>NC_047043.1:26690698-27000448 GCF_011762595.2 Tursiops truncatus | reverse complement strand
TAGTATCATCCTGTCACCAAAAGACCAATGCGTCCAATTATCAGCAGCACCTTGCCCTCAGTAGAGCATAACCTGAAAGGTAACAGAGGAGAGCTCCTCAGCCCTGGGGCCAGGGTTTCGTGACCTAAACTCAAAAGCGAATTCGATCAGCACAATATGAGATGTCCAGCTCTCTCCCTAGTGTTCTGGGAAGGCTTCACTGGGCTAAATCATGGAGCTTAAGGTAATCCATTCACAAGCATGCACTGAACACCTCGATTGCTGATTTCTCCCTGTGCTAGAAGAGCTTAGATGTGTACCTCCCTCTCACTCACCTTCCAAATCCCACCCTGGAGCTGGGGACGGTCTCCACACTCGCTTTCCCAGTCCACGTGGGTATGTGTGTTGCGAGGGCAAGGGTGCTCTAAAGAGGAAGAATTAATACAGAAGTCTGGAACTCAGTGAGGATAAAAGGGGACCTCCGACTTTTCTGAGATGGACTGTTACTATCCTCAACCAGCAGCAGGCAATGGCTTTGAAAAGTAGAAAGAGAAACTCTTTAGCACTTGAAATATATTCATATTCATGCCACCAAAAGTCACCCTCAGCACTAACACTGGCGTCCTGTAATTTAGGTAGTAAACCTCTCCTCTGCCTACATTGTTACCCCAGAGGCACCAAAGAGGCTGCGCATCAAAGTTAAAATGCAAAACAGGGTGTGATTCAGTTCACCTTATGAAATCAAAAAAACTTGCCCCTTTCACGGTATAATTCTATATATGCTTATAAATATGAATATGAATACACAACACAAAATAATGCCTTCCAAAATGTGGCTGTTTGTATGGAACGTTAAAATGAATATTTGTCATTCTGGGATGTCTAGTATGCAAACATTTTTTTCTGTTTGAGGGAGTAGAGGTGGGGTTCCATCTCCTACTACCTAAAAAGAAAAGGAAAAAAAGTGTCCTTCCCAGCCCTCTGGCAGTTGGGGCATGGCTGTCAGACATAACATTAGCCAGCAGACGTCCCAACTGAATTTTTGAACCTTGAGAAAATAATACAAAAAATTTCAGAGGAAATTAAGACCTCAATAAAAAACTAGAAAGCAGAATCTATAAGAATTGTACGACATGACCAAGTAGTCTAACGTCTGAAAATCAACCAATGTAATACACCATATCAGTAGAATAAAGGACAAAAGCCACATGATCATCCCAACAGGTGCAAAATAAAAGCACTGCACAAAATCCAATACCACTTCATGACAAAAAAACAAAAACCAAAAAACTCAACAAACTAGGAATAGAAGGAAACTTTCTCAAGCTGATAAATGGCACCATGGAAAACTGACCTAATATCATACTTAATAGTGAAAGACTTAATGTTTTTCCCCTAAGGATCAGGAACAAGATGAGGATATGCACCCTTGCCACTTCTATTCAACATCGTACTGAGGTTCTAGCCATGGTGATTAGGCAAGAAAATGAAATAAAAGGCAACTAGATTGGAAACAAACAAGTAAAACTATTCCATTTTCAGATAACATGATATTGCATATAGAAAATCCTAAAGAATCCACTAAAAAGCTAACTGAATAAAATGCATTCAGCAAATTTGCAAGGTAGAAGATCAATATACAAAAACCAACTGTGTTTCTATACGTTACCAGTGAGCTATCTGAAAATGAAATTTTGAAAAACTCATTTAAAATAGCATCCTAAAGATCAAATTTGTAATAAATTTAACAGAAGAGGGATAGAACATACACTATAAAAACTATAGAAACGTTGAAAGCGATTAAAGAAGGAATGTGTTAAAACCTAACATTTATGATACCACACATCCCCTGTTTTACTCTAGATAAAATCCTTATGAAGTTTTTCCGGTGGAAACCAGTGAACTTTTTTAACAGCTTTGGGAATTTTTTTGTATGATAATTTTTAAAATTGAAATGTGTACTCTTCAAACGAATTAAGGCTTGAGGTTTTCCAGGAGTCACCTTTTAAAAGTGTTTGTACACATTTTAATACTTTGATATTTTCTAATTTGGTTTTGTATATTTTTATGTGTACACAGTGTACAGACTTTCTTTCTTCTAAATAAAACATGTTTTCATTTGTCTAAAAAAATTTTAAAAAAGAATCTGTTTACTCAGAGCAGCTGTGGTGAAATTAAGAGTTAAGCACTAGCAGAGCATCTAAGGATGAAGATGCTTCTGACAACAGGGACTGACTTCCTGGAGGCCAGTCCAGTGATAATGTAGAAAGGGATGCTCCTATTTCCAGGATGAAATTTTGGTTGTGACATGACTTCAAATTTTGGTCAGTTTTCTTAGTCTATTTCTTCGGCCCTCCCTTAAATTCAGAGATCTGTGTATTACCCTTTCAATAAATTCCATTTAGCCAGAATTGGTTTCTATTTTTTTGTAACCAAGAACCCTGACTGGTATGGGTATTATTGCTGCTTAGTTTTCCTCCTCTCCTAAAGATTTCACTTAGAAAGGAAAAGCCCTTATAATTCCTAAAATATATACATAGTTTTAGCCCTAAGTGCCATTGTTTTCCCAATGTTTAACTCATTTTCACAAAAACATTCTAACTTAATAAGAATAACCTCGTAAAGCATATATGATTAATCCTATTTTTATAGGTGATAAAACTAAAGTTAAAAGAGGTTACATGATTGTCTAAGAGAGGGTAGACCTCAGATGGAAATATAGATCTGCTGAGTCTAAATCCCGAGTAATTTCTACTATAATAAGCTGCTTCCTTAATTTTCTGTCCTCAAAGCACAAAAAGCATGTTAGCTGGCCTCTCCCTAAGGAGGATGGCATTGAGCTTAAGTAGACCCCCACACTAAAGAACACTAAAAACTCAGCAATAAAGAAATAGTTACATGAATTACTTATATGCAGTCAATGGAATAGAAAACAGTCATTAACAGTTATGCTTTCAAAAGTATTTAATGACATGACAATATTAGTTGCAAATTTTAGGATAAACACTCAGAAACAAATCCAATTTGCAGACATATGTTCTGTCTTATATATGTGTGTACATGTATTAGACAGACATAAGTATTATAAAAAGTGCTAAGCATTAATAACAGAAAGATAAGGAAAGAAAAGAGTATATTGTGTATTTGAGGAGAAATAGCAGAAGATAAGCAATTATAAAGACAATAAATAGCTCTAGTCTTGGGCCTTGAAAAGACTGGGCCCATGCAATCCTACCATGCTATACTCACCAAAAACCTATTGCGTGCTCAAGTCCCTGAGAAAGCCACACCTTTCCTTTCTGTGTCAGAGGTTCCCATCACTTTTGGATTGCTTGTGGCTCTCACAGCTTCCCCAAACAGCCAAGTCCTCCCATAGCTTCCTGAATGCTGACCTCTCCTGGCCATTTCTGATATTGCACTTCTTCCAATTGAGACACATTTAACATTGAAGCAGCTCAACCTGCTCTCTTCACCCGTTGCAGATGAGCTAAAATGACCACAGGTGCCTAAGAGGCTAACGCTGCTGGAGACCCACTGCCAATAATCCTCCTTGGTGTCAGTCTTGCCATTATCCAAATCCAAGTTCACCCTGGGTGGGCATTCTTAACAGCTCTCTCACCACCTAGCCCTGTGCACTGGAGACTTCTCTGTTGTGGACACTTTTAGACTCAGGGAGTTTTTCCAGACAGGGTTTCCATCACTGATTTGAATTTTCTCACTCTCATCTGTGTTCCCTGGTTTTATGCCTTTCTGCTCACATCTGTGTCCTCTTTCTGCCTCATTGAACAGTACGACTGGCTTTGATAATTAAGAGTCTTCACAGCAGCCGATAAAACTGCTGAATTTGGCAGCAATATCAGTTATGAGAGAAGGAAGACTGGGCCCTTGGATGACTGAAACTCCATCTGTCACTCTGGGGAACTCTCAATGTTAGGAGCTGTGTCCTCACATCTAAAAGGAGGCTCCACAGGTCTCCAGCTGTGATGGGAAACAGAGCCTCATTGTGGTCAGTGTTAGGGTCATCATGCCACCACCAAGCAAACTAATAGATCATAAAACTGTTGTAGCCACTAATGACCAGTGGGCTCTCAACACAAGCAGCCCAACACAATCACCTGATGAGGGCATTTCTCAGTCTTTCAAGCAATATTTTCTCTTCATGCCGAGAGTTAATGGCTGGCTAGGATCAAATTAGAAAGCAAAGCTTTAACAATGAAGACTATCCAACTGGTAAAATGCGTCCGATACCATCTATATTATGGTCATAGCCTGACAAACAATGTTAGATGGATTATTTTAGATGATACAGATTTTCAATGATAGCCTTGGGATTTTCTAAGGGCCGTTCCCTTAGAAAGCATACACACGATTTTGAGTGTTTCTGAGCATATCTGTGACCAGTCTTTCTGAATTTAAACTGTTATAGGGCCCACTAAATCACACAAATTTCACCCCAGGGATGAGAAAGAGGAGTAGGGAGAAGTGGAGAAGAAACAGCACTAACCACAATGAAGCAAGTGTGGGGCTGTTTAAGTAAGAGGCTGTGAAGCTCTGCATTTCCAGTCTGCAGAGTCAGCTGGAAGCACTGTCCTCAATCATGGTCTCCATTTCCCAGTGAATCTTTGTATCTTGCCTACAGCATGTCTGTTTTCAATTTAAGTCAAGTTTATTTCAGGCCTTGGGCCTGTGGAGTCCTGCTAAGGACAAGGTCGTATAATCTGAACAATCTGTCTTTGTTTTCTTAGGGTGCAATTTCTTTGCCTTTGCAAGGAGCCTGGGACCATGAGTACCCATTTTACACAAACATGTGATGAAGAGAAATATAATCAAACAGGGAGTATTTAAGAACCTAAACTTACACGGATATAGAGGACAAACTAGTGGTTACCAGGGGGGAGCTGGAAGGGCAAGATAGGGATAGAGGATTCAGAGGTACAAACTACTGTGTATAAAGTAAGCCACCAAGGATATATTATACAGCACAGGGAATATAGCCAATATTTTATAATAGCTATAAATGGAGTATAACCTTTAAAAACTGTGAATCACTATGTTGTACACCTGAAATTTATATAACATTGTATACCAATTACACCTCAATAAAAAAAATTGTTTTAAAAAAAGAACACAAGCTTGGTCTTGACATTGTGAAGGATATATTAGAAATATATATTAGCTGGAATGCGTTCAGTGCAAGCAACTGAATACACAGCTAAAACTGGTTTAATTGGTAAGAACAGTTATTTTCCCCCGTAACAAAAATTCTGGAGTCCAGGCAGTTCCAGGGTCTGTGTAGTGTTGACTTAAAAAAATGTATGCACAATGTGAGAGTTGCGAGTTAAGTTTTATCTGGGACTAAATGAGGACTGCAGCCCAAGACACAGCATTTCAGATAACTCTGAGAAACTGCTCCTTTGAGGAGGGGAGGGGAAGAGCCGGGTTATATAGGAGGTTTTTCAACAAAGAGCAGGTAATTGGGAAGTCAAAAGATTACTGTTAAATAAAGAAAACCAGACATCTCAAGTTAAGGAATTTAGAGCTTTTCTATGTATGGAAAGATGCAAGAGTCTGGGCTCACTGAAATCACTCCTGTGATATGCACCTCAGCTATCTGGGGCCAGGAGCCTGTGTTTTCACATCCTGAGTTTCCTCGGGGCTCACCAGCCCATGTTGGAGGGCTGCAATCATTGGTGACTGTGACATCCTTTGTTTATTGATATGGCAGGAAATATTCCATTTATAAATATTCCATTTATATATTTATATATTCCATTCAGTAGTGACTCAATAGAATCAGAGGCCCATGTTCCATACAGCTTTCCACTCTGCCACTCTTAAATTACTGACTCTCCCTTTTGGCTCTTCTCCTTGGAGTGGCATGAGCGCCATCAGAGTTCTAGACAACCACAGAGAGGCAGAAGACAGGATATTTTATTTTCATGCATTTTTCAAATAAGAGAGTTAAATATTTCCCAGAAACCACAGAGCTGATTTTCATTTAGGTCTTATTGGCTAGAATTGGGTCCCCTGCCCAAGTCTTAGCTGCTGGAGAATGCAGCCAAGGGAGTATTTAGGCATCTTCAGCCTCTACGGTAGGAGGAGGATTCTGCCAGCAAGGAAACACAAAGGCACTTGTAGGATGCTTCAGCAGTCAACACAACCCGCCACAGTACCAGGTACACTTTACTCTCAAAGAGCTTACAATTAATAATAACATCATTTTGTATGGTGATTGACAGTTCACAAAGTCCTTTTGAATAAATTACCTCAGTTAATCTTCACACTGCCCTGCAAAATAGATTAAATTACCCTTTCCATATTTTTAAGGAGGAAATTAAATCTCAGTATGGAAAAAGACTAGTAATATAGTACAAATTAAGCTTCTTCAACCTTGTAAGTCTACTAGTAAACAAACTTAGAAATCACAGGGATCAACTGGAATTGGAACTAGGTAGGCAGATCGCCACCAAAAATCAGCCAATAGTCTAGGAGAAGAGGAAATGAGCAGACAAGAAAAAATGAATACCCAGTGAATAGGTAAATCTAAGACAGGGGTCATGAATGCAAGCCCTACTGAGAAGTTTAATTCTACAGTATTTATTGGGCACTTACTGTTTGTGCAAAGTTTAGACTGTGGAGAAAATCAATGTGAATTAGACTTAGTCTGTGCTCTAACAGCAGAGTCTAATGTAGTCCCAATTAGTAAATGCTCTGACAGAAACATGTAACTCAATATCTCATGAATAGTTGAGGGAAGCAAAAAGAATGTAGGCAGATTTTAGAGAGTAGGACACCACAGTCTTTTATTCAGCGCTCTTCTCCCTCCACATGTGATGTTCATTGTTAATGAGTTTATTTTCTTCCTACGCAACTATTTTTGGTTCCCAGATCATTTGACATGAACACCAACCAGCCAGGATGAATGTTGGCCAGGGTGCCATATTCTTTTTCTTTTTTTTTTTTTTTTTTTTTTTTTGCGGTATGCGGGCCTCTCACTGTTGTGGCCTCTCCCGCTGCAGAGCACAGGCTCCGGACGCACAGGCTCAGGAGCCATGGCTCACGGGCCCAGCCGCTCCGCGGCATGTGGGATACTCCCGGACCGGGGCACGAACTCGTGTCCCCTGCAGTGGCGCAGTGGTTGACAGTCCGCCTGCCGATGCAGGGGACACGAGTTCGTGCCCCGGTCCGGGAAGATCCCGGGCCCGTGAGCCATGGCCGCTGAGCCTGCACGTCCGGAGCCTGTGCTCCACAAGGGTAGAGGCCACAACAGTGAGGGCCCACGTACCGCAAAAAAAAAAAAAAAAAAAAAACCTAGGTTCCATCCAAAATTTCGCCTAAAACACAGTTATTTAGCCCTACCTTTTCTACATCTTTCTAGGTTTTTTTTTTCTTAAATCTGTACCAGTAGGGAACTTGGAATGAATTTGCTCTATGCAGATCCTTATGAAAATGATGCAATTAGAAACAGGGAGAGGTGCTGGAAAGCAGCAGGAAGCTCAGAAAGTAGACAAAAATTTTCTGTACGCTAATGTAAAGTGGAGTTAAACATTTTCCCTACCCTCAGTATTCTTTAAAAAACTAAGGTGACCTGGCCTTACAAAGGAACTTCTAGTCTTGAGCTGATGGGATGTGCTCAGTTGAATAAAGTCTCAAATAATAATTAATTTTTTCCACTTTAAAATTTTTCAGAGATTATTCCATTCAATGGAACTCTCATAAGAGAGGTAGAAAACAGAAATTATTAAAAGTACAAAAAACAAGCAAAAAGTATTCACTGGCATTGTCTGCTGGGAGAGGTCATTAAGAGGACATGACCACCAGCTGACCCAAGAGCTGAACCCAGGCAATCGGAGGTGCCTCACCCGCTTCCCTTTCCTTGGAATGTACGTCCCACCCACTTTTCCCATAGCCGAAGACATTTCAAGGACAATTCTTGAGAGAGCACTGTTTTGTTGAGACCATCTGGACTGAATACGTGACTGAACCCAGTCAAGGCCTCTACATAAACTCTTAAGATTCTGATGGATGGGTGTGGAGATCTACTCAGCTTACACTCATCCAAGACAAGCCTCAGGTGTAAGCTCCCTTGCCTATTAAAACTTATCACCTGCCAATCTGGAGCGATCTACCTATCTCCTCGTTCTCTCTTTGCCCTCCACGTATGGAGGCCAATTTCAGATTTCACCCACCGAGCTCCCAAGGCTGCAAACCAACACTGTCTGACCTTCAAGTAAACAGAACAAATTCAGATTTGTGGTCATGTGAACTCCGCCTGCACATGGCCTTTCAAAAAATATTTCAGGGACCAGTCCTCCAAGAGTCATTTAGTATCTCATGCAACAGTGACAGCTTATTGCATATAAAGGTGAGAATTGTTGTTGCGATGTGTACAGTTGATGGAGAATAACAGCAGCCTTCTCAGCAGCTAATAAAAGGCCATCTGGAGACACCCTTCAACACTGATGTTACATTTCATTTTTTTAATGCACTAGAGATTGCATGGAAAATTAAGTTTTGTGAAAGCCAGCAAAGTGGCATGCTCTTGCCTTTCCTTAGGACTTTGTCACTTGTATTCATAATATTGTTTCTAAGCTGACAAGGTGACGCAAATCAAATCCATTTTTAGAACTTACTTTGGCTTTACTGTTGTAGATTTCTATATATCACAAATCCACACCTTGGAAACAGACTAAATAAATAACATATCCTATGTACTAGTGTCCTCTGATATCTTTAGTAGTCAAAGTAAAGTAGAAAATCTGATATTTTTTTCCCTTCCAGTCTTAACTGAGTGAAAAATTGTGTCATTGTCTTCTTGGATAACCCACACATTTTTCTCCCTCCCTGAGGGAAGTAAAACTAACATTCTTCAGTGTTTACTCTGTCTGAGACATATATTCATATACAAAACATTCAAGGAGGGTGACAGAAAACTGAGGCCCAGCAGGACAAGCAGATGAAGTTGCCCACAATCCAACATCTGGAAAAAGGCTGAACTAGAACTTGGGTCAATCTAATGCCCAAGTCCATGCTCTTTCCACAACTGGACATGATTCACAGAGGCTGAGCTGATACACAACCAAAAAAACCTAGAGAGGAGAGATATATATATGTATATGCAATGGAATATTACTTAGCCACAAAAAGGAATGAAATAATGCCATTTGCAGCAACATGGATGAACCTAGAGGTCATACTAAGTGAAGTAAGTCAGACAAATATCTAATGATATCACTTATATGTGGAATCTAAAAAAAATCATACAAATGAACTTATTTACAAAACAGAAATAGACTCAAAGACGTAGAAAACAAACTTATGGTTACCAAAGGGAACGGGGGGGTGGATAAATTAGGAGTTTGGGATTAACATACACACAGTACTACATATCGATATAAAGCGAATAAACAAGGACCTACTATATAACGCAGATATTCAGTATCTTGTAATAACCTATAACAGAAAAAATCTGAAAAAAATATATATACACACTGTACACCAGCTGTACACAACATTGTACACTGTATATCAACTATACTTCAAAATAAATAAATTAAAAAAACACATGCCTAGAGAAGCCACTTGATCAACAGAATGAAAAGAAGAAAAAGGAAATGTATTTTCATATTGCAATCAGAATCTTAGAACTAGAGGCCCCCAGACAGTGACCTCAACACACTGGCACCGCTCCCTCCCCAGCCCTAGTCCCCAGGGTGGGGTTGAGGGTTTCGTTCCCAGGCTCTGCTGGAGTCCCCTGACTGCATCTGAGACAGGAAGACAAGAGCACAGCCATTTTGGAAAAGGACCAGGGAACGCCTTGGGCAAAACAGGCCTTGGAAGCCAAAGAACAAGGGCCCTGCGGGCCTGAGTCCCAGAAGGGGGGAAAAAACAGGCTTAAAAGATTAACTTTATCTCCTTTACACTGACGAGTACACCTAGCTGCCATAACACAAAAAGCTCAACTATACATTTGCACCTTATCCGTTCCTGTGCTTTCTTGCAGGAAATTCTCCTGCATTTCTTTCCTTTCAGAGAAGCACTTCCCATTCCTGACAGCCACCCTGGAGCCCCCTGCTGCTGATTAAAGAAATTATCAGTGATTATGAGACACACCTGTCTTCTGTTTTAAACGCAACTTGCCCTGGGGAGCTGGCCCTTTTCCCCCCCTGCTTTCTCCGTTGTGCACATTCTATCTCTTCTAATAAAAAGTTTTGCTTGTCTAAGAGTCTTGAGGAAGCGATATTCATTTCTACGGTATCGCTGTCCAAGAATCTGGAAAGGGCCGTGCACCAGCTCATGAAGGTATGCTCCAGGTTAGAGGGAAAAGCTAAAGGGATTCGCTACCAGATCCCCGGCGCCCGGCCAGGGTGGGGAGGGGTCTCCGCGCCCTGAGAGGGGGACGGTCACTGGGCAGGAGGACGTGTCCAGGGGGAGCGCCGAGGGTTCCAAAAGGTAGCAGGAGTCGAGGATGGAGAAGAGGGGAGGCCTCGCGGGTGGAATCTTGAACAAACATGGCCTCGGAGCCAAAAGGGTGGAAGGCGCAGGGATAGAGGGTGCTTTGAAGCTACTGGCCTGGACCGAAACGCGTCTGACTCACCTCAGTCGGTCTTCTGAACTGCGAGGACCCCGGAGACGGCGCTAGGCAAGCGGGTCCGACCCTTTTCAGGCCCCCCCTGTCCGCAGGTTGAGCTCCCGGAAGCAGCGGGACGCCTCGGCAATGTTGGGTCTGTTTCCGCCCGGAGGGCGTGGCACATCGATTCTCGCGTTTTTTCCGGGACCAATTGGTGAGCCCTACTGTGTGCCCTGCGCCCACCTCGGGGCCCAGCGGGGACCCAGACAGCCCCGACCTACCCTCCCAGGGCACACAGGCCAAGGGTTCTTAGATTCTCGTCTCTTATTACTTTCCGTTTCCCCGGGACCCTGGAAAGGCTGCGGGCATACCCAAGCTGCCCAATAAATGTGTATTGAATAAAAAGAAAAAATCTTAGCAATAGAAAGCATTATACCCATCAATACCCACAATAGTTTGCTTCCACATCACCCGCATATCTTCAGTACCAGTAAGTGGACCCTCAGCAAAAATATGAAGTAAAACATGTTTTCCTGTGCATGCATACGCACACACATGCATGCATGCACACAAATACACACATACATACCTGTTAAAAATACTCAAATTGGGCTTCGCTGGTGGCGCAGTGGTTGAGAGTCCGCCTGCCGATGCAGGGGACACGGGTTCGTGCCCCGGTCCGGGAAGATCCCACATGCCGCGGAGCAGCTGGGTCCGTGAGCCATGGCCGCTGAGCCTTCGCGTGCGGAGCCTGTGCTCCGCAACGGGAGAGGCCACAACAGTGAAAGGCCCGTGTACCGCAAAAAAAAAAAAAAAACAAAAAAACACACAACCAAAAAAACCTTTGTTGCCAATTTCCCATTGTTCAGGAAAACCCATCGCAAGAATGTGCCTCAATTTTCCCTTCTTCTCTGCCCCTGCCCCCATTCTATTACTCACACAAATACCCTTTTTATTCTCTTAGCTCCTTTATACTCTCTCCCAGATCAAAATGTATGTGCGTAAAAAGATCTAATATGAATTGTCAACACTTCTCCCAGAGTTACAGTTTACTCTCAGTCCTAACTAGAATTAAAGATGTGGTCTGCTGTTAAAGGAATCTCCAGCACAACTAAGCATGTGAGAAAGTATATTTGGGGGTGGCATCTTTGAAATCATCCTAGTTGATTATTTCTTCTCTTGGTCTACAAATTTATTGTCCAACTGAGCAGTGACTTTGATGAGAGTCAGAAATTTTGTGTTCTCACAGCATCATGTGGAGACTTCCTTCACATCATGTAGTCACAATCTTCCTGTGAGTTCATCTCCTGCAAACTGGCTACCATCTCCTTGAGAGGAACCATGTCGTATGTACACATTATTTTTATTTCCAAGGGCTAGAAGTGAGGCTAGCATAAAGTGTAATAATTACTATAGAAAACGTTGATTGGTCTTTCTCTGCAGGCTGCACAGTTCAAAGGGGGTTCCATGCACTATCTCATTTAATCCTTAAGACAAACATTTGACATGGGCTCTGCTGTTATGCCCCCTTCAAGGTGGAAAACAGCAGCACAAAGTATGCAGGGCTGTGACAGTGCAAGACTACAAAGTAAATGGCTCTCCCTGGAGGTGGGCAGTGCACAACTGTGCAGAATTAGCAACAGCCCTCTCAGTCAATGCTTTTAGAATCAAATTTAAATTTTCAATTGAATAGTAGGCTTTTATCAGATATATCTGTAATTCTGAAGAATAATTTTAGAGGTCTTGATACCTTAAACCAAAGAACATGTTAGAGGTAAAGACAGCCATCTGCCTAGTGTCCTTCACAACTTATTGTCCAGATAACCATTTATTCTGACAGAAAATTGTCACTAACATTGCTCTGATGACCATATGGTCTAACGAGAATGAGAAAACTAAAGGAGAGAATAGAACAGATTGTTTGAAGTAAAGATAGTCCAGAAAATCTGAGAATATCATCAATGTTACTCTACTACAAGTTTTAGGCTATTTTGGTAATAATTTAACATGAAAATGTCTCTTTTCTATAAACATATGTAATGCGTACTGGCCACGTGGAGCTCTGCTAAAACATAATAAAATCTTGTATGTCTTTATTTTCTAAAAGTAATAGCATATTAGGGCTTCCCTGGTGGTGCAGTGGTTAAGAATCCGGCTGCCAATGCAGGGGACACGGGTTCGAGCCCTGGTCCCGGAAGATCCCACATGCCGCGGAGCAACCAAGCCCATGTGCCACAACTACTGAGCCTGCACTCTAGAGTCTGCGAGTCACAACGACTGAAGCCTGCGCGCCTAGAGACCATGCTCCACAACAAGAGAAGCCACCGCAATGAGAAGCCTGCACACCACAACGAAGAGTAGCCCGTTTGCCGAAACTAGAGAAAGCCTGCGCGCGGCAACGAAGACCCAACACAGCCAAAAATTAAAAAAAATAAAAAGAAACAGCATATTAGAATTTAACAACTGAGAGTCAACCAATAGAAGTACACATTACATGAATTCATGGCATTTATCTGAATTGATATTTTGTCCATGGTCTCAGAATCAAAAGGATATTCGAGTAATCCTGAAAGAAGTTATTAAATTCTGCATTTCTCTTTTTAAAGGACTTTTAACGGAATCTGTATATTGAGTTGTGTATAAATATTCCTAATATCATTCTCTGATCTCATGGTAAATGGAAAGAGAAGGTCAGTATAACAATAAGAGGCTCAAGTGCAGAGGGAGGAAACATGCCATGAAGAATTAGTAACTTAAAATGAGTTAGTGTGAATTAGGGATGGATTTACTGAATAGAATTCAATAGCAATCTCATATCCAAGGTCATAGTCTAGCTTCACTGCTAACGAATTGCTCATTTTAGCACAAATGCAGTACAGTTCATGAACAATTATCAACATTTAGTTTTATCAACCATAGATCACAATCACAAAGGATGACATTAGGTGCATCTAAGTAGATTATTAAAGAAATTTTGTTTATAGCACCTATGGGTTGCCAGAATGGGCATCATTTCGAATATTTTCAGGGAAATAGAATAATCCTGAACTTAGGGAGACACCTACAGGTAGAGCAGAAAAATCAAATAACGTAAAAGGAGTATCTGAGAACCAGAAAACAATAATATTGTTTAATCAGGAAAACCAAAATAATTTTCTTTGAAAATAGTTTTGAATGCTGAGAGCATTTTTCATAATGATAAGCACAAATTATATAAGAATATCTTAGTAGAAAAAAATATATATATTTTTTTAATTTTATGTCTCAACTTTAAGGTACTTATAAAAATCAAACTTCGTCAAATGGTCTAAAGCATGGTCCATAATTGTTGGAAATGGGTCAGGATTTACCTATTGGTAGAAATAACATTAGTTGCGATCACCATTACTATTATCATCATCATCATTTTTACTGAGTGTCTACCAAATAGCAACAAGTATATTTAGATATTCATCACTTTGGTAAGTTTTTTTTCATTTAAAATAAAAATACCCCTGGTTGGACTTCCCTGCTGGCACAGTGGTTAAGAATCCGCCTGCCAATGCAGGGGACACAGGTTCAAGCCCTGGTCTGGGAAGATTCCACATGCCGCGGAGCAACTAAGCCCGTGCGCCACAGCTACTGAAGCCCACGCGCCTAAAGCCTATGCTCTGCAACAAGAGAAGCCACCGCAATGAGAAGCCCAGATACCGCAACAGAGCAGCCCCCGCTCGCCGCAACAGAGAAATCCCGCGCGCAGGGACGAACACCCAACGCAGCCAAAAATAATAAAATAAATTTTAAAAAATAAAAATAAAAATACTCCTGATAAAACAAACATGGTCAGTGCCAGCAGACATTTATGCCTTAACGTAAATGATTTTAAGGTTCTTTCTTAAAGAAAATTTTGAGTAGTATGAAGTGGATAGGAATATACAGATACTAGTGGAGAGTGATGGTGATGAATAGCATAATCTTGTCTGTGAATATAGACCTAGAGCTGTTTAACAGCCCCCCATCCCCACCCCATTAAATGAATCCCCACTCCCTGAAATGGAAATCAGAATTCATCCGGTTTTCTTTTGTTGCTTATCCCTCCTACTTCTATGCAGGTTTTGCTCAGAAAGGCTGCATCTTCGAAGCTCTCCTCCACTGCCTATATTACTATGATAATATTCATATTTATATAACACTTATATTTCCATTGAAGGAAAGGATTTGACATCTTCAGATGCCTAGAGACATCATTCTAGTATACTTCCAAAGCCGGAAAAGCTTCTAAAGCTCTGGTATTGACCAAAAAATTATTAGAAAACAAATCCTGTAATTCTGACTTTTCCTAATGTTGACATTATGCCAGTGTATCCAGTCGTGAAATCACTGCACATCAAAAAAGGTCCACAAAAGAACTAAAATGGGTGAGAGGAGAGCAGATTCCACACAGCAAATACTTAAGGATCAAGAGCCTTTGTTTTTTTTTTAAAGACAAAAGCCAGATTCTGTTGATTCAATCTTCCAAAAATAAGATCATAGTCTCTCCATCTTTGCCATCTCTGAGCAGCACCTAAGCAGCAGATAAGCTTAGATACTTAGAATTTCCGTATTATATTATTGTAACAGTCTCTCAATTCTTATCTCCAGTCTCGACTCCATTAAAAGGCATCTTCCACACAGCTGTTATGCTGAAACAAATCTCATCAGATTATTTCCCTGGTTAAAACCCTTCTATGAATCTCTTTATCTTCAGGATAAAGTCCAAATCCCTGAACTGTACAAAATCGGTCAGCACCTACCTTCCCAGTTTCATGACTTAACATTCATTCTTGTTTAATAATAACAACTAACATTTATAAAACATGCACCATATGCCAGGGCTGTCCTAAATACTTTTTTGTTGTGTTAAAACATACAAAACATAAAATTTATGATGTTAACCATTTTTAAGTGTAAAGTTCTGTGGCTTTAAGTACATTTACATTGTTGTGCAACCATCACCACCTGAAACTCTATACTCATTAAATATTAATTCCCCGTCCCCTGCACTCCCCAGGCCCTGGCAAGCACCATTCTACTTTCTGACTCTTCTATGTACCTCATATAAGTGGAATCATTCAATATTTGTCCTTTTGTAACTGGCGTATTTCACTCAGCATAACGTCTTCAAGATTCATCCATTATTACGTGTGTCAGAATTTCCTTCCTTTTTAGAAATAAGCTGAATAGTGTTCTGTTGTATGTATATACCACATTTTGTTTATCCATTCATCTGTCAGTGGACACCTGGGTTGCTTCTACCTTTTGGCTATTGTAAATGATGCTGCCATTAACATTAATATACATAGGTTAATGTACAAATATCTGAGTAACTCCCTGCTTTCAATTCTTGTGCATGTATACCCAGAAGTGGAATTGCTGGGCCATATGGTAACTGTTTTAATTTTTTTGAGGAATAATATCACCTTCCACAACAGCTGTATAATTGTACATTCCCATTAGCAATGTCAAAGGGCTCTGTGATAGTTAATTTTATACGTTGACTTGACTGGCCATGGGGTACCCAGATTAAACATTATTTCTAGGTGTGTCTGTGAAGGTGTTTCTGGCTGAGATTAGCATTTGAATCAGTGGACTTGGCAAAGCAGACTGCCCTCCCCAATGCAAGTGGGCAACATCCAGTCTGTTGAGGGCCTGGAGGAGGAAGGAGATTGGAGGAAGAAGGAATTCACCACTTTTTTCCATCTAACTGAGCTGGGACATCTCATCTCTTCTCTGGCCCTTGGACTGGGATTTACACCACACGCTCCCCTGGTTCTCAGGCCTTCAGACTCAGACTGAATCACACCACTGCCTTTTCAGATACAGACACCCCCGGTTCACATCATCATTCTGGAGGAAGCCATGGTAACAGCCTGAGCACTTTCATTTTAGGGACTATTCATAAAGATCCACTCTCCTGAGTCTTAAGCCAAGCCTAGCAATAACAGGGTCACGTGTTCACGTTCAGGAAGAAAGTAAAGTCAGACCTGAAGGAATATTCTGCCATTTCCCCCCCGCCTCCCCATTCCAACTTTGGGTCTGATATAATACACTTACGAAGTAATTCTGGTAGAATTTGGCTGAGGACTACAATCACAATATAGTCCCTACATAAACACTCCCATTATTTTTTCCAAGATAGGTATAATTATTTTACATATATGGATTACATCCTCTGGTGTTCAAGTCAATGTAAAACTAAATTAAAGAATGGGACTAGTCAGATTTTTTTTTAGGCATTGTTTAATTCTTAAAATAGAAAGTAAATAGGTTTATAAGAAATCTTTCAAATAAATAGCACAATTTTAAAAAAATAATACCTTTGTCTAGAGTTTCTGACAAAGTATTGAGCATACGTTATAGAGAGTTTTTAAGGATTTTTTTAATTTTTAAAATTAAAGTGAAACTATACATACACATTTCTAGCATAACAACATTCTTATAAGTCAGGTGCTTGAATGTAAAGCTTTCAGGAAAGCACATATTAGGTGCTGAATAATTTGAAGACGTGGCTTCTTTGATCATTAGTGAAAGAATAGTTTAGAAAGCTAAAACAAAAACAGGATGTTACATAGACTGTTGCTTCTTTTCCAAACACTTCTCAATATCATCAAGCACTTGAACGGCAGCCTTTGGAATTCGAGTCCCAGGACCAAATACCTTGGAAACACCAACTTTAAGCAGAAATTCATAATCCTGTTGAAAGAATTTAATTAGTAGGACAATATTTCTAATTTCAGGAAAATGAAACAAAAGGACAATGAATGCTGTCCTTTCTTCTTTATCCCCAACGCCCCAAACTTTCTCATCCGGTACACTCTTGGCATTTGGGGCTGAAAACTTCTTCCTTGATTGGAACTGCCACTAGCACCACCGTTAGTACTCCAAGACATTAAAAGAACAAAAGACATCCTGCCCATTTTCCAAACACCCCAGTGTGTTGTTTGTGGTGGGAAGCTGTATGGTCCACCAATTGAGAACTTCTGAGCCCTAAACCATAATTTTCTCTCACCTAAATTTTTACTACTTACCATTATTTGTGTTAAATTTAGCAACACATTATAGCTTTAAATTTACAAGGCTATTTATTTCCTCCAAGGTAATTTTGTCTACAGCTAGTGAATGGTGTAGTACTTTGAATTCGGCTTCGTGATGGAATTAGGTTTTCTAGAAATGAAAATTAACTCATTTTAAAAAAATTCTCTGTTGTTGCTGCTGCTGTTTATTAGTTTTACACAAAGTTTGAGTGAAAAGATTCCCAGGGCACAAATACTGCTCCAGGCTTTGGATTGTTTTAACATCAGAATATTTGTATTAGGATGTGCTGTAAAGCCCTGATCCTCACCCACTAGGATGATCATACTTCCAGGACATTCTGGTTTGTGCTTATTGCTGCAACAGCTTTTTTGGTTTTTTTCCCATGAGTCTTTTTTTTAAATTATTGAGGTATAATTGACACATAATATTAGTTTCAGGTATACAACTTAATGATTCAATATGTGTATATACTGCAAGATGATCACCACAGTAGGTCTAGTTAATTATCTGTCACCCTAGTTACACAATTTTTTGTGTGTGCACTTGTGAGTTTTGTGTGTGCACTTGTGAGTGCAACTTGGGAGTTGTGAGTTTAAGATTTATACTTAAAACTCTGTAACACACTGAGCTCTTGGTAACTCTCTTAGTTACTTAGTACTATGTCCTTAGTCCTTAGTCTCTAAGGTACTACTTACTTACTTACTTACATACTACTCTCTTAGTAACCTTCAAATATGCAGTACGGTACTATTAACTATGGTCACCATGCTGTACACATATTCCTAGGACTTATTTATTTTATAATTGACAGTTTGTACCTTTTGGCCCCCTTCACCCATTTCACCCACCCTCTACCACTGCCTCTGGCAAACCACCAATCTGTTCTTCTCCATATAAGTAAGATCATGTGGTATTTGTTGTTTCTCTGTCTGACTTATTTCACTTAGCATAATGCCCTCATGATCCACCCATGTTGTCGTATATGGCAAGATTTCATTTTTTTTATGGCTGAATAATATTCCTCTGTGTGTGTGTGTGTGTATCACATTTTCTTTATCCATTCATCCACTGATGGACGCTTAGGTTATTTCCATGTCTTGGTTATTGTAAATAATGCTGCTATGAACGTGGGGGTGCATATATCTTTCAAGTCACTGTTTTTGTTTTCTTCAGATAAATATCCAGTATTGGAATTGCTGGATCATATGTACTTCTATTTTTAACTTTTTGAAAAGTCTCTATATTGTTTTCCATACTGGCTGCACCAATTTACATTCCTACCAACAGTGCACAAGGGTTCCCTTTTCTACACATCCTTGACGATGCTTGTTATTTCTTATCTTCTTGATGATAGCCATTCTAATAGATATGAGGTGATACCGCATGGTTTTGATTTGCGCTTCCTTGATAATTAATGATGTTGAGCATCTTTTCATGTACCTGTCGACATCTGTCTATTTAGATCCTCTGTCCATTTTTTAATTGGATTATTTTTGCAGCATCCTTTTTAGTAGTACTCATTTTCATTCTTAAAAGTGATCACATTGGATGATTAATTACATGGTCATGCTAATTATCCCCCAGCTACTTCTTTTCTATCTCTATTATTTCCTTATAATATTCTTGTAATACCATAATTCTGCAATGGCACCTAACGTGTTATCGCTATAAGCTCCACAATGGCAATGGCTCAATCATTTTGATTAACCGCCATATATTAGTGCTTTCTAATCTAAAATCTAAGAGACTTTCAGTTGAATAATAGCAACACTTTATATATTTACTGGAAACAAATAATGAGAAAAATGCATGGGTGTTAACTGATATATAATTATATTATAAAGGATACCCATGTTAACACACAAGTGTGTCATTATAGAATATGATCCTTAGTCTTTAAACTCATGGGGAAAAAAGTATGGCAAACACCTACAGATATTCTAGGTAATTTAAATATCCAGAGACTTATACAAAATATATTTCTTGAAAATGTCAGCTCACTTATATAACAGGCCTGCATTTCTTCTCAATTCATATTTCAATGCCAGTATTTTGTGCTGCCTAATTATTTTGGTTCTTAAATTTTAATATCATGCCCAAGAGCTTAGGGATTATAGACTCTAAAACTGCAATATAGATAGAAGTGTTCCACAGACAGACAGCAGTAAAGACTAAAAGCCCTTTATATTCCCAAGTAGTAAACTATATTTATGAAGATAAGAGCAAATGTGCTAACAAAAGCAGTTTTGTGTTGACTGTAACACATTAAGTATTGTGTTGTTAGAGAGAATAAGTAATACATAGCTTGGTCACCAGCCCCACATTGTCACCAATCTCACAACCTCATACATATGTGTATTTTCTCATTTCCTAAGTAGTATATTCATTATTTTATATTCTGAGTTGTAATGGAGGGAAAACAATTGTAGACATGGGCACAAGGTCACATGTCATTGACAGATTCCTGCTATATAGTGGTGAGGCCTTTATAGTATGTATGAATCATTTACTTAGGAGCAGTTTCATGTAAAGTTCTTGTAACTCAATACTTTTTCCATTCTTAGTAAAAGAAGAAAATTTGATATAATTAAAAATTAAATTGGAAATAGACCCAATTTATATCTTAACTATTTTAACTTATCAGGAAGGTGTCCCTGCCCCCTTAATAAATTAATTGACATTATTGTTACCTAGCATCCATTTCTCCTTTCCTAAGAGGATCTACCTTTTTGTTCAAGAATCCACCTCTGCCCCATTCAGCCAATAATTTTTAGGACAGGCTGACTCCATTTATATCTGAATTAGGTATTTTTGGCTCTAAGAAAACTATTCCCCAATCAAATTAGCTTCATGAAAAAGGGGCTCTTACAGGACCATGTAATTTATACAGTGCTGAGTGAAGGCAACATTTAGGGATGGGAAAAGGCAGGAAATGGACAAGGCAGTGACTCTAAAACAACAGAAGTAAGTGCTACCGACTGACTGACTAAAGGACTGGCTCCACTGCTAGGACAAGGGGTGCTCACTCTACCTCTAGGGAGGGGCTGATATAGTCACTGTGTGTTCACCATTTTTCGCTACTCCAGTTGTGAGATTTTATTACTTTTATCCTGTTCCTTCTCCGTCATTGCTTATTGAATATAAAGAAGATAGATCTCTATCTAGGTGACGAGTTTGTAGGGAGGCAACTCTCTCATACAAGCATTATATATTATTAAATCAAATTATGCATATTGAATTATAATATAGTCTGAATAGAAAACAACATGGACCATTTTTATAGAATTTACTTAGTAAATGATCTGGCTCTAAATCTGCAACAAATTTTTAGAGAAAGTATATAGAAAATTAAAGGACTATGAATAAGCTACTCAGATTTCCCATCATGGTACTAGAAAATGTAGGAGATGAACAATACCTGTGGTGGTATCACCCCCCCACACATGACGAGAATATCTGGCCGTCCAAGGGCGTTGAGTTCCTTGATGAGCTCAGGAACTAGGGTCTTATGCCCAGCAGCGAGTGTGCTCACACCCACAGCATGAACATCTGCATCCACAGCCTGCTGGGCCACTTCCCGGGGAGTCTGAACAATTCAAAAGTAAAGAGACAAATCATTATTTATTCCGAAAAGTGTTTCTAAAGTGTTATACTACTTCAATCAACATTCTAAGATTTTCCTCATTAAAAATCTTGAAGTGAATATAACTTCATATTTCATCATCAAATACCAACTCATCCAATTATTATAATAAACACCAGGGCTATATCTGCTTCTAGCACTACAAACTATCAATTAGATTTAAGTCACATCAAAATATAATTCCCCCCAAAATGTTCAAGATAAAGTAGGAATATAGGCAAAGTATACATTATCTCTTCATTATAATTTTTAAAAAATACATCTGTTGTCTTCATTATCAACATTTACTGAGAGGTAACATGGGATAGGATTTATAAAGAAGTAAAAGACTGAACATAAAATGCAACATGAAAAAGTGAGCCTTAGGTTTTAAAATAGAATGGGAAAGAACAAGATGGTGGGCTAGGAAGCTCCAGGACCTCGTTCTCCCATGGAAACACAGAATTAACAGTAATATATGGAGGAAAATAAGGTGAGAACTATAGAAACTAGTTAAGGGGCTACAGCACCCAGGAAAGTGCATAAACAAGAGAAAGGATGGTGCCAAGGAGGGCATGCCTCTCATTTATTAACTGATTTAACTATTGGGATATAGAAGCATAAAGGATGTTTTCAAACATTCTATTATGAATTGAATTACCAAAGATCATATCTGCTCTGTAATGAGTCCGTGACATTGCTTTGATACTGTACACATATATTTAAATCATTTCATATAAAAAGTAACTACAAGTTTCTTATTGTAAATGTAATGTAAATTGAGACAACTGGTAAGGATAAGGCCACCTGAGAAACCACTGCACAATTATAAGCACTAAAAATACTATCAAAATCTGTGAATTTTCTGAGTTGGCACGATTTTAAGGCTCATAATTTTAGCGCAGAATCAAAAGATTTTATACTCAGTAATGGATCCACATTCAAGAAGATCTCTAGGTAAGTCATACAACATATTGGTAAAACCTTGAGTCTGTGAAGAATATTAACACACAAAATTAAAACCTTTAAAAATGTGCATATTCCTGCTATTGATTTCTTAGAGGTAAGACATTTAATTTAAGCATGATTTGTTATTCATATCATACATGCTACCAAAATTGATTAGATTAAAATTCCATTTAGGGACTTCCCTGGTGGTACAGTGGTTAAGAATCTGCCTGCCAATGCAGGGGACACGGGTTCGAGCCCTGGTCCGGGAAGACCTCACATGCCTAGGAACAGCTAAGCCCGTACGCCACAACAACTGAGCTTGAGCTCAGCTTGAGGTGACCAAGATCCACAACTACTGAGCCCGCATGCCACAGCTACTGAAGCCCACGCACGTAGAGCCCATGCTCTGCAACAAGAGAAGCCACTGCAGTGAGAAGCTTGTGCACTGCAACGAAGAGTAGCCCCCGCTCGCTGCAACTAGAGAAGCCTGCGTGCAGCAACAAAGACCCAAAGTAGCCATAAATAAATAAATAAATAAGTAAATTTATATTAAAAAATTCCATTTAAACAATTCAGTTCCATGCCTTATGTTTATATAAATTAAACTGTATTTTAAATGATCAAATGTTGCAATTTTAAAAACATCAAATCTAATTTTAATTAAATCAGTCATCAGAGAACTGCATGATTGTACCTTCAGCCACAGATAAGTTTTTTTTTTAATGATGTAGAATTATGGTTAACAAAGTTGGTGGTACTAAAAGACAAATTATATTTTTGCAGATGGTATATAATGGGGAAATGAACTTTTGGTTATTTGGGAAATCCCTTTAGATGCCTATGTTCCTTTAGACAACACTTTTTAAAAATTCTTTTATTTTATGAAAAATTATTTCCCAAAAGCTAACCACTAAATATTGAAAATGCATTATATTTGATCACTATTTAAAACAAACAAACTAAAGCAAAAGGGCAGCAAAATGTAAGTAAAAAAGTAGAATGGGAAAGTATTCAACTTAGAGGAAGACTGAAAGCAATCTAAATACAGTGTATACTATTTGTTTAATCTGAAACATATTTGAGATTCTTAACAAAACCCACCTTAAATGCCTAAGACTCTAAACACATTTACATATTTATCTACCAACACAGTTCAGGACATATCTCCAGAAGTCTGTGCTAACTCTTTATAGTAACAATTTCTTCTAGCCTCTCTAGAGTAATATTTTAAAATCCCAAATGGGAAAACTCTTATGGGAGACTATAAAGGCTGGGCCTCTTCAGGAAGATTTACTTCTTTCCTGGTGAAAATGCAATGAATACTCTTTTAGTCTTCATTCCAGTTGACCTATCCACAGTATGTAGCAATAGTACTTGAAATTCCTCCCAACAGTTTTCAATACCTGAAAAAGAGGACCAATATCCACATCAAAACCAAGATCAGCAAATCCTGTAGCAATAACTTTTGCTCCTCTGTCATGTCCATCTTGTCCCATTTTTGCCACAAGAAGACGAGGTCTACGACCTTCACTTTCCATGAATTTCTGAACCCTAAGGAACATGTTAAAATACAACAGTTATATATTAAGTGCCCAAAGGTAAGATATAAGACTCTAATTTATTTGCAGTAAATCTTTCAAGTTTATTTAAAACATCTAATCTGTCTACTCATATTTTGTTAATATCTCTGTTTCACATTAAGAACTCCATTAAAGCCTGAGTATGTTTACCATCTCCCCCCTTAGAAAAAAATTTGAAAGATGGCACAGACTGTAAGCCTGTAACACTGAGAACATCACAGTGAAGCAAGATAAGGAAATAACAACTTTACAACTTAAGACAGTCCCCAGAGTACAATATTCAGAAATAGTTAAATATAAACTAAAAAATGCCTTCAGAAGTATTTGTACATATACGTGACTCACTAGCTGTTTTGAACTGTCCATATCTCACTTACCCTTCACAAGTGTGAACTCCCCCAAGGTGACCTCAATGTGGTATCTTAATGTATAATCAAAATACTTGCTTGCTTAAATCAATAAATTTACACCTCAGATGAAAAAGCATGAAGAAACAAATTTATTTTTGTTAAAAGAAAAAAAAATGTTCCATTTTGATGACTTTCACCTTGGCTGTTTTGATATTTACTTCATATATGAGTAGTGACATAATATTTTTCATGGAAAATTTATTACAGTGGTTGAGAAAACTAATCATCAGGAAGCTACTACTCACACTTCAGAAGCATGATCAATTTATATTAATTCATATTTCCAAATCATGTTTGACAGTTATTTACTGTCAGCCCAGTGATGAGTGATTTTAATTTTTGCATAGATGGCAACCAAATATTTACTTTCAAATAGGAAAAGTAAGATTTTATAATTATTTGAGCAATTAAACAATGTAAATAAAACTTAAGAAAATATGAAAATGTACCATCGTAAGGAGATTGAAATCTAAGTACCTGGAGGATATGAAGCAGTATCAATGTTAGTTAAACAAACATTTGCTTGAAATGAGAAACTCCTAAAGGGGACTGTGGTGAAAGTTCAAAATATTATTTTAGTAAAGCTACAGATTAAGAGGAAAGTACAAGTCAAATATTTTCCAGTGGTATATGAAAAAATTAAGCCCACCGTAGATTCATGGGGATTGTGTTAACAGAAAAGATGACATTCTGGTTTAAGAAATCTCACATATTACCTCTTGATAGCAAATGATATCTCTTTACTTTCTCCAAATTCCTGGCGATAGGCTCCACTCACCATACGATCACTAGCTTTATGCTCACCAAATACCTTTTTCATGGCATCTGTGATTTCTCCAACTGTACATCTAAAATATTGAATGGAAGTTCTGTTAACATCATTATTTGGGATAAAAATATTTAACTTAACATTCAATATAGTTACATATTTTCTTACCTAAGTCAAAAATAGGCTGTCAAAAATCTAAATCTGAATGCTTTCTATTGCATTCATGATAGGATCTTGCCTCAGAATACTTATGAAAAAAAAAATGATCCTGAATGCCTTTACTGTAAAATGACTGAATGACCTAAAAACTACTAATAGACAAGCATCTAAAGGTTACTGAATAATTCACTGCTTAACAATACAAATGGGCAAAGACCAAACTTCCTACTGATATTTTTTGATAAAAAGTAAATCTTTTAGCATATTCCATTTGGTTATTAATTCATTCAACATGTCTTGAGTGCCTAATATGGGCCAAGCACTGCTAAGTGCTAGAGATACAGTGATAAATAAGACCAAAAAAAAAAGTACCCGCTCCTGCAGAATTTATCATCTAGTTAGGGAATACAGATAATGCACTAACAAACAAATTAATTAATAAGATAATTTCATATGGTAGTAAGTACTATAAAGACACTAAAATAGGCAAAATGGAATGAGGTGTTTGGGAAAAATGTTTTAGGGATATTGAAGATATGAAGATACAGCTTCTGAACTAAGACCTAAATGATGAGAAAGAGACACACAAGGGAACTTAAGAGGGAAAAGTGTTTGAAAAGGAAATGCTAAATGCAGAGGCTCTGAGAAGTAGGAAAACATGTTTTATGTTCTAAAAATAGAAAGAAGGACATTGGTACACAGCATAACAAAGGAAGTAGGATAAGACAAGGTCAGAGAGGTAGGCAAGGATCATATCCAGCAGTCTTGCAGGCCATGGTTAAGATTAGGTTTTAATTTAAAAGGACTGGGAGACCACTGAAGGATTTTAAGCAGGGAAGTCATCTTATTTCTTTTAAGAAATTAAAAAAAAAAAAAAAAAGGAAATTAAAACTGAAAAACAAACAAAAAAACAACTGATATACTCCATCCCTTAAGCACTTGAAACAACTTAAAAGTCCATTATATTAAGCAATAAACAAGAAAAGCAAAAATAATTTACTTTTTGACATTATCGTATATTGGGAGAAAAGTTTTTGTGTCACTTGCTTTTATGCATGTTCTGTAAGGCAAAGCACTGACTGCCTTTATGCTGGACTATCTTTTCAGAGATATCTACATAGTACACAGCCTTGGAAGACAGAGATACTGTCCAGCTTGGACAAAGGGCGGGTTTGCTTACTGTCCAACATAATAATGTCTCCCTATCCTTGAAAGTACATCAAACTTCAACCTGTAAATCAGTGACACAGGTTTATTATAATAGCTCCAAATGTCCTGAGCCACAGGGAAATACACGAATATTAATACACTTCATTCAAAATGTATTAATGTTTTAAATGCACAGATGTTGAAGAAAAACAAGATTTTTTTTTTTTTTTGGTTTCCAATATTTTCTTTTAGGCTCACATGGTTTATAGAATCAGCCTTTTATTTAAGTACACCCTGAAAAACTAAACTGGTCAACTTTTAGGATTTGGAAATCTCCAAACTTACATATCCTTACCTTGCACGAGCTGCATCTACTGCAAGAGCGAGAATATTCCCATCTCCACTGGCAGCACATGCAGTCAGGGCAGTGAGACACCGCTCAGCCAAAGCTTGATCCCTGCTGGATTTGACCTTACAGAAAAGGGTAAGGAAAGGGGCCATACATGTGATTAGAGAATAAAACAGAGATCAGATTATACTCTTATTTATATCATATGCAAATTGTTCCATAATCCTAACTTTAAAAACAAAAGAAAAAAATAGAAGAGAATAGTATGTTTCCTAGCATTGATATTCATTACATTTATTCACTCCCTCAATATTAAAGGACTCCCTAAAATAATACTAAATTCTGTATAACACTGATAATTCAGAAACAAGCAGGGCAATAATAAATAATAGTGCTGACCCTCCCAAGTAGTACATGCTACTTAATAGATTATAACTTAGGGAATATTTCAGTTATATTTTAAGTTTCCCTTAGCTAATTAATAGTCTACTGGTAATAATATGTATGTATATTGCTATTCTACTTAAAAATAATCCCGAGAGAAAAAGAGAGACAGAAACAATGAGAAATACTGCAAAAGAGAGAGAAAGACAATGAAAAGTGTAGTCAAAAACATTTTCCCTTGGGTCTTAGCTCTACTCTGCTCTGCCAACAACCTGCCTAAACAAAGTTACCTAAAATCCAATTTTTTACAAGTTTTCACCACCTGTAAAAAAGTCTAAAATATGATACTGCCTAAGATGCCACTAAAATTATATCATATCTATAAGCAGAGGTGGGTTAGAAAATTTATATTAAAGGCAAGGAGGAACCCAAACCCATTATCATTATTGAATTTCTCACTCTTACCCAAAATAAGGTAGATCATCATTTATGGTAAGTGGATGCCCTCAAGCTGTGTGTTTAAGAGAGTTTAAGTACAAGAGAGGAAAAAAGCAGTTTTCCAAATATAATAAATATTGAGACTTTTGTGACCACTGGAAATATAATGCTACATCCTAAATAGGACCCTTTAAAAAATGACAAAAATGTGGGAGAGGAGTCATTATCTCCTGAATGAGGGTGAAAAAGGAAACAATATCATTAAACATCTGTCATTAACTCTAATAGAAAAAACAAATGGAAGTTGAAAGTTACACATACAGTCTAACTGGACAAAGTCTACTGGATTCTTAAAGAACATGTGAACTGAGGGGAAAAAGGTCCTATCTTAAACAATCATAGGGAAAGTTAACAGAAAAAACCATTAAGAAATTTCAACTTTCCTGCCTCAGAAATAGCAGTAATTACTAAAGCCAGAGATTAAGAGACCAAAGTAGCTTCATACAATAGAAATATATAGGTTACAGCAGTAAGAATTAATATGTTTTATCTATTTTAGTATTTTATATACTTTGGTTCATCTCAGTGAGAAACTGGAAATTAAAACAGTTCTCTAGTTTCAATCTAAATATCTTTCATTCTAAACTGTATCTTACTAAAGCACTATTCAAATATATTTGAATTTTTTTTTAATTGAAAGCAAATGATTCTTTCATAGTAGTATCAGGAACATGGAAATAAATTACAGTGAGAAGACCTGGGTTCAAATATGGACTCTGAACTTAATTTTGTTTTTAACTTTGAGTGAGTTATATAATCATCTAAGCCTTACTTCAAATGTGTAAATTATAGAAGGCATTGTTATTATGGTGTGGTTTTTAATAAGAATGTATACGTTTCACAGAGGCAGATATCATGATTAAAAACATGAGTGTTTGGTGTCAACAGACTTAGAGATTTGAGTCTTGGATGCGTAATTATTTATCCTGGGCAAGTTTCTCCATCTCCCTTTAGTTTCCTTACCTTTAAAATGCTGGGAAATAATACACACTTCATATGGTGGTTCTAACAATGCAGCAGGACAGCATGAGGGCTTGGACAGTGCCCAGCACATAGAAAACGTTCAAAATATGACAGCTGTTATTACCTTCTTAAGTTTTTCAATCTGCTTGTTACGCACTGAAGTATTATCAATTGCCAGAACATCCACAGATTCTTCTTTTTCCAACTGGTACTTATTTACTCCAACAATTACTTCAGAACCTGTTAATCTCCCAGAAGAAAATAATATGTAGATTCTATTCACAAATAACTGTCTAACAGTAATGCTCTGATCACCACACATATTTTCCTTATAAGTTTGATATTTTTAAGTAGTATTCTTACTCTTAATGAAATTTCAATATAGATCAGTGAATACCAATATGGAATGGGGATAGGAGGGGAAAAGACAGGTATATATCAGAATCTCTGTAAGGGAGGGCTTTGATTATTCACCCAAACTATATGCTTTCCCAGAGTTTCTGATAAACTCTCTTCTAACACTACAAAATTAAAACTGTAGTAGCAGCTACCAACTAAGATTTATAAGGTAGAAGACAAACATGCAATGGCTTTTGTAATATTTTCTTGAATCCTCTTACAGCCAATCACTTTTAAACAAAAAATACCTTTAAAATCTATAAGTGATAAACCAGAATTACAAATTATACTTCCTTAACACTATAAATATATTTTGCCTCAAACTACCAGATTATTACTCTAGCTAAAGACATCCCACCAAGAAAAGAGGTATATCCTACCTCAGGATATACCTCTTTTCTTATTTTCTTCATAAAACTTACCATAATCCGTAATTATTTTGTCTATTTATTTGTTTACTTGTTCATTTTCTCTCTCTCTCTTACCAAAATGTAAGCTCTATGGGTGTAGAGACCATGTCTGTCCCATTCACAGTTGTATGCCCAGACATAACACAGTGTCTCAAATACTAAAGACTAAAAAAGTATTGGCTGATTGAATGAATAAATAAATGAACAGTCCAATGCAGAGCACAATGACCAATAATAATGTCATCTTCAAAATGGTGGAGATATCTACCCACATATATACACATAATAAATGGGCAAACCTCCACACATACTTTGTACATATGTTTGCTTATGTGCATCCAGGCATGCAAAAATACAAACACAGAGATAGATA
The DNA here is from genome assembly GCF_011762595.2 of Tursiops truncatus. Taxonomy (NCBI): domain Eukaryota; kingdom Metazoa; phylum Chordata; class Mammalia; order Artiodactyla; family Delphinidae; genus Tursiops; species Tursiops truncatus. Next base: position 26,970,830 of record NC_047043.1, on the reverse strand, counting down.
CATATAGATTCATGAGAAACATTTTATCCAAGTTTCATTTTTCTATAATTTTTGTTTTACTAACTTTATATGTTATCTTCAAACAGAAATTAATATTTCTTTTTTTTTTAAATAGAATTTACATCATTTAATTTATTTATTTATTTTTGGCTGTGTTGGGCCTTCGTTTCTGCGCGAGGGCTTTCTCTAGTTGCGGCAAGCGGGGTCCACTCCTCATCGCGGTGTGCGGGCCTTTCACTGCTGCGGCCTCTCCCGGCGCGAACCACAAGCTCCAGACGCGCAGGCTCAGCAACTGTGGCTCACGGGCCCAGTTGCTCCGCGGCATGTGGGATCCTCCCAGACCAGGGCTCGAACCTGCATCCCCTGCACTGGCAGGCAGACTCTCAATCACTGCGCCACCAGGGAAGCCCCAATATTTCTTTTTAAATACTGGATTTCACATATAAACTTTTCTACTTTATCTTACCAGAATCTATTCTAGCTTGTCTTCGGGCAGCACATTCTTCGATTCGAAGTTTAGGTATTCCCTCTGCTACAGCTTTGGCCATTCCACCCATCTCTTCAATTTCATTAATGAGCTAACAAGGAAAAACAGATTAATAAAACTAGAAGAGAAGATGAAAATATTTTAATAAACAATACAAATGTGTTATGTTATATAATTACTAATGTTAATAAAATTATAAACTATTTTAGTGGTAAATTTAATGTTTCATAAGAAAAGAAATAACAACAGAGCATTAATTAGAAATTCTGCAGAGTTAATGATGCTGTATTATATATTTGAAAGTTGCTAAGAGATAGATCTTAAAAGTTCTCATCACAAGAAAAAATACCTGTAACTGTGTGTAGTAATGGATGTTAACTAAACTTATTCTGATAATCCTTTCACAATATATACATATATTAAATCCTTACATTGTACACAAACTAATACAATGTTAATATGCCAATTATATCAATAAGAAAAAAGATATTCTGTGCTTAAAATTATTTAAAAAGACAACAGATAAACTAAAAAGTATATTTTGGAAAACACAAAAATCTCTCGCTCAAGTCTTAGAAGCCAACTAAAGATAACACTAATTCTGTAATTTTTATTTTTAATTACATAATAAAGTTTTCATGGTTACATAAATACTCTAAAAAGTATATTTCAAAATGCCATTTTATTTTTCAATTTGAGCAGCAGAGTAATGATATAACTCTAGCATTACTGACATCAAGAAATACCTAAATCTTCAATCACAGCCTCATATATACATGAGACAGTGGAAAATGGATGGTGGAATGGAATACGATTTCGTAGATAGGAGCAAGGTCAAACTGGCTTTCTGCTGATGGATTCAAGAAAGAAGAACCTGTACTGGATTCAACAGAAGCCAAGAATCTTCTAAGAAGCTAAAAAAGAAGGGGACTACTTGAGAATTTGCAACTACCTCTCTCCCATTCTATCAGGAAAACCAAAATTTACTGAACTAGAGAAGCAATGGACTATGAAACATCAAGTACAGGGAGAGGCAAGGATAAGATGTCTTACTGAAACAAAAACCTACATTCTGAATGATAAGATTGCAAACAAAAAGGCACACAGAGGAAACAGTGACAATACAGGATATAAAAGAAAACTTCAAAAAATATAATGATCCTCAGAAAAAGAAGAAGAGATTCTGTAATAATGAAACAACTAGTATGAATGCAAGAGGAAAAATTAGAAAACAAAAATGAGCTCTCAGAAATTAAAAATATGATATATAAATTTTAAAATATTTAAGTAGAAAGATAAAGGTGATGACTCTCCAAAAAACCAGAACAAAAACTCAAAGATGCATTATAGAACAGATAAAAATGTCAGAAATCATTTAAGGAGGGCCTTTCCTGATAACTATAAGTTCTAAAAAGAGAAACCAAAGGAAAATGAGTGGAGAGAAATTATCAAAGAAATAATACACGACAAATTTCCCAGAGCTATGAGAACACGAAAAAGGGACCATGTGAAAAATGTCCACCAAAGGGGACAGTGCAGGAAAAAATACACACACCAAGGTACATCAACACAAAAATAAAGAAGAGATCCTGAAACTTTCAGAAAGAGACATCCTGAGTGAGAATAGCATCAGATTTCTGAACAGAAATATTGAAAGCTAGAATAAAAAGTAGGTGAATGCTTACAAATTTGCTTACAAACTCCCAAATGAAAAATTTCAAACCCAGACTATCAATTAAATATGAAAGTAGAATAAAGACATTTTCAGACATCCAAAGTTTCAACTAATTCATCTCCCATGCACCATTTTTAGGAGGTGCCCATAAGATGTGCTTCAAAATAACAAGGGATAATCAACGAAGAGACAGGATTCAGGACATAGATTCAACATAGCAGAGGTGAAAAGGATTCTGACAATAATGACAAAGGGAAGGTCAAGGACAACAACGGTCTAGAGAGAAACCAGTCTAAATCAAATGAGAATATAGAGGACTTCAGGAAGGATTTACATTGAGATATAATTATATTGGTAATATGGGACAAAGGAAAGAAGGGACAAGATCCAGCTAAAATACAAAGCTACCATACTAGCAAAGCAGTAGATAAGGTCTAAAATTGATTGAATTAGAACAAAGAGTATATACATGTAATTTTAAAACATGGAGATAAAAACAAACAAAAAGACGTAGCTGACTCAAGGAAGCAGGAAAACAAGCAAGTGGAGGAGAAAGAACTGCTTTTTTGTTATAGTCTTTTAACATTAGTTGTCGTTTTAACTCTTTGAAATAAAATACTTTAATACAAATACAAATGTATTTTTAAATTAAGCTTCAGTTTTAAATACTATAAAGTCAAATCTAAAATTCCCTTTTCTCTGAAACACTTTATAAATCTTGATATAAATCTATAAATGATTTGATTTATAAATCAAAAATCTATAAATCTTTATAAATCTGTAAATCTTATAAACAAAGTTTCAAAGAGGAGAAACTGACCTTCAAGGCAGCGTCATAAACATCATTTGTGAGAGATTCCATCATATATGAACCTCCCCAAGGATCAGCCACTTTAGGAATCCCAGATTCTTCTTGAATAATGATTTGCGTGTTCCTGGCAATTCGAGCACTTTTCACAGTTGGCAAACCCAGGGCTTCATCAAAAGAATTTGTGTGCAAAGACTGAGTCCCTCCAAACACTGCTGCCATTGCTTCTACTGTGGTACGAATGATGTTATTGTAAGGATCCTAAAACATTTAGTAAAAGGCAAAAAATCAAAACAAAACAAGGCAACAATTGATATATATTGCAGCCGTAAAAGATGACAATGATTAAGCAGTGGCTGATGCATACTTTCTTTGCCAAAGTCTGTATTAGTCTTCAGAATATCTAATAAATTTAGACAAATAAGTAAACAAACCAGATTTAGGATTAAGAGCCAAAGGATCTAGTCTGTGCTTAGGCACATTGCCTCTTATAATCATCTGAAATATAAGTATTTGTTGTGCTTATTTTTGTATTGCCTAAATAGTCTTCTATAAGTGCATCATGAATGTACACTTTGTCTACGTAGATTATTAACATACTTCATTTCATAATTCACTGTCTCCTAATTATTGTATACCTTGAAGTATCTACCTTAATGAGGTACACAAAACTGACAATGATTTATTAATAAATGATTAATAAAACAGATGAACAATGGACTATAAGACAAGAAATATGACTTCTAGTTCATTCTGTTCCTAACTGTGATTTGGACAAGTCATTGGACCTTTCTGAACTTCAGCTTCCTTAGCTGTAAAAATGAGGAGGCTAAGTCAAAAACAATTACTAAAGTTCTTTCCAACTCTGAAATCTATTTTTCTCCATTTATAAGTACCTGAAATCATATTTAATATGGAGACTACTAGTTTTTATTTGTTTTAAATTTATAAAAGCAATGTAACTTTAAAGTTATAAATTATTTTAATGTATCAAAATAATTTAATATGTAAAGAAAATGCATGTTAAAAAAGATCACCACCACATAATTTTTTAATGAAATGAAATTTCAATAGATTACTCAAGTGATAATAGTTTTTAAATTGTTTGTTTGCATGCATGCTTATTTAAACACAACTATAATAAAAAACTTTGTATGTATAAAATCAAATTTTAATGAGGAAGTTTTGTGTTAAGAATTTTAACCATTAAAATTATTTAAGACAATATTACTTAAATTATAATTTGTACTTCTTCCTTATCATCACATTTTTTTACTTTTAAAAAAGTAAAATACACAGTCCTGCATGTAAGCTACGATTTAAATGATTTTATATTGTTAACCAACAGAGGGGGCCAATTTTATTTATTTATTATAATTTGTGTAAAAACAAATATAAGTATGCACTACGCTTCAGAATAATTTATGATTTTCAAATATTAGCAGATAAGTTCTTAAATCTGTTTCTTGACTATGCCAAGCGCTTAGAAGAAAATATATGACTTTACTAAAATTCTACACTTTAAATGTTATACATACTTGCTCAGTAAGTGACCATCCTGAAGTCTGGCAATGTGCTCTTAGAAGAAGAGATTTAGAGTCTTTAGGCTTAAACATTTTCTCTATTAAGTGAGCCCAGAGTCTTCTCCCAGCTCTCATTTTTGCTATTTCCATATAAAAGTTCATCCCAATTCCCCAGAAGAAAGACAACCTAAAATAGTAAAGTTCAGAATTTGATTATAAAATGGAAATTAATTGTATCACATACACACATACATACACACAAAAAGCTCAGATTTTAATTTCAAGCTACTTAGTTTGAATTAAAAACAAAACATATGTACTTCAGTAACCTTAAACGTGTAATAATAGATGACTTCTGTATTTTAAAATGGAAATATTAAAAGAACAAAAGCAAATCTGTCTTGAAAACCATATTTACATTTTAATATTATTTGTCAAATGTGCCGATTGTGTTCTCTGAACAGCAGAGGCCAAAATTCCTCTAATTTACCAAGAAGTACAGTAAAATTTAATTCTGAATTTTAATTATAAACAGTATTGGCTTATTCCCTCTTTATCACTCATATAAAACATAAAAAAAATCTGGTATATTTATATATACAAATTCATGTTTATCAAAATATTTTGCAGGCTTCCCTGGTGGCGCAGTGGTTGAGAGCCCGCCTGCCAATGCAGGGGACACGGGTTCGTGCCCCGTTCTGGGAAGATCCCACATGCTGTGGAGCGGCTAGGCCCGTGAGCCATGGCCGCTGTCCGGAGCCTGTGCTCTGCAACGGGAGAGGCCACAACAGTGAGAGGCCCGCGTACCACAAAAAAAAAAAAAAATATATATATATATATATATATTTTTTGCTATACACTCATAAAATGGTCCTGTGAACTTTCTTAATGTTGAGGCAATATCTGAGTTTAATTTACTCACCTTGGTGCAAATTCATCAATTGTCAGGCCAGCTTGGAGTCCGGTTCTACAGTACTCCAACCCATCTGCTACAGTATAGGCCAGTTCCAGAATGGCATCAGCTCCTGCTTCCTGCATATGGTATCCACTAATTGAAATTGAATTAAATTTTGGCATGTGCTATATAAAATAAAAAAATACAACTGTAAATAAAAATATAAGAAAGGTTCTATTAAATCTATCTTCTAAAAGACAATATTATTTTAAAATGATATTCGATTCAGATATACTAATTAGTTCATAATATTAACTGAAAATATTTGTTTAGTTACATTCAATTCACTTTCCAATTAAAATGGCTGATCCAATGAACCACTGTAAGGACTGTACCTGTTTTATTTTTCTAGTGAAAAAGAATCACCAACCACCATTTAGCACCGAAAGTTAAACTCTGAAATTAGCTGGCTGAGGTTAGGAATGTAACCTTTGGCCCAAGAACTGAATGATGACATCTTTAATTCCAAACTCATGACTTCGACCTCATAAGAGGTCCTAAGACCTCAAACCTTTGGGAGAATCTGCTGAAGATGTATAAATTTAATTATTATTAACTAGTTATTAATTATCTTATTTGAATGAACTCATTGAATATGAATAAGTACACAGTGGGTAAAAAAAGAAAATGGTTCAGTGCTAGTACTATATATCAAAACAGGAGAAAATGCATGGCTTAAAAATCAAAGTTTTCAGTTTGATTTACTGTGACATTTAATGCTAAGGATAATTCAGACAGGATCCTTCTACCACAACTACTAATCCACTATCCCCCTAAAATGTCACATTAGGTGGGGTACATATCACACAGAACCTGCAGAACCAAAAAACGATTATCCTTCCAAGAATTAACCAAAGATAAAACAATAAAAACTAAATCAGACACTCATTACAGTTGGTTCAGAACATGGACTCAAGTCAGAGTGCTCAAATTCTAGTCATGTCACTTAACTAGCCAGAAGACTATAGGCAAGTTTCTCACCTTGTTATCCCTTGGTTTCCTAACCTATAAAATAGAGATAATAACTCTACCTTCCTCATGGAATTGTTATAGGATTAAAAGAAACGATTCATCTAAACAACTTAGTACAGTATTATGCCCGTACACAGTAAGTCATCATAAAAGGTTAGCTGTTGGTAGTGTATGGTATGGATTATCTGTATTTTACATTTGCAAATATTTTATTTATAACTAACCAAGAGTTCTTGAAAAATGTTCATCACAAAAGCAATAAGGGGATTGAATTACATGGAATTGAGAGACTACTTGAATATATCTGGAGTTACAAACGAGAAGGAAACAAACATGTGCTTCTCTACTGAGAGGAGTTTAATAGTAGAATTTTTTTTAAGAATAGTAGAAACACTGGGAACATTGGAATATTATTCAGCCTTTAAAAGGAAGTAAATTCTGGGCCTCCCTGGTGGTGCAGTGGTTAAGAATCCGCCTGCCAATGCAGGGGACACAGGTTCAAGCCCTGGTCCGGGAAGATCTCACTTGCTGCGGAGCAACTAAGCCCGTGAACCACAACTACCAAGCCTGCACTCTAGAGCCCACGAGCCACAACTACTGAAGCCTGTGTGCCTAGAGTCCGTGCTCAGCAACAAGAGAAGCCACTGCAATGAGAAGCCCATGCACCCCAACAAAGAGTAGTCCCCGCTCACCGCAACTAGAGAAAGCCCACGTACAGCAATGAAGACCCAACGCAGCCAAAAATAAATAAATTAAATAAATTTTTTAAAAAAAGGAAGTAAATTCTGAAACAGGCTATAATATGGATGAAACAAGGGCATTACGCTAAGTGAAATAAGCCAGACACAAAAAGACAAATACTGTATGATTCCACTTATATGAGGTACTTAGAGTAGTCATATTCACAGAAACACAAGGTAGAATGGTGGTTGCCAGAGGTTGAAGGAAGGGGAGAATGGAAAGTTATTATTTAATAGGTACAGAGTTTCAGTTTTGCAAGATGTAAAGAATTCCGGAGATGGATGGTGGTGATGGTTGCACAACAATGTGAATGTACTTAAAGCCACTGAACTGTATACTCGGAAATGATTAAGATGGTAATTTTTATGCTATGTGTATTTTGTCACAATTAAATATTTTTTAGAGGAACAACATAAAAGTTTAGTTACTTCAAATAACATACTTGATCAATATCTGAAACTGGTACTTTTATCACTTATATGAAAGATTATATAAAGCAATTTTGAACTTGTAGATGACATTAGTGTTTCACAAGGTTAAATGCCCAAGTACATAACAGCAGACTGGTACTATCCACTCCAATAGCCATTCTCTACTCTCCTCTTGTACCTGAACCATACATTCAGTGCCAAAGTGTTCTACATTTCCAATCTTACCTCTTTCTGTCAACTGAGATATAAGTGGAAGTTTGGTTTGTTCCTTCTGGAAGTTCACCTTTAATCAGAGGGGCTAGGTCCCTCTCCCCACACAAACACAGCCGGCCCACCTACTTCCTTAATCATGAGCTGGCACACAAACAATAGAGAAGCCAAATGAAAGGAGGCTGGAATCCTCACGACTGCGGTGTTTCCATACAACCAAGACCTTCCAACTTTTTTCAGTTGAAACAGAATTGACTCCTATTTAAAGCTACTGCTATTTGTGTATGTGTGCGTGTCATATACTGCTCAAATCAATCCTCCTGTGCATGTGTTCTTGAAATTGAAAAAGGAGAAAGGCATGTATTCTATACAATTCATGTGAGCAGATGGAATCTATGAAAAGCAATAAAATTGAAAAGTATAAAGTTTATCAAATGAGGAGAGCAGGCAATGCTAGCAAGAGTTCGGAGATAACAGCAATTACAAGAGGTAAAGAGATTAAAAAAAAGCTTTGATGATGGAGAGATGTGCCCTTTGCTATGAAATAATGGTCTAATTTTAAGGTAGGTAAGAAGAGGGCGTTGCCAGCAAAAAGTAAACTGGGAATGATGGGGGAAAATATAAATGAATTACTCAGAGGAAATGAAGAAGCTTTATGTTTCCCTGTAGAAGGATTGCTGCTAATATAGGAATACTATAAGAACCTTATTTTCTCACCAATCTTGGGAAAATGAACCTAGTTCAGGGGTGAAATATTAGGGACCTCATTGTGGTTGCAGATATAAGTGTTATCTTCTAATCCAGTTTTTTGCAGAAATAAAGCTAATATTTTGATCCCCATCTGTCTGACACCAGTGTCTATTCACAACTGGATCTGAACTTCGGAGAGAAATAAAAGAAGTGTAAATTATGAGCCCTCCCTGATTCTAACAAATATCAGAGAATAAAAATTTTAATAAAGAAAATACAGTAAATATCTACTGCCCAGATTCCCACAGGTAATGACAGACCATAAAACTAGTACATTAAAGACCAAAAAATAAAAACAATACACACACATAAACACAAAACCCACACCCTGACTCTATACTACAACTATTACTCTGACTCAATTACCAAATTCAAATTAGGCTATGGCATTTTATAAAAATTCCTACATTCAAAGAACTACAGCAAAATCTATAATAACCACAAAGGATACCTTTGCTGTATATTGGAAGATGTCAGCAATAATTTTCATGGATGGTTCTGGAGGAAAAATGTAAGTATTTCTGACCATAAACTCCTTTAGTATATCATTTTGGATTGTACCAGTAAGTTTCTCTTTAGGTACACCTTGTTCTTCCCCAGTTACTATAAAAGTTGCAAGAACTGGAATAACTGCTCCATTCATGGTCATGGAAACTGACATTTTTTCTAAAGGAATTCCATTGAAAAGAATTTTGGTATCTTCCACAGTGTCAATAGCAACTCCAGCCATTCCAACATCACCACGAACTCGAGGGTTGTCTGAATCATAGCCACGATGAGTTGCCAGATCAAAAGCAACTGATAATCCCTGCTGACCGGCTAAATATATAAAGAAAAATAATGTAGGATTAGAGTCTGACATCAAAGTAAACTGATTTTCTTTAACACTACTTAGTGTTGATTCATCTCATCAAATTATACTTTTATAATAAACATTTTTTATGCTCAAAACAAACTTAAATAAAATACTTTATTTCCTACTAAAAGTCTGCTGTTTCTCATGTGCTAAAATACACAAAGTGAATTCCAGACTTCACTGTAATAAAGGATAGATGGAACCAAACGTGTCACATATCTCATGTCCATCTCAAGATTTTTTTATCTTAACGATTTTTTAAAAATTTTTCATTTATTTCTGGCTGTGTTGGGTCTTCGTTGCTTCCCGTGGGCTTTCTCTAGTTGCCGCAAGCGGGGGCTACTCTTCGTTGCGGTGCGCGGGCTTTTCATTGCAGTGGCTTCGCTTGTTGTGGAGCACAGGCTCTAGGCATATGGGCTTCAGTAGTTGTGGCATGCAGGCTCAGCAGTTGTGGCTCGCGGGCTCTAGAGTGCAGGCTCACTAGCTGTGGTGCACGGGCCTAGTTGTGCTCCGCGTGGTATGTGGGATCTTCCCAGACCAGGGCTTGAACCCATGTCCCCTGCAATGGCAGGTGGATTCTTAACCACTGTGCTACCAGTGAAGCCTTATCTTAACACTTTTTGATAGAAATATATTTAAGATTCATGAAAAGATATGGCTGTTTGTATACAGTTAACATAATTTAGTATTTGTATGCTCGCTTATTTATTTTTGTTCTTGTCTTGACCATTCAAATATTATGGGAAATAGAATTATGAAAACCACGCAAAAAACTAAAATTTGTACATGATCATTTGTTTATTCCTTTCTTGGGTCATTACTTAAAGCATTTTCCCCTCCAATTCCTATCCTGATGGTTTTAAGTAAAAGCTTCTCAAAGGCAAAGCCAAGGTCTCTTTTCTTCATACAGCTTCACTTCACCTAATTCCTTTTACACAATGTGCATGTAAGTATTGTTTACTCTCAAGAATTTAGCACTTTATTCTGGGTCATCTATCTTTTTGACCATGGAAGTTGAAAAACATTCACTTTTTTTCAGAGTACAGCCTTAACTACAAAATTATAAAGTGACTATTACCTTTATAGAAATTAACCAGCCTCCCTTCAAAAAAACCAAGATGAGGAAGTGTATGTTTGACCATAAATATTACGTCTCACTAAAATCTCACCCTTAATATTGTCCTTATAGAACTTATTGCTCTCTTCCACAGTACTAAAACCAGCATACTGGCGGATGGTCCAGGGCCTAAAGGTGTACATGGTGGGATACGGCCCACGTGTGAATGGCTTTACTCCTGGAAGTTCTTCAGGTAAGTCCTTGGTATCCCTGCTGGAATACAGAGGCTTTATGGAGATCCCCTCTGGGGTGTGCCATATTAGTTCTTCTGGGTTTTTGCCTTTCAGCTGCTTTTTAGCCAGGGCAGCCCATTCTGGGTGAAGGGGTTGTTGCTGATGCAGAAGTCGCTGCCATATAAGCCTGGAGCCTGATGACTCTTTCAGCTGCTTCAGGTGATGAGGTGAAAGCAAAAAAAGCCGACTCTTAGCTGTCAGCATGATGGAGCATGGAAAACACCCAACAGGCACGAGAACTGACCTAGAAAAAGAAACACAGTGCATATGTATTTATAAGACAGCAGCAAAATAGGAGCTTTTGGTGAAAAGGGAAAAGAGAAAGAAAGGGTATACCAGTATGATTTCATCTCTTCTCCTCTGCTGCCCCCTCCACCTGATATTTTATAACTCTGGTCCCTCTTTTCCACAACTGCTATCATTGTTCTAGTTCTAGTCCTCTCCCTCAAGAGACTCTTAGTTGGTTTTACTGACCAGTCTTACCCCCTCTCATTCACTCCACACACTGACACCAATGAAAATATGATCATGTATCACACTTCTCGTAAAATTTTTCAAAGGCTCTGCATCACGTAGAGGATCGAGCGTTGCCTCCTAACTTTTTCATTCAAAAGGTTTTTATTTAACACCTACTTTATGACAGGCAGTGTTGGACGCTGAAGAAAAAAGTGGTGAACGAAACAGGTATTCAAGGCCCCCATGACCTGATCCCTGCTTATCTCTCAGAATCACCTCTGCCTTTGACCTCTACACATTTTGTGTTCTAGAGATACTGGATTACCTACAGTTCCCTGCATACGTCAAAGTTCCGGGACATGCTCTTGCTCTTCCATCGACCTAGATACTCTTCTTTGGCTAAGGCATCACCTCCAGTACGCGGGGCTTTCTATGTGACAGGCACTCCTTAAGGACTTTATGTAGAGCAGCAATTTTAATCCTCGTACCACCACCAAGAAATAGGTACTAATATTATCCCCATTTTACAGATGAGGAAGCTGAGGCACGGAAGACCTAGCATTTAAACCTAGGAAGCATTTAACTAATATACTCACAGCCAGTCCCTGAAACTACAAGCTCAGCTAAATGGCCTCTTCAGTAATCCATACCACAGAGCTCTGTTTCCCTCTTTATACATCTATCATCTCCCACACTACAATATATTAGAACGTTGTTTTTTTTATGTTCATATAAAATATTTCTTTATATATGTTTTATGTTTATACAAAACACACATATATATAATTTCACATACTGTATATATTCTCCTCTATTCTATAAACTGATCCAACATCAGAGCTGTATATTCCTGATAATTAGCAGAGTCTTTTTCATCATTTTAGGTAACTAAGTCCGATTTCATCATTTTACAGATGTAGAAATTAAAGTCCAGAGAAATACAGAAATAAAGTGGCTTGATCAAAATTCCACACAGAAAAGCAGTAACTGTTCACCTGAGTTACTAAATCCTTGTCAGAGTCATATAGACTCAATATGTAGAGCCTAGTATTTTAAAAGATTTTGAGTTGCAGATTTTATCAATATATTCATCATGCCATGCAGTAGATAAGGCAACAGCAAAGTGAGCCTAAAATTCTATTTTCCATACTATTTCTTACCTATCAATTTAGTGGAGCTTAAAAGAAAATAAGAATACCCAACATTTGTTAGGGAGTTGTGAAACAAAAAGACAATCCACCGGTGGGAGTATTAACTGATTTAACTATTTCCAAAAGCAAATTGGCAATACGCACAAAAGGTCTCTGAAATGATTATGCCATTCCACTGAGGGCCATCAGTCCTGGGAAAGTTACTAGATAAAATACATGTTCCCTATAGTTTTACTTGTAGTAAAGAAAACTTAGAAACATCATCAATGTCTAACAATGAAGAAATAAGTGAATTACAGTATATATAAATTATAGAATTTTATATAGCTATTAAAATATGTTTAGGATATCAGCAAAACTAATCTTTGATGTCAGAAGTCAGAAGAGTGGTTACGTATGCTGACTAGGAGAGAAAGGGAGCAAGAAAGGAGCTTTGGGGTGATGGTCTTGATCTGAATTCCTATTATACAGATGTGTTGTTTGTGGAAATGCCTCAAATTTTACAATTATGATATGTGCACTTATCTGTAAGTATATTATACATAAGTTAAAATTTAAAATACGTTATGCACGTTTCTTAAAAAAGGAGATAGGCTCAAAAAGTATTAAGTGAAAGATAAAAAACTGTAAATGCAATGTGTTCAACTAGTTAAAAAAGTGCATAGAACAAACTCGAAACAGAAATACAACAAAAACAATTCCTATTTTTTTTTAACTACAATGATTTTTATTCTATTAAATCCATGGGGTCCTTGTCATCCAAGTTCTTGTGAGCCATAAACTACAGGTACCAGCTTAAAATGTGGGTGAGAAAAATAATTAATTTATAACTGAACCATTAGGGTAGTAATGATATAAAAAGTAATCTGAAAACTGCCTGAGACCAGATTGCAGACAGATAATATCAAACTCATTTCACACAAAATACAGGTAGGGCTTTTCTAAACCTGGATAAATGACAGGAAAGAGCCTTATATTATATAAGTGACTTCCTAAAATTGCATGGCAAATTGGTAACGGTTGGAAATAGCCATCACTTTTAGATAAGAACACAACTTCTGCTGATGGCAACAGGATTTCTGCATTCTTCTCATATCCATCAAGAGAGGCTTCAGCATCCAAAGAAGCAACATGCAAAGCAAATATAATAAGTTATTGATGGTTAGAATGTATTAAAGAGCAACGATGAAGCAAGCCTGACCCCACACCCTCAAAAAATATGGGTAAAACACCTACATACAGCTCTGAATCAAATAACTTTCAAGTTTGTTTACATGTGGTTCCGCACTAATACTTCAAGAAAAGCTAGCTTGGAGAGGACAACATACAGCATGCCAATTAAATGTACTATTAGCGTAAATAAATCATTAACCATAAGAAAATACTGGGAGAAAATCATTAAATGATTTTAACTGTGACACACATACACAAACAGATTATTCAGAGTTTCGAGCTTATGAAGGATTGCTCTTTCAAGATAAAAATGAGAACAAGTTAGTAATTTACACTTTCATGTCAACTTAGACCTGTCTTTCCCCCTCTCACCCTCATCTGTACACAGAAAGACACTTCCACCCCCGCCACCTCTTACAAAAAACCCTCACAATCACCGCGGCCTAGACGGAAGGCAGCTGTGAAGCCAGCACATCTCTCTGAAATCTACAATCGCCCTCGGCCTAGAGAAACTTCGTAGTGCCTGAGGGGGCCAAGGAAGATGGCGACATGGCCTCTGGGACATTAAAGGCACCTTCTATCCTGTAGTACCTCCGGACTCCCCCTCGCTGAAAGAGAGCGGCCAGTGGAGAATCTAAACCTAAGAAGCAAGTAGAGGAGAGTGGGATCCCTTCCCAGTCGTAAAGTAAAGAAGGAGGAAGTTGGGAGGTTGGGAGGAGGGAAAGGACCGAGGCTCAGAGGACAGGTATGGGGGGAGAGAGGAGTCTGAAGAACGGAGGGATTTGAAAGGCTGACGTTCCTCAAGGTGCACGGTCTTACTCACGGGTCGGCCTATCTCGGACCGCGGATGCGGGAGAGAACGGCTGGACCTCGGCGCCCCCAGCCCTACAAGTTAAAGGTCCCCAAAGCTGGGCCTGCGACCAAGCAAACGCAAAGGCCAGCGGGACGGAACGGGGGCGTCGGCCGATACCGCTCTCTTTCCAGCCAATCTCATTGAACTCTCGCGGGAGCGCTCCCGATGACGTTAGGGACGTGGCTAGATGCCCGCCTCTCTCCACAAGCGTTTCCGGTTTCTACTGGTTCACTTCCGGGTCTCCGCGGCTGTGGAAGGTTTTGGCGCGAATTTCTCTGAGCGCGGCGCCTGGAAGGATTCAAGAGGCGTCTTTGGTGAGTAGTGAAAGCGCTTTCCCTGACGGTGGCTCCAGTTTGGGGATGAGTTTTGTGTCCGGCGCGTTGGTGGCAAACTCGGCGACTCGTGTTTGAGGAGCTTGAGGTGGTTTTCAAAGAGCAGGGAGATCCGAACAGGTGTGCCCTTCAGAGCCAGCGATTGAAAAAGTGGTATTTGATTCGCAAGGAGGGAGTGAAACCACTCATGGTTCCTCCCCCCTTTCCCCGAATCATTGTAATCCTTGTTCTCCCTCCTTAACCTCTCCCGCAGTGAGTCGTGGGGCGAAGTGCAGCCTTAGTGATGAGTGCCTTTGAGCCTTAAGGAAGCTGCGTCGGCAGCGTTCGCTACCCCGAGGCCTCATTTGTCAAGAGGTAAACATTGTGTATTTGCAGTTTTGCCAGACGTTGTGCCCATACAGAGGTCTAGCTTGGTGGCTTCCACGAGTTTCAGCACCCTGGCAAAGAAAACAAGACAACCTAGAATATTTCCCTGTTTCCTACAGAGTAAAAAACACATTCTTTACTGCAGTATATAGTCTGGCTGCAAACTACAGTTCCAGTCTTTTTTTCTGTCCATTCCTCCCGTACACGTCAAACCCTCTCTGAATTTTTTCTGTCCCTGAACAGACCAGTTTCTTTTGAAGTGTCCTGCCAACGGGCTTTTTTTCTCTCAAATGCTTTACTCCCCTTCCTTCTGGCTAAATATTTCAAAATGTAATTCAAATATTACTTTTGTCTCTGAATTCTGTATGTCCCCCCCCAATACCCACACCAATTTGAGATATTCACTCATTTGTCTCGTAACATTTGTCGCATTGTGTATAATTGAATATACATAGGAATTGTTTTCATATGTCTCTAGCTACTACCACTAGCCTGTGGTTTCCTGTGGATCCAAAACAGGCCAAAGTTTACTCTTCCTTTTTGTATATGCTACAACTAGCCCAATGGTAACAGTAGATTATTTTATTTATTGAGTTCTTACTATGTCCCAAGTTCTAGGCACTTTATGTATTCTGTACAACCTTTTAGCTTTACAAAGCCTTTGATATTGATACTTCTAGCCGTGGGGAAAGTGAGCAAATTTAGTTCCCCAAGGCTATACAGCTAGTTAAATGACAGAGCTGGGATTTGGAACCTGGACAATTTGTCCTCATCCCCGGCTGGCTCTTGGCAGTGGTTCTCAACCTCGGGCAGTTTTGCACCAGCGGATATTTGATAACGTCTGGAGACAATTTTGGTTGTCACAACTTGGAGGAGTGGGAGGGGCTCCTGGCATCTAGTGGGTAGAGATCAAGAATGTAGCTAAACATCCCACAGTGCCTAGGGCAGCCCCCATAACAAAGAACTATCCCATGCAAAATGTTAATAGTGCTGAGGTGGAGGAACTTTCGGCACTATGGCTAATTACCTCAAGTAGGTATCAGTGAAAACAGAGCTTTTCAGACTGTCTGTGGTAAAGGACCAATTTTTTTTTTTTAATTTTTAATCAGTCACAACTGATACTTTTGTAAAATACAATTTTTAAAAAACTGAATACTAGCCAAACCCATGAATGAGCCCTAATGTAAACCATAGACTTTGGGTGATAGGATGTGTCAATGTCGGTTCAGGGACTGTGGCAAATGCACTGCTCTGGTATGGAATGTTGATAGTAGGGAAGGGGGGGTATGCTCGAATTTTGTACTTTCTGCTGAATTTTTCTGTTAACGTAGAACTTCTCTAAAAAAGAAAGTCTTTTTTTTATGAATTATTAGAAAAATTAAACAAAAAGAAAAAACAAAGCCAGTTATTTTTTGGCCAGATCTAACATATATAAAATTGTTGTCAAATTGCCATAAAAGTTTCTAAATGAATACTTTTAATGTCTGTACTTTAAAAGACTGTAACAAACAGTTTGTAAATCAAATTTGGAGTAGCACTGAATTACATGTTACTGAATAAAGAATATCAAGAAAAACGATGAACAAAACCAAGCTATAAATAAGTGCCAAATGAAAGAGACCGTAAGAGCCCACAGACTTTTAGAGAGCGTCGAGGTGGAGTAGTTAGGAAGGCTTTCAGGTGCAGGTGGCTCATGATCTGGGAGGAGGTTGGGCACAGACAGGAGAGAGCAGCTCGGGTAGAGTATGTGCACTACTCAAAGTGTGTTCCGGAAATCCAGTCTTTCTGGAGAGGGAGATGCAGTTGAGGAGTAGCGGGAGAGAAGTATGGAAAGCTTGGCAGGTCTAGATTGTTAAGGACTATAAATGTTATGGTAAAGAGTTTGGATGTTATAAGGTAGGTATTACGGAAGGATTTTTCTTTTTTAATTAAAAAAAATTACCTATCTTGTTCCAAAATTTGGGATTGGAAACAACTTGGTAGGGTTGTTTCCACGCAGTGTCAGCTGCAGTGTATTGGCTCAGGTACATGCGCAAGGCTGGCAATCGTTGGTGTTAGTTATTGGTTGGGAGTTCAGCTGGGGCTTTTGCCTGGGTCTTTAGTTCCTCTCCGTGTTGGCCTTCCTCATAGAGTGCTAGCTGGGTTTCAAGAGCAAATATTCCAAGCAAGGGGAAGTTGCAGCTGCTAGTCTCCTCATATTTGGGCCAGGAAACTGGTACAGAATCATTTCCACCATATTCTACTGCTCAAACCGCTGCACAGTCTGTAAGATTTAAGACAAGGGGACATATACTTCATCTCTCAATAACAGAGTGAGAAGGAATTTGCACCATTTTTAGTCTCCTAAATGGAATGAGGACTAAATCTCAGCCTTCAATTGTTCTCTCACCTGGATGCTCTTCAGTGAACAACTGTACTGTACATGGCAGTCCTTCCAGGAGAGGTCCACAAGCAAAACTCTCATATGGATTGGTTTTTAAGTAGGGGAAGTATATGGCATGGATGTCAAGTTGAGAGAATTTGACATTTCAGGAATGCAACAGAGGAAGCTGGGTGTAGAACAAGGTACCACATTGTTCAAAAGCAGGGTAAAGTGTATTTTAGCTTCCACTGCTTTTTGTAACTGATCTGACATGTAGTCTCCAAGTATGGTTTGTGATCTTTCAGTTAATTCTTTCTTTCCCACTATTTTTGTCTTACGGGAAAAAGAAAAGCTTGAACTTTTCCTTTTAAAATTTGAGAGAATAGATTTATCCAGAGTACCCACTTTATTGTTTGTCTCTAAATCTGCATGTATATTTAAATTGTAGTAATGTGATAAACTCTGAATTTTTAGAAAAGGAATGGTGACTGGTTTCTCTATATATCTAACTATATATGTCTAGAAAAATATGTATATATAATGTACACACCACACGTGTGTGTGTATGTGGGTTTGTGTTCACGTGTACTATACCAAACGTGTACGTAATTTCTTAGCTATCTGCTCTTTATGATCTAATGCAGCAGTATATATTTTATCCCTCTGTTTCTTTTAGCAGAAATGAGTTTGGTGATAAAGAACTATTAAATGGGGAAAAGGAATTATTCTAAATTTTGTCATTAACATTCTCATCCCCACTCCAGTGCCTGTTTTGTAATGTGTGAGAAGACAGAGTAATCAGTATACTTCTGTGCTTTTGTTAAAATGCACATAACCCAGTAAAAGTTAAAACTTAACTTTTTAATTCTTAATTCCTTATGAGTGAATTTACCACATTAATTTCTACAACGTAGGTTCATGGTATAATCCTAAAAATTATCGTCTCCCATCTTTGACGTTAAGTTGAATGATAAATCCGTTAAGCCTAAAATAAGAAGGCCTGAATGTTATTCTTTGAGTTGACATTATCTGTGACCAGAGTAAAATAACTTAGCACTATATATTTCCATTTTCTTGGATTTAAATATAGAGATAACGTTATTGTATGGGGGAGTATAAAGAGGTGTAAAAGTGTTTTTATATAAGATTTTTTATTGCCATACAAATGGAAGAAATTTTTAGGAATGAAATTGAATTAGATATCTTTACTCTAATGAGAACCAATGTTATTTGTTTTAAAATATATTTAAATGTTTTAAAAACACACAATACTATCCCAAAACTTTCTTTATGATTTTTTTTTTTACAGGCAAATTTGGAACATTTATACGTAGTCTTTTTAACAAACTGTTTTTAATAAAACAAGTCTTTAGTGTTCTTTTTATCTTTACAGACATTTTGAAGCACTGTTATAGTTGTTCTGTTTACATCAAGATGTCTAGCAAAGCAAATCCTTCTAAGAAAAGGTCTCAACATTTAAAAAGAAATCCAAAAAGAAAAATTGATAATGAAGAAGCGGAGTTATCAGAGAAAGAGGTAATGAAATATCAAGTTTATCATTCAGGACTCTGATTAGAAGTATCTGTTCTATGTAAAGGAGTATGTGAAGACTAAAGGTCAGCTTTACTACAAATTATAGTAATTCATATTCCACATATATTGTTATATGGGAGCTGTTGCAACATGGGTTGTAAAAGTTCTCACATAAAAATTGTTTACCTCAATTTCTAAAGATATTGATCAGAGAATTCTTTAGGGAAGAAGTGCGATGGGGCATTGCTAAGGTGTTTAAATAGGAAGACTGGGAATATAGTATACAGATTCTATGGCATTCATATGTTAAAAGACAAGAGAATCTGTCAATTGGTGGAGGAGATTTTTATTAACATAGAGAAAAATTAGTTTCGGAGGAATTAGCTTCTTCCTACCATAAAAGAAATAATCAACATTTTTTTCTCTATTTACCCTGTATTAGACAATGCCTATATTTGTTTTTCAGGAAAAGTATATAACACTATTTCACAGGCAAGATGAGTATGATTTCTTTAAAACATTCTTTGACACCGTATGAAATTCTATTATACTTTATCACCATTGTTCAGGAATTGCTTTAGTATATCCCCTGCTTGTGATAAATACACATCCTTTTTCATTAGAAGTAGCAATATACTTTTTTTCTGTCTTGCCAGAAGATATATGAATTCTCTCCAACGTACATGACAAATCTATTGCAATAGCAGTATCTTTTCGTCTAATGTTTAATTCTTTGTGCATGCACATGTGTTTTTCCCTCTAGGTTAGAAACACAGCGAAAAAAAATAAAAGTCATCCAAAACACCTGTCTTCTGAAGGTATTCCTTTTCTATGTCTTGTTTAACCTATCTTTCCCAAGCTATCTATATTTATGAAAAAATTCTCAGCATCTTGTTTATGAGTTCTGCATAAGCAAAAGACAGTAATAAACAGTTACATTCTTATTTTTACAAGAATAAGTAGTACTGGTTGGTCAGTTCTTTTGGTCAACTGAAATTTTACTTACCACCTGTAGCAAAATACTGTGTAGGGCTCTAAGTTGAAAGGAGCAAGAGAAATTCAAAGTGTACCCCAGTCTGAATTATTACTGATTTGTGATATACAGACACACCTACTGACTTCTCTTTGAGACAAATATGCTTCTCTTTTGCCACCACTATTTAGATTAGATTGGAACCACTAAGTTTGTCTGGAGTAAATTAGTTTGGAATAGTCATCTTTACTTAAACATCACTTCAGCATGGAAGAATTTTCTACCTCTCCTCACCCTAGACCAAGTTAGGTCCTCCGGTTTTATACTTCCATAGTGCACTGGACTTTTTCTTTTGTAATGCTTTGCATACCTGAAATGTAATTATTCAATCTCCCTTCTCTCCAAAACTAATCTTCATGTGAGCCAATAGTGTACCTCCTTTGTTTATTTTTTTATTTTTTTAAATTTTTTTTGCGGTACGCGGGCCTCTCACTGTTGTGGCCTCTCCCGTTGCGGTCCACAGGCTCTGGACGCACAGGCTCAGTGGCCATGGCTCACAGGCCTAGCCGCTCCGCGGCATGCGGGATCTTCCCGGACCGGGGCACAAACCCTTGTCTCCTGCATTGGCAGGCGGACTCTCAACCACTGCGCCACCAGGGAAGCCCCTTTGTTTATTTTTTATAAGTAGAATAATATCAACAACCTAGTAGACACTGATTATCTGTTTGTGGTTTGGTTAATCTCCTTTGTTTCAGTTGCCATCCAACATTTGGCAGAAATCATTTTCTAGTCTTCTCAATGAAGCCCTTTAATTCAGGTCATTTCTGAGAACCAGACTTTTGTGTTGAATCCTAATAGTTGTAGCTTGGTTCTTTACTTAAGATTGTCTTGAGTTTGTATCCGCAATATCACTTAATAGTATTTTAGTTAACATAACAATAGCATATTCATATTCAACACCTGGCCTGTTATGGCTATGCAATAAAAAGGAAATTAAATAGTTTATACAGCTTCATAGTATTGGTTCTGATAATTCCATTAGCTCTTTTAGATAAATTTATATTTGAATCACTTTTTAAGTAAAAACATACAAACTTCTAGAAAAACCAGAGTCTCTTCTTTCACCGGTGACAGGACAAGCAAAGCATGCTAATCTAAAACAGGTAAAGATCGCAACCCACAAGAGAAAAACCTGGCAACCTCTTTCGAAGAGTAGCAGAGAACATTTGCAAACTATGATGGAATCAGTAATAATGTGAGTATGAAATTTTTTTCCATTTCACTCTTTTTATTTCTGCTTATATGTTTCCTATAGACAGTATCCTTTTAAATGTTATTATCTACTTTATGGTGATAGGGTGTTTTTCTCTTTTGCAAGAAGATTTATTTAATGTCTCTTGATGGCCTTAGCATTCAGCAAAAATGTCTTTATTAATTTCAGAAACTTGGAATTTCATCAGTGGAATAAAACTGAAATCTTTGCTTGATCTGCTATCTACAACTTTTTCTGGTGAGGGATACTTTAGGAAGAAGTTAGCTCAAATTAACACTTTATGTGGAAGCTAACATGCCAAAAGGAATACAGAGACAGGATTCTGCCATCAGGGAGCTGAAATCTATCAGAAGAGTCAGGCCTATAAATTAATTACAACAATATAATGTGATAAAAAAAACTTAGATTATTCGTCTGCTTTAAATATATTTAACATAAAAGAAAAAGTGATTGATTCTGCCTGGCTAGTAAAAAGGGGTACTTGAAAGATATCAGAGAGAAAAAGTAAACAGATTATACTAGTTATGTTTCAAACTAATATTTATTCATTCCCTATTTTTTCTCTTCTAGAGCAATTTTGAGTAACAGTATTAGAGAAAATGAAAAAATTCAATATCATCTGAACTTCCTAAAGAAAAGGTAATACAGTTATGCAATTAAAAAATGATTGAAATATAATTGAAAGGTTAAATGATGATTTGTCAGGAATTTGCGGGGGTGACTTATTGCTAAGATTAGCCACTGTTAATAAAAGAACATTACAGGGCTTCCTTGGTGGCGCAGTGGTTAAGAATCCGCCTGCCAATGCAGGGAACACGGGTTTGAGCCCTGCTCCGGGAAGATCCCACATGCTGCGGAGCAACTAAGCCCGTGCGCCGCAACTACTGAGCCTGTGCTCTAGAGCCCACGTGCCACAACTACTGAAGCCCGCGTGCCTAGAGCCAGTGCTCCACAACAAAAGAAGCCCCTGCTCACCACAACTAGAGAAAGCTGGCGTGCAGCAATGAAGACCCAACACAGCCAAAAATAAATAAATAAAATAAATAAATTTATTTAAAAAAAAAAGAACATTACAGCCCTTGGGAGTATGAGGGAAGAAAAAAGAGGATGACAGTATTTCAAACAAAAAAACAAAAATGATACTAATGGTACTCAAAAATAAAGTTATGTTTTTATTCTATCCGTAAGATTGCTGCAACTGTGTGAAACCCTGAAAGTCCCTCCCAAAAAGCAGCAAGATTTAACTCATGTGTCAAGTCTACTGAAAATGGAAAGGACACAGCACAGAGCTAATGAAGAGGGTCTGGCATTATTGCAGGTATGAAGTTTGAACAGGGAGTTCTTTAGAGGGGAAGGGGGAAAAGACCAAAAAGTTTTTTAAATTGTCATGATATTCTTCTAATAACAAATACTAGATCTTGGACCAGGTTTTTCATTAACTTTTATTTTTAACAAAGCAAAAACTTTGCCTGAACTTTGGGCCTCTAAAATTAAGACTATTTCTAATATATTTGTAATTAAGTAGCAGTCTTATTTTTTTCATCAGACTTTAAATATCAGATTATAGGAATTCATCACTAAATGCTGTAGCATTTCAAAACACATTATATTAGTTTTTCTGTCCTGTATCTGCTACTTTATTGGCAAGAAGAACACAATCATCATCATTACTGTTTTTTAATCATTATAGATAACATGTAATGAGGGCCTTCTATGTTCTAGTCACTGTTCAAAGCACTTTACAGTTATAGCCCTTAATGACTTAAAGAGACCTGTGCTATATTTCACATTTTACAAGTGTGCAAAAGAGACATATTGGCATTTCTAGCTGAACCTTAGAGTGCTCACAGTTATGATGCAAACCTATTAGTCCGATTTCAGGGCAAGTGATTCTTAATCATTATTCTGTAGAAGATAGTGGGAGATAATATTAGCTGTCATGATAAACTGCAGGCTTTTAATTAGTAGATACTTGAACAATTAAGAAAAGCAGCCTCGGGGGCTTATTAAATAATTATTAAAACTAAAACAGATTGGACCATATATCCATTTGCCATTTTGAAGTAGTTTGTAGATATGGTCTTTGTTAGCAACTCAACTTTGTAAAGCAGTAAGTTTGTTAACCTTTGTTAGTAAATACAAGGTGGTGGTAGTTTAAGCAAGGAATGCATCCCCAACGATTTCTAATAACTCACCATTCACAAATAGGTCATTCCAGATTTTCCATATGATTGAGAATAACAATGAAAGGATTTATTTGTGAGCAACAGCTCTACATATATTCTAAATTTATAGAGTGGTATTTTTTAGTGGTTGCCTCACTTTCTTCATTGTATGCAATTGAATTTAACTTTCATCCCAGTGTTACTACTTTGCAAGAGTATATTTTCAGTACTGACACTAGCTCCCCCAGTTAATGAACAGTTGGATAACATTAATATGGGTTATTTTTTAAATTTCAGCTTTGTCTAAGATATAATTGACAAAATTGTAAGATATTTAAAGTGTACATCATGGTTATTTGATATAACTATACATTGTGAAAGGATTTCCCCCATCTAGTTAATTTCCCTTGTCATCTCACTTTTTTTTTTTGTAAGACCATTTAAGTTCTACTCTGTTTCAATTATATAATACAGATTTCAGTTATGTAATATCAGTTATAGTCACCATGTTTTACGTTAGATCCGCAAACCTTATTCATTTTAGCTGCAAGTTTGTATCCTTTACTAACTTCTCCCTATTTCCCCCACCCGCCCCCAGCACCTGGCAACCACTTCTGTACTCTCTGATTCTATGAGTTTGACTTTTTTAAAGGTTATTTTAAAAGGTTTTAAAGTATAATAATGGTAAATGTTATTTTAACATTTAATATTTGCATAAAGTACTAAATCAGAGATAGTAAATAGTCTTTAATCAGAGACAGTAAATGATAGTGTGATTTTTGTAACGCTGGGAGGCATTTGTCTTTTACACCTAAAACTGGATCTCCGTGTGCCAAAAGCATAAATAGACTTAAATGGAAAAAACTGTTTTTCTATACTCGCAACACTTCTGACACTAAATTTGTGGGGTTTTCATACCAAGCAATTCTCCACTTCTCTGTGGAAACCAACTGGGTGTCCTACAATTCATTTCTAACACTAACTACCTGGAGTTAGCACAGACCCCACAGGTTAAGGGCTCAGTCCCACAGAACTGCCCCCACTTCAGATGCCAGTGCAAGGCCAAGCCTCCTGCACTTCTGACCAACCAAGTATAAATCGGGACTTCCCATGACCTCCTCCTCCGGTTTGATAATTTGCTAGAACAGCTCACAGAACTCAGGAAAGCACTTTATTTACTATTACAGGTTTATTATCAAGGATACAACTCAGGAACAGCCAGAGGGAAGAGATGCATAGGGCAAGGTATATGGGAAGGGGCACGGAACTCCCATGCCTGTTCAAGCACCTCCATGTGTTCACCAATCTAGAAGCTGTCTGAATCCAGTAATTTAGAGTTTTTATGGAAGCCTCAGCATGTAGGCATATCTATTATTAACTAAATCTCCAGGCCCTCTCCCCTTCTCAGAGATCAAGGATCCAGGCTGAAAGTTCCAGCCCTCTGATCACAGGATTTTGGTTGCTCGGCAACCAGCCTCCATCCTCTATGAGTTATTCATTAGCATAAATTCAGGTATGGTTGAAAGGGGCTTATTATGAATCACAAAAAGTGCTCCTCCCACTTCTGTCATTCAGAAAATGCCAAGGATTTGGAAGCTCTGTGCCAGGAATCAGGGATGAAAATCAAAGGTATATTTCTTATAACATCACAACAGTCTAATGTTTGCTTGACAGTCAGTTACTCAGTTGAAGCACTGTTGGCATTTTGGGCATAAGAGTTCGTCATTGGCATAAGAGTCTTTGAACTAGGAGTTTGTAGGTTTTATCTGTCCAATGTGCCTTACTTAGAATGGCTTTTTCGCACTGCAGCCTAGAGTTACTGCTGGTGATGACCTTCCAAAACCTGTATCAGTAAGAGAAGTTGTGTTCATGCAACAAGGACACATTCATTGAACTCTCACTGCTGGTGCTAGGGAAAGGCAGTGGTGAACAAAGTCTTTTAGAGATACCGAGAAGATGGTATAGGACCTGCTGGGGCATAGTTTTTTTTGTTTGCTTTTTAATTCATTTAATTAATTAATTAATTAATTTTTTACTTTTGGCTGCATTGGTTCTTCATTGCTGTGCGCCGGCTCTCTCTAGTTGCAGTGAGCGGGGGCTACTCTTCATTGCAGTGCGCGGGCTTCTCATTGTGGTGGCTTCTTTTGTTGCAGAGCATGGACTCTAGGTGTGCGGGCTTCAGTAGTTGTGGCACGCAGGCTCAGTAGTTGTGGCTCACAGGCTCTAGAGCACAGGCTCAGTAGTTGTGGCACACGGGCTTAGTTGCTCCGCGGCATGTGGGATCTTCCCGGACCAGGGCTGGAACCCGTGTCCCCTGCATTGGCAGGCAGATTCTTAACCACTGCACCACCAGGGAAGCCCTGGGGCATAGTTTTTAATCTCTCTGGATCTCACAACCAGAGTTAACATAAGAAAATATTAGAAGAAGGACAAAAAGTAACATTTCTACAGACAACAAAAGCATGCCAAAAATATGTGTTCACAAAACAGATGAATGCTAACCTAATTTCCCAAGTGAGCTGAAAGAAATTTAGAAAAAGAATAGAAGGTATGAAAAAAGTCATAAATATTAGAAATAATAAAAAATGAAGCTATGGAATTCAGGAAAGAATTAGAGCTAAAGGAAAAAAAACTTTTAGTAATGCAGACTAAATTAGAAGGAGCAATAAGCAAATGAACAGAACAAATAATACTTAAATAAAAGGTAAAGTAAGGAGAAAATTTTAAGACTCAAAAAGAAAGAATGACATTTTTTTAAGGTATTGAGAAAAAGTGACAAATATAAAAGTTTGGCAAAAAAGACACAGCATGGGTATGGTATGAATACCCAAAGAAGATAACCAAAGCAATGGAACAAAATTAATTTTTTTAATTATACTGAAAAATTTTAGTTCTTATTACATTAACCCTTTCCTTTATTCAGTGCTATTATTCATTCCCTTCTGTAGTGTGTTGAATGGTCGCCCACCAAAAGATATGTCTAAGTCCTAATGCCTGGAACCCATAAATGTGACCTTATTTGGTTTAATAAGTGTAGCTCACAGACCCAAAGTCTTGGGTACTCAGGGATTAGCACACTATTCCTATAAGGGCCAGGTGATAAACATTTTACTCTTTGTGAGCCATGTATGGTCTTTGTCGCATAGTCTTGTTTTGTTTTTTAACCATCCTTTAGAAATGTAAAAACCATTCATAGCTCTTGGACTGATCAAAAACAGCCTATGGGCAGTTGCAGACCTCTGCAGGTACCCTTTTTAATGGTTACTAGAAGCCATAATATATTTGTTGAGGAAAATTACTGTAGTTGACGGTAAAAATTCGGCTTCCAGTATTTGGAGAATGATGTAGATGTAAGTATCAGCCATATCGCTCCGCAGGATTTAAGAGTTATTATTTCTGTATGACTTCTGTGTGGCTTCTTTACTTGTTCCCTGATCCCCAGGGGCAGTGCTATCCTTGGCTGTTGCTAGGACTAGATTTGAAAGCAGTGCAGTACTTAATACCATTTAGAAACCTGGAAGCTGGCTAACTCTGTGTGGCCTGCAATCCGTACACCTCTGGTATCATTATACTCATTTCATTCATTTCTTATTTTCTCTTTGTTTTCCCCCATAAGATATATTTTTTTTTTTTTTAGGTGGGAAACTGCCACTCATTTTCTATTACTATCTCTGCCCTAATGTTCAGCATTTCTTTCTTTTGGCAAATGAAAATAGCACTCAGATGTTCCTAAATTAAAGTTAGAGTTTCTCTGCTGTTACATACCGCTTAAGGAATGCTGTACCTGTTGCCATCAGTCCTTGGGCTCTGCTAGATTCACACAGGTCTTCCAGGATATCTGATGCCCGCAGTTTTGGTAAGTTTTTGAGGAAAGCTTCACATACATCTTTGTTCCATTGGTAAATCAATTTCTAGGGAGTCTGTTTTCTGAAAGAAAAATTATCAGTTTCTTCCAGAAGTGTTTCAATATATAAGGTGTTTTTAAAATATGTATGTATATATTAATAGCTGTTTGGGTTTCATTTAATAGTATATTTAATTTAAAATATTAGCTTTCTCTTTCTGATGCAGGAAGAAACAGATAAAATAGTGGACACCGTAGAGTCAATGACTGGGGATATTCACAGCCTAAAGAACAAAGTTCATGTTCTGAGAAGTGAGGTAGAAGAAGAGGAAAGGAAGGTAAAACAGGTAATTGTTTAAAAAAAAAGTATCGCTAGAATCTGGATATAATTTTTCATGGTTAGATTCTACCCAGACAGCTTTTGAGTGTAATAAGAGAAGTCAGCCTTTTGAAATAATCTAGCTTTATGAAATAATCTGTAGCTTTCTTTTTCTACTTTAGATGTTTCAAATAGATAGTGAGGTACTCTCTCTTCCCGAACTTTCTCAGAAGAGTCTCAAAGCACCCATACTTCAGGTAAGTACCAATTTACCATATTAACTGCATCACCAGTTACGAATTGTATATATGTGTAATCATTATACATATAAGTGTATAAGTATAATCATTCTTGTCAATAGCGGTATAGCATTCCATTGTATGGATGTGCCATAATGTAGTAATTTGTGAAAATGATGGAAATAAATAATTTTTGCTACTACAGGTAATACTAGGAACATCCTTGCGCATATATCTTTACACATTTGTGCAGT
The DNA here is from genome assembly GCF_011762595.2 of Tursiops truncatus. NCBI lineage: Eukaryota > Metazoa > Chordata > Mammalia > Artiodactyla > Delphinidae > Tursiops > Tursiops truncatus. The sequence goes on along the minus strand of NC_047043.1, from coordinate 26,942,779 downwards.
CATGGCTGTAGGACGGGTTTCTGGAAGCAGATCCTGACAGCTGCTTTTGTTTGTGCTTCTGATAATGGCATGTGCAGCTTTTCCTAAGACAGTGCTGTGTCCACATTTGTGCAGTCACGGCTGTAGGAGGGGTTTCTGAAAGCAAATCCTGACAGCTGCTTTTGTTTGTGCTTCTGATAATGGCGCGTGCAACTTTTCGTAAGACAGTACTGTGTCCCATTTGGGTGTACACAGCACAATGCTAACTTACCTTTGCAAAGGACTCCCATAGGTATTATAGTGTAAGTGTTTACAGTGGTAGAAAGGCTTTACGTTTCCCCAGAAAGTAACAAATTTTTCCTGTCTCAAATCTACCTAGGGTGAAAGGAATGGGAATGGGCAGAGGGAAAACAGAATACCATAGATTTAAAAGTAGAATGGCAGTGAGTTGATGATAATTGAAACTGAGTGAAGATTATATGAGGTTTATTATACTATTCTCTCTAAATAACATACATATAACATTTTTCATAATGAAAGGTTAAAAACTAATTATATGGGTAAAGGTGGTCAAAAGGTACACACTTCCAGTTATTTATAAATAAGTCATGGGGATGTAATGGACAGAATGGTGACTAGAGTTAATACTGTATTGTATATTTGGAAGTTGCTAAGAGAGTAGATCTAAAAGTTCTCATCACAAGGAAGAAAAAGCTTGTAACTGTGTTTGGTGATAGATGTTAACTAGACTTACTGTGGTGATCATTTTGCAGTGTATACAAATGTCAAATCATTATGCCGTCTGCCTGAAGCTAATATAATGTTAATATTGATTATCAAAAAAATAAAATTTAAAAAATGAATTATTGTCATGCTCACAGAAAGAAATTTTGATGCTAATTCCAAACCAGAACGCTCTTCTGAAGGACTTAGATGTTCTCCATAATTCACCCCAGATGAAAAACATGTTAACTTTCATTGAAGAAGTCTATAAAAGACTGGATGCCTCTTAAAGAGTTTATTGTTTTGTTTTGTTTGTAGATTGTTCCATATGAATTTAATGTTTACGAATTTGTAAAAATGTTATTCTACGTGATATTGCCGGGGCTGAGGCTTCTTCAGGATTCTCGTAATATGCACTTTAAAATTAACCTCTATAAATCTACCATTAACCTGTATACATCTAATGTAGGCCTTGAAAACTGTTTTTATCAATTCCCACATCTAGGAACTCACATTTATGTTGCTGTATTTCCAGTTATTTGCCTTAAACCCTAAAATGAGAACAGCCACAATCTGATGGTTTATAATGGCTGAATAGAGTTCATTTATTGGTTAGTGCAGAGGAAATATGATACTGTGACTTAACATATGTAAAGTGTTTATAGTGCCTAGCACATAAACATGTAAGTGTTTGGTATCAGTATTGTTTTTTAGCTGATGACTTGCATTTTCTGTCTGGTCATGTGGAACTCTAGAAGTCCCCAAATGCCTTTGCTCTTTTACGTAACTCCCTAGACTTTTTGTGGCATAATTAATATCTGCCAGGTGTCTTTAACTTTAGAGGTAGCATGAACATTTTATTTCTTTGGTTAGGTTAGTGAATAGATGTTGAATATTTATTTTCTACTCTCATCAGAGCATACCTTTATTTCATAAAATTGTTAAAAACGAACCCAAGTTCATTTATTCCCTTAAAATAAACACCAAACCAAAAAAAAATCCCTTCTTTCTAAATCTTTTCTCATTGCGATAATAAGCATATACACGTGAAGAAATTATCACTTAAATATATTAAAAATCATTTTTAACCAACCACAGTATATTGTCTGGGTTGCTTTTATCTGTTTATAAAATAAAATAACTGTAATTTAATTACTTTTCTGTCTAACCTAGAATGTTTTGTCAGTTAATTTAGAGGGTGCTATAATTTTGTTAATGCCCTCCAGGCTGAGACCACCAGGAAGACAACTTCAGTTAAATAAGTTGGATTTAGTGCTCACTGCAGTGAGGGAGACCACACGTCATGGGGAACCCTGGGCAGCTCAGCAAAAGCGTCAAAAAAAAGATCTTAGGAAATAATGGTCAAAAAAGACCTTAATGGATCTTAAGGGAAATAAAGTCTTCGAGAAAGGAAACCTATAGTGCAGCATTTAAAGAGAACATTACAGTATATACTTTGGACTGTCTGCTACATGCCAGGCAAAGCAACTAAAGGAAAAAGGTTTCACAACATGTCTTAAAACTTAAAAACCCTTGTGTTTTTAGACTGGCAAGTAGAGCCCCAAATCACTTTTATCATTAACCATGACATTTATAATCGCTTTTGGTGGGGATGAAGGAGTTACATTAAGTCTGCTGTTTCCCTCAGAACATCTGTTTAACAGCTGATTGAAAGTCAACAGGAATACCACTGTTGCTGAGGGGTAGTTCTCTACCATGCATAAACTGGTCATACTACCCTCTTGTAGCTTTGAAAAGTACATGATCTAATTTTGAGAGACGTACAGTATCTTCTGGCAGGTAGCAGGCAACATACACAATATTTTCTTCAAAGGTTGAATTGTGGTATACTCTTTGTGAAGAATTTAAGAGTTAATTACAGACCCAAATAAAATTGAAATTCAACTGCAAAAGGTCCCAGTAATTCAGATGGTCATCTTATGTAGTATCCTCATCTGTCTAAATTCTCACATACACAGGCCATGCCAACTATCATACACCTTCTCTCCGGTGACTGATAAGTGCCCATGCCAGAAACTTTAAATTCTAAAAGATAAATATTTTGGAATGGAGCCTATATGGTGTAAAAATGTGGCTTGTAATAAAGATAGAATATCAAATAAAATGTAGAGAAAATAAATTATTCAATAAATGGTCTTGAGAAAGCTAGCGAACCAACCGCACTGGGGATGGCGGTGGAGGGTGGTGGTAAATATTCCTACTTTATGACAGAATAGATTCAAAATAAATAAAATTAAATAGAAAAATAGAAACTGAATAGAATTTATGAATAAATAACTGATGTCAGTGTAGATAAAGCCCGACAGTCATACTTGTTTTGTAGTACTTCACTTTATTGCATTTCGCAGATGCTGTGTTTTTTACATGCTGAAGGTTTGTGGCCACCCTGTTTTGAGCAAGTCTATTGATGCCATTTTTCCAACACCATTATTTTTTAATTAAGGTATATACGTTTTTTAAGATATAATACTGTTGTACACTTAGTAGACTACAGTACAATGTACACGAAACTTTCATATTCACTGTGAAGCCAAAAAATTGTTGCAAGATTTGCTTTATTGTGGTGGTCTGGAACTGAACCTGCAGTATCTCTGAGGTATGCCTGTATTATGCATATAAACAGAGACAAAACCATAAAGAAAAAAAATTAATAGATCATTACATAAAACTGAACTTTTTAAAATAAAAATTAAAAAACCAAGCCAAAGACACAGCACAGACTGAAAAATATCTGTAGCATATATAAAACAAAAATAATATCTTTATTCATAAAGAGCTCTAAAATACCAGTAAAAAATAGATTAAATACCAATAGGAAAATGGACAATTCTCAGAAGAAAATACATAAATGGCCAGTAAGTACTTGAAAGATTTTCAACCTTAAAATAATCATGTAAATGCAAATTAAAACAGCAAAACTTTTTCACCTATCAGATTGGAAAAGATTGAAAAAGGCTGAAAGGGAAAGTCGCTGAACATACAGGAAAATGGGTCCCCAATAATGCTGCTGAAGGAAGGAGGGAAAATGTTGTAATTTGGGGGGGGGAAGGCAGCCTGTACAGATGTTACAGAAACACAGTTTACTGTCAGTCATTTAAAATTATTATTTTATATGGGTTCTACCATTCTCCAGCTTTCCGTTGGGCATATGTTTAACAAACAGGTTTTGCTTAAATATGAGACACCTGCCCAGCAACCTAAAATTAAGGGATTTACTTTCTTTCATTTGGACAGAATTTCTTGGCATTCTCTATTTACCAGAAATAAATGCAGGTGCACCTGTCAACATTAATATTTGAATCATTTAGGTTGGCTTAGTTTCCAAACAGAAGTATCCTAAATCCTCTCAGGTTTCATTCATTGTCAAGAAATTCAGCTTTAAGGAAGAGAGAGGAAAGAAGGAAAGCAAAAGCAGAGAGAAATTCAAATTTCCCATTTGTGCTTTATTCTGTCCTAAGTGACTGATACATTTTTCTGTTCTAACTAGTTTTCTCATTAAGAGTTGCTACCCTTGAATGTATTTCTCCCCACTTGACCACCACACAACCACTTTCTCTTGCCTTAGGTGTTTGTCTCCTTATTAAAGTGACAGCTGTTTGTAGCAACCATATCCAAAGACTGGTTATACTTGTTAAAATTGGACAAAGAGGAAGATGAAGGAGGGACGTTTTCCAAATACAATAAAACTACCATAGAGTACTTTTTTTACATAGACTTTATTCCTTTTTTAACTAACAGAAACAAATGTGCCTTAGCCAGTTTTACCCATTTCCACCCCCAAGGAGGTCCTTAAAATTAAGGTAAGTTTTCAAATGGAATGACAGTGCTGTATAACAAAAATAACAATGGTTAAAATGGCTGATATTTATTGATATGTGCTATATGCCAGGCACTATTCTAAGCCCATTACATGTACACATGCATTTATACCAATGTTTAATCCTAATAACAACCCTATGGGGATTAAACTTCATAGCAAATCACTGTTATTCCCATCCTGCATAATCAGAGACAAAGGAAGCTAAGTAACTTTGTTTTAAGATCACTCAAATAGTAAGTGGTGATAGAGCTAGGAAGTAAAAAAGGTCAGGCTGTTTGTCCTTTAGAGTTTTAGAGTTTCCCACAGTCTGTTTACTGTCCTGTCCCTGAGATGTTGTTTTAAATTTTCCTCGATCCCCAGTGAGGCTTTTTAAAATCAGATTTATTTCTGCATAGGAAGTTAGACAGTTTGTCTGTTTCTTTTTAATAAATTTTTAAATTTTTTATTTATTTTTGGCTGTGTTGGGTCTTCGTTGCTGCATGCGGGCTTTCTCTAGTTGCAGCGAGCAGGTCTACTCTTTGTTGTGCATGGGCTTCTCATTGTGGTGGCTTCTCTTGTTGTGGAGCACGGGCTCTAGGCACAGGGGCTTCAGTAGTTGCAGCACGCGGGCTGCAGTAGTTGTGGCACATGGGCTCAGTAGTTGTGGCTCGCGGGCTCTAGAGCGCAGGCTCAGTAGCTGTGGTGCACGGGCTTAGTTACTCCGCGGCATGTGGGATCTTCCCGGACCAGGGCTCGAACCCGCATTGGGAGGCGGATTCTTATTAACTGCACCACCATGGAAGTCCCACAGTTTGTCTTTAACACCTACATCATTACCCAAATTTGGACACCTTATTTTGGATATCTGCCCTTCACATACAAGGTCATAGTCTCCACTGTCACTCCTGAAACACATGTGTTAGTGTTTTTATTTGCAGTGACATTTCTGCCTGAGGCTTCTTTGACTTTGTTTTGAAGTTTATTTTCAAGAATTAAATGAAAAAGCCTATTGAGCCCATTATTGCTTGTATTTATTTATTCTTTCCCCCTGCTTAGTTGTTAGATGAGTGACCCAGTGCCAGAGCCCACAGAATGCCTGGAATGTGAGCTAACACTGCAGAACCACTAATAGAAAGAAAACACAAAAGTGTTCTTTATAAAGAAGGACATAGTGAGAATGACGTTACCAGGCTCTTAAGTGGGGATGGTCTTAGGACACTGATAATTTCAAGAGTGGAAGCAAATTCGGAAGCACAACCAGCCCCAGAGAGTTGCAACTAAGTAATCCATCTCAGTTCTCAGAAATTGCACCAATTTTTATCTTTTCTTTTTTTTTTCTTTTTTATCTTAATGTCATGGGTTTTTAAACCTTTTTCCAGACCTTTTAGGGAAAGGTCTGGAAGAGCTAGCATTTCTTGAGCATCTACGTATGCCTAGAATATTAAGAAATGTGTATTTCTTTTTCTGGTCATGGATGCATAAAGATAGAAATTCTATCCTAAAACGTTTATTTTTTACCAAGGAAACGATTAGGGGCCCAAGAATCTGGCCTTGTTTAAGGCCCTCAGAGAGGGTGTCAGCAGTTTCAGGAGTTAATAAGATCAAGTCTGAGATCTGTTTTACAGAAAAATGAAATACTTGCCTCATCTATTCTGAGGACAATAACAAAGGGGCATAAAATTCGAAGGAAAGACTTAAATTTAATATAATGAGTGTTGTGTCCTATCCGAAATGAAACCCTAAAAGATGTTTATAAGTGGTGAGTGACAGATTCTAATTTATTGAAAATATTCTGGTATTTACAAGGCACTATCTCGAGGATGATTTCTCAGTTTGAGTCGGTATAAAGAGAAGTAGTTGTTTGTGGTCCCGTGATACCGAGTTCGTATTTCTTCTCATGTCATTTTCTTCGAGAATGAGTTCTTCCGCACGACTAACCTACCTGTGTTGCTGATGCTTATCTACTCAACCGGACTTGGTCTTGGGGCGGCAATGAACGGTGTCATTGGTACATTGCCAACCTCATCTCCTGCTTCCCGAGTGTGTGTCCATGATGACAAGGGGAACCCCGTGTCTTGGTCTGTCACAGACCAGTTTGCTACCATGTGCCATGGCTAAACCCTGCCAGAGCATCGCAGGAAAGGTTACAGCCAGCTGGTGGCCCTCACGCTGGCCAGGAAGTTGCAAAGCCAGGGATTCCCCTCTCAGGGCAACGTCCTGGATGACAGCGTGTTCTCCATCAGCCTCCTAAACAGCATTCAAGCTGAGTTCTTGCCTGGTCGATTCTATAGGCTTATTCTCACCCCTGCAGCTTTCTCTGGGCATGTTCACCCCTAGCCCATTAGAACTCCAGGAATTTTCTTCCTTTTTCTGAACATACACATGCTCCTAGCTGTCAATGAGGGGAAAAATTAATACTAGAATCAGGAGAACCTTAAATTTTTGAAAAGGACCAGAAGACAAGCAGGGTTAGGCTGGGAATGCCTAACTCTCCCTGTCTCAAGTTTCTAAAGTAATGACTATAGGGGTCAGAGACAGCTATGGGTAAAAACAGGATAATTATCTTCCTTTGCGATCCACTGTAGGAAGAAGGTTCTAAAGTCAGAGGGTCTTCGCAAAGGAGCAGAAATGACTGCATGAGAACAAGTGATTTAACACGGGAGCATGTGGCTACTGCTTCCTTATTGCTGCTTGGGCTTCTGCTCGGTGTTCTCATTACCATGTCAGTTCCCTACGACCCAAAATAATGCTCCCCTGTGCCTGCCACTGCTGTTTCCCCAAACACTCTTCCTACTACCTGTGACTCAAGTTCTCTGTAGAATATTCTGCTTTTTTCCCTTTAATTACTGTCTCTCCACTTCTGCCTAGGACTCTAGCATATAGTTCTTCCCTGGAAATGTTTGAATGCAGTGGTTCTCACCTTTTAGTGCCCTTCAGAATCACCCGGAGGGCAGGTTGCAACACAGATGGCTGAGCCTCTCCCCACAGCCTCGGATTCAGTAAGTCCGAGGTCAGGCCTGAGAATTTGTACTGCTAACAAGCTTCCATTTCTCAGTTGCCTTGGATGGAGGAATGAAGATATGGGCATTTTAAAAGCTAGAAACAAACAAACAACAAAAATAAATAAATCAATAAAAAAAAATTTTAAAAAGCTCGAAACAGATGATGTCGGCATAGGACTGGACATTGCCTATCACCTATTCCAGCCCCCTTGTTTATAATCTGCTTTCTCATGGGAAACTAAGATGCATATGTAGGTGTGAATCTGGATATGCAAATGCACATGTAAACATACATACACATATATTTACATTTATTTCATGTTTCTGTATGCATATGTACATACTCAGAGAATTTTGATAAGACAAACTTTAATTCTCTCATTACATATGAAGATTTGCGGGCCAAAGAAAATAAATGACTTATTTGAGATCATATAGATAATCAGTGCTAGAGGCGGAGCCAGAACAGTGTTACTTTGATTTCAACCTTTTTTTTCCCTAAGCCAAGTATCTTTTTCATAAAGGAAATTTAAATGATTAAATTGATTAAATGATTATAATCAATACTCTTATTAGTCTTTTATCCTTATCAGAATTTTTGTTTTAATTTGGATTCCAATTGATTGTGTATGCATATCTTTCAAGGAAAATAAAGGAAGAGATAAACATCACAGGCTATGTTCTTCTATCTGCAATAAAAGCAGACACAAACACAATGGTTGGATTTATCTAGTCTGGATAAAGTTGACTTAGCCATATGGAAAATATTGGTTTCTTACCCCATGGAGGTCACAAACATCCCGACTACAAAGATTAGAGGAAATCTAAATTTTAGGTGTTTATTCTTAGAAAAGTAAACAAACTGGCTGAAGGAGAGCTTTGTTTTGATAAAAAAATATGATTCCTTGGGAGTGACAGTATGCTTAGGTCACCATGAGCCAGTTGTTACCTAGAGACTTATCGTTGGTGCCAGAGGGAAGAGGTCTCAGTAACTGGGGTCCATAAATCTCTCCGGAGAATGTGGTCTAGTTTCTGCCCCAGGGATTCTCATTATCTTTAGCATTGATAACTGAGGGTTACTCCCAGCTGGTACATAGCATCATTATTATAGCCCTGTGCCTTATTGTCTTGCTAATAATAATGTGCCTACTGTTTACTTAACATTTAACTACATGCTGATAATTGTGCCAAATTTTATATATACTTCTGTGTATGTGTGTGTGTGTGTGTGTGTGTGTGTGTGTGTGTGTGAGATTTATCTTATTGTGGGAATTCTGGCTGGGGGGTGGGTTATGACTCATCAAAGGTTATGCAGATTTTAAGTCGTGATCAGAACCTGAGTTTGTCAGATTCTGAAGCCTGTACTTTGAATTATTATGCTAATTGGCCTCTCAGGCAGCTAGGAACTCTCTGAGGACTCAGTACAGGCAACATGCTCAACTCTGCAGAGATGTGTACTTGGCTCTGGGTGGATGCGGACTGGGTTTTGCAATTGTCTGCGTATTTAGTGAGCATGAATGTTCACTCTGCCTAAGACTCACTGAGGGGAAATACAGAGGAAGAATGGAGATTTCAGTCTGCTCAAACTTTGGGAGCAGGACAAGGCAGGGCAGTTTCGGAGGACATTGAGACATCCTCTAGAATAGAATCTCATTTAATAACACAAGTTTTGTTTCTACTCATTTTGCATTTTTCATGACGAATTTTTGTTTGGTGATTTGAATTTTGAGAAAAAAACATGAAAGAACTCTAAATTAAATTTCTTTAAGTTGTCTGTGATAATACCTAAAGTTTTATATCCATTTTCCCTAATCTCAGTAAACACTAGGAGCAGAGAAAAAATAAAACTGAACGTAAAACACAGCCGATGGAATAGCACAGCACCTACAACAAAGGTGATTTCTCCCTTCTAACCTGGGACGTTAGCATTAAAATTATTTTAGTTGGGGAAAATAAAAATAGTAAAAAAAAAAAAAAATGCAGATGGAGGGATTGTTGTGTCAGTATAGGTAACATTAACAGCCTAATCCTCTTTCCCCAAGTTTCCATTCACCCATGTTTCTCAATCTCTGATAGAAATCTTGGCTCCAGCTATTAAAACCCAGTTGCGGACAGCCCTTTGCTTTTTCTGATCTTACTGTACCTGAGCAATGAGGTGAAAGAGAGAAAGAAGCCACTCCCAGCCTCTCCCCTTTTCTTTACCCACTCCAGCCTCAGCAGTGCTGGTGGCATGTGTGTTCCAGCCCTGTTCCAATTTTGTTCACTTCTTTTTAAAATTATTTATTTATTATTTTTATTTATTTATTTGGCTGCGTCAGGTCTTCGTTGAGGCACAAGGGATCTTTGTTGAGGAGTGTGGGTTTTCTCTCTCTAGTTGTGGTGCGTGGGCTCTGTAGTTTGCAGGCATGTGGGCTTTCGCTGAGGGGCAACGGGGCTTAGTTGCCCCATGGCATGTGGGATCTTAGTTCCCTGACCAGGGATCAAACCTAAGTCCCCTGCATTGTAAGGCAGATTGTTTACCACTGGACCACCAGGGAAGTCCCTGTTCACTTCTTGAGTGAACTTTATTTTCTTGAGTGAACTTTTGTTCACTCCCCCTTATTCTGGCTCTTGTGATTTTAAAAGTTACAAACAAAAATAGCTAACATCTGGGTATTCTTCTTCCTAATTGATGTGTGGCTTTCTCTCCCTCTAACAGATCTATGTGTTTCCAAGGCAAAATATACTCTAGGTTTTAAACACTGTTAAAAGACATTGCTTATAATCCAGTAAGACTGCCAGACTTTAGTTAGTACCCTGCAGTTACTGCAGTGAACACGAGATGTAACATTTTAGTTCTAGATTATTTCCCAAAGAGAGCACTTGATATATTTCTAGTTGTCCCATTAGAATTTTTGCTTTTTTTTTTTGGCTGTGCTGTGCAGCTATGGTATCTTAGTTCCTGGACCAAGGATTGAACCCAGGCCCCAGCACTGAAAGTGCCGAGTTCTAACCACTGGACCATGAGGGAAGTCTCTCTGCTGCATTTTTGACTATTTCCTTTCATCAGATTCCTGAGACTAAGAACATGGAAAATAAATATGCAAAAATAACAATACAAATTTCAGGAAAAGAAAATAGGTTAAAAGGGGAGATTAACCCCACAAACATTAAAACATGCTATAAAACCTATATAAAGTGTAGTAATGGTACATGATTGTGCAGAACAAAGGGGAAAAAAAGGTCCAGAAATAACAAGTACACAGGAAAGTTTAAAATAAGATCAAAGTGGCATCTCAAGTCGTTGGGATAAAGGTGGAATTTTAAATAAGTGGCAGTGAGACAAATGGATAGCAATCTGAAAACAAGTAAAATTAAATTAAACTCATATTTCATATCTCTACAAGAATAAACTCCAAATTGATCCAAGATATAAATAAATAAATAAAGCCTTTAAAAAGAAAAGAAGTCATACAAATACTAGAAGAAAACATTGGTTGGTTCCTTTATAATGTGGGTATAAGGAAAGGCTTTCCAAATTCAGAAGTAATAAATTAAGTTTGATAAATAAAATACATATGTATGTGTGCATGTGTGTGATTTCTCAGTGGCAAAAGATCTGGCATCAAAATATAAATTACACACTAGGAGAAACTATTTGCAATTTATATCACAAATAGAGAACTATTTTCCATAAAATATAAAGAACGCTTAACACTGAGAGGAGAAAAAAAATTTACTCAAATCCAATAGAAAAATGGGCAAGAGACATGGTTAGTTCACAGAAAAACAAATAAAATGACCCTTAAACATATGAAAAGATGCTTAACTTCACTTAAAAAAAAAATATGATTAAACTGTCATGCAATACTTTTAAAAAATATTGAGAACCCAAGTTTGAAGCTGTAGAAAATAGGCATACTCATATACGGTAGTGGGAGTAGGAAAGTTACAACTCCAGTGAGGGGAATTCAGTACCGTCTAATAAAATACATACGCATTTATACAAGCAATTCAACTTCCAGAAATTTACCCTGAGGATTCCTCCACAAATATAAAACCAATGTTTGCACTGGGTTATTCACTCCAATATTATTTGTAATATCAAACTTTTAGAAACAACCTAAATTTCCATCCTTCAAAGTCCAGGTGAATGAATTACGACACATCTACACAGTGAAGCACTTATAGCAACAAGGAAGTTCTCTGTGATGTAATTTGAGGTAATTTCCATGATACGTTTTTAAGTGGGAAAAAAAGCTACATGTACAAGAGTATGTAAGAAAGAATGAGAAAATTAGTGTATATCAAATAGATCTCTGCTAACTTTTCTTTTGCAAACAGAAACACAGGAAGATTAAACGAGAAACTATTTTTTAAGTGACCTATAAGTAGTGGAGTTAGGGATGGGAATAAGACTTCCCCGAATATATATCCCTTTTATATTGTTTTGACTTTTGAACAATGTAGGAACCTGGGATTAAAAATAACATCTATTCTTTGGCTCTGTTGACTGAAAAGGGCTACAAGTAACAACACTCAATGATCATCCCTGATAGTCAGATCTTCATAAATACCTTTCAGGGAAAATAGAACTCTTGGAGAAAAGGCTGAAGAACAGGAAAAGGAAAGAAGAAAAGGAAAGAACACCTTGAGCAAGAAAGTAAGGAAATGCTCGAGACTAAATGTGGTCATGTTGGGAATTCCCTGGCGGTCCAGTGCTTAGGACTCCACGCTTTCACTGCCAAGGACCCGGGTTCAGTTTAAAAAAAAAAAAAATTGGTCATGTCAAAAGAAAACAGAACTGGTACAACGAACTTCCTACTTGGCAAATTTGATACCATATATAACAGCATCGAAAATAACAATAATGTAATGGATTATAACACATGAATTTTTTTTAAAAATCCTTGAATCTACAATGATATGAAAATGAGGTGGTCTGGCAAACAAAAACTCTTCTTTACAGAAGAATACCTACTAAGGAATGTAGAAGGAATGGCAAATTAGAAAGTTGACATTTTGCAATCTCCAATTTAAGAATTAACTCAAGCAAGGATTATTATTAAATAATATTAAATAAAATTTATTTAATATTATTACTACTTACAAATTGTAAAGGGTAAAATGGACCTGTATAATGGAGATGACCGGTGGTCACCATCTTTACCAAGTGGTCAAACTTAGCATGAGCCGCAGTGGAAGAACCCAACATTGTGTGCCTTCTGATACAATGCAGTGAGAAGTGCAATATATCACCACATAGATTTCTGGCCAAGACTGCGTAACCTGAATCTAATCAGGGAAGATTAGAGGGAAGAATCAGAATAATCAGAATCAGAATAATCCAAATTGTGGATGGAACATTCTATCAGATAATTGGCCTGAACTCTTCAAAAAAGTTAATATCAGGGATGGGAAGAAAAGATGTGAGTGCTTCATTCTAAATTTTAGGAGACTAAGAAACTTAATCACCTGCGACTCATGAACCTTTATTGAATTCTGGGTCAGAGGAACAAACTCTAAAACACACATTTTGTAGACCATTGGGAAAAATTTATTATGATACTATCGAATTAATGTAAATTTTCGTAAGTACGATATTGGTAATGTGGTGGCATTTATTTTGTTAAGATGCATGCTGAAGTATTTAGCAGTAAAGTATGATATGTGTAACTTAATTTCAAATAATTCCTAGTAATGTCTATATAGTGTGTGTGTGTGTGTAAAGACAGAGAGGGATCAAATATGATAAAATATCAGTGAATCCAGGTGAACAACAGCTGTTCATTACACTCTTCTTTTAACTACTTTTACGTTTGAATCAAAATAAAACTAATGGTAGAAAGTGGCAGATTTTTACAGGCAGCTTAACCTATGTATAAATGACAAACACAGGTCACCACAAATTTAATGTAAAATATTGTATTTAAAGTATTATTTTATTCTCAGTTTTCCTTGACTCAAGAGTTCTTCTTTCTCTTTTCATTGGAAACTCCATGACTAATAATTACTGATAAATGTTGAATTTGTGATGTTTGACTCTGCTCAAAAACCTTAGACCCAGAGACATAGGAGACAATTTAGGTGAGCAATAGATGATGGAAACCTGAGAGGCAAAGAATGCAGAAGTAGAAACAGAGAGGTCTTAAAGGAGGAAAGAAAGAAGAAGCAGAGCTCCAAAGAAAAACACTGAAAAATAAACACAGTAGAAATAGAAAATTATTTCAACAATGGTATCAGGCACTGGTCTAGGTACTGGAGATACAACAGTGATAGTTACATTGCGGTGAACAAAAGTTTTAAAAATCCCTGCCTTCATTTATTCTAGAGGAAATGGCATCTACTATGTGGCAGGCACTGTTCTAGAGGCTTTACACATATTAAATCATTTGTTCCCAACAACAACCCTATGGGATTGGTACTATTCTTACCCCCAGTTTTCAGATGGGTAAACTAAGGTAAGAAAAAGGTTAAGTAGGACGCCTAAAGTCGTTCAGCTAATATATGGCAAAGGTAGATATTAAATCCAGGGAGTTTGGCTCCATCACTCACGCTATCAAATTCTGCACTATATCACAATAGAAAGGAAGGAAGGAACTGCATAAAAGACCAGAAAAAAAAAAAAGGAGGAGAAAGTGCAGAGAAGAGGTAAAAGAGACACAAAGCATGGTCAGAGGAAAGGAGGAAAGGGTACCTATCAGGAGTATTAAACTGAAGGAGGGCTAAATTCCATGCCTTTCTTAATGAATTTATGGCTTTGAAAATAACATAAGATTGTCCTCAGTAAAAGAGTTGAGAAAGAAGGGGGAGTAGAGATAAGCAGTGGGGTTACTAAATGATCAGTTTAATCTACTACAACATTCTGTCCAAGCCTTGCCCTGGAGGGATGAATTATGAAGTATGAATAAGAGATAACAAGGGATTATTACTAACAGTTTCTTTGAGTTCCTAGACATTCCAGGTCAACTCGTTTGCAGACTTGCTAAATGAGAGACTCAGTATTTTCCAGCCACTCTTTTCTTGTTGATAAAACATAGCAAATTATAACAGCTAGATATTTGGGGAATGAAATCTCTCTAGATGTAAAATATCACTGAGGATTTCTACAGCTGTTATACCCCATATCTGATCACATGCACATTGGTTAATAAAATAACGTAATGGGAAGAAAAATTGCCTTGCCCCATTAAAAACATTTTATTATAAACTAATCAAGATTGGGTATATTAAGATCATGACCTTTAGTTTACTAACCTGAGTGATTATTTTATATGAAGTATTTCATAAGTATTAATTCACCCATATTGAGTCAAAGATTGAATTATCTCTGGAATAGTACTACGGGCTGCTGTTGAACAAGTCAAATTTTGTTTATGCTGAAGATGAGTGTAGGGTAAAGAACATTCGTTCTTTATTATCATAAAATGCCAACTCAATTACTAATGACAGAATTTCCTGTTTAATAAGTTGTTTATTCATAGTCAATGAGAGAGCCTGGTCTTAAATCCTAATCTCTGACAGGAGAGGAGGATGATGAATATACTTTAAAATGTGGATAATGCAGGCAGCTGACAATGAATTATAGTTTAAAAATCCCCTTTATGCAGCTACTATTCAGAGTGCTACATGCATCATCTCTTGCAGCTAACTGGCACACCTAGCATTCTTTGTCCTTTCAAAGTACCTGGCCGACATCTTTTAAGGGTCGCCAACTCTCTGTGGAGTGAAAAGGCAATGTGCTTAAATGTTTCATTCAAAAAATATCATACATATATACCACGTTAGTCTCAGGGCCACATGTTAGGTAAACTAAGCCTCTTTCTTCTTCTCCCAGGAACACACCCTTTGGTAATACAAAATTTAAAACAAAGACTCCTTTTTAAAAAATTTGCCTCAGTTTTCATTTTATCTCAGACCACTGGGCTAAGCTGCTTGATATCCCCAGAACTGCCACATTCCCTCTCTTCCTCTTTTTTCTCCAATTTATAACTAATAACATCAGCTCCTCTGTTCTAAGATTATGGGTCTGGTACTTATTGTCTAGCTCCAGCCACTGACTTCTGCATCTTTCCCTAAGGATTTCATTAAAAACTGTGGTTTGGGTTCCCAGTTCTAAAAAACAATAATGAACTTTAAAAAAGTAAATTTAGGGCTTCCCTGGTGGCACAATGGTTGAGAGTCCGCCTGCCGATGCAGAGGACATGGGTTCGTGCCCTGGTCCGGGAAGATCCCACATGCCGCGGAGCGGCTGGGCCGGTGAGCCATGGCCGCTGAGCCTGCGCGTCCAGAGCCTGTGCTTCGCAACGGGAGAGGCCACAACAGTGAGAGGCCCGCGTACTGAAAAAAAAAAAAAAAAGTAAATTTAAAATATTTTGCAAGCTTCATAGTTTCAAAGTGTTACCAGAATTGTTTCATTTGACCTCCACGAAAACCCTGGGAAGCACACGGGACAGGTACTATTTATACCTTGCAGATGAGAACATAGATTTGGAGGCATTGGGAGACTTGCCCAAGATAACAGGGCCCATCAGAGTCACCTGACTCAGTCCAGTGTAGATTTTCTTTGCACAGTCTGAGTTCTTCAGGTCCCGAGAACCTTAGTTGTCAAAGGAAATATGATTAGAATCTCTTCTAAAAGGCTCGTAGTTTTCAAGGTCTATCCATAATCAGTCTGGATTTTATTTATACACAATAACCTCACCCTAGTCTCAGACTTGCACTTTGTGTTCATTTAGGTGGCTTGTTTGTTTCTTTTTTCATTTATTCATTAAACTATAAACAGTGATAGGCTGGGGTAAGATTATGAAGATATTTTATGTCATGCCTAAGGGTCTGAGTTTATTTTTGTAGCTATGGGGATTGGAGAGGTAGGGGCAGAGAGGAAATACATACACATCAGCACTCGGTTAAATATTAGATACGTGGGGTGGGTCTAGCCACTGAGGGAAAGGGAAGACAATAGAATTGCTAGTCAAGCTAATCCTTGGGATAAGGAACACTTGAAAGAGGGGACTGATTTAAGAGAATAAATAATGAGTTCAGTTTTAGATATTTTAGGTTTCTAGTGTGTTGACTGAAAAAAAAAAAAGCACAACATAAAAGTTGAGAGTTATGTTTTATTTGGGGGACATTCTTAGGACTTCAAGCCTGGGAGACAGCATCTCAAGAGAGACTGCTCCGAAGAGGGCGGGGGGTGGGGGTGGGAGGGGGGAGTTTTTGCAACAAAACCAGGTAGTTGAAATATCAAAAGATTATTGTTAATAAAAGAAAATCGGGTATCTCAAGTTAAGTTTAGCGCTTCTCTATGTTTGGGAAGATGCAGGAGTCTGGGCTCACTGAAATCATCCCTGTGCTATGCACCCCAGCTATCTGGGGCCAATTAGCTATCTGGGGCAGTTATCCTATGCTTTCTCATCCTGAGTTTCCTTACGTGCACCGTCGGGGGTGACTGCCGAGGCTGACGGCTAGATGGGCTTGGAGTGGGCAGCCCCTTTGCCTCCATCCTGAGTTCCCTCAGGGCCCACAGTCTGGGCAGCTGTAATGTAATGGCTTAATGGCTGCAACATCCTTTGTTTACTGATATGGCAGGCAACATTTTAGTTCTCAAGTGACATTCAAAAGAGGTGTCCAATAGAAAATTGAACAGAAACATTTTTCACTAGGTTAGACTGTGGTAGGAAGCAACCCTCAAATTTCATTGTTTTACTGTAACAAAAGTTTGTTTCTTGCTTAGAATATGTATCAGCTGCTGTAACTTTGCTGGATTCCAGTCAGCTCTGTCCCATGTACTGTCTTCATTCCCAGATCACAGCAAAGATGGCAGCTTTGATTGGAGCCTGCCCAAGGCCAACCTTGCAATGACTCTTCCTTTTTGCTCAGATGCATCCAATGTCACACCTGTTTAAGCTGAAGCAAGTCACATGGCCAAAGTCAACATCAGTGGGGTAGAGAAGTGTATGGGAATAGGAGCATTGCAAGTCATGTGGTACACAAGCCAGGAAGTATGATCTTCTTTCAGGATGAGGAAATAAATAATTTGAGACAATTATACAATCTACCACAAGTCTGGAAATAAGCATCATGGTCTATAATAGAGATATAAATTGGAGAATCATCAGAGTACAGGTTGCAGTTGAAGCCACGGGATGGATAAAATCATGGAAAGTGTTTTAGACATGAGAGAAGAGAAATGTCAAGGACAAAACTATTCTCTACACGTGCCTCCATATTCACCATTGCACCATTGCTCATAATGTTGCCTTATCCAGAATACCCTATCTGTCACTCCCATATCCACACTCTGTTTATAATAGTTAGTGTGATAGACATTAGTGCAATTTAAAAAAAATTCTTAACAACACCCTGACTACTTTTTTGGAATGTTACCTTTCCCTACCATACAGTTTTATTAGGTGGGGGAAGTCCAGCTGTTTGCTTTTCCATTACAGAAGCCAAGGGGATCCCCCAAAGGCTTCTTTGACTGTACCTTTTCTTTTACTGTCCTGTATTGTGAAGGGGTAAGCAGGTTGCATAAACTGAGCCAGATGGATACTTCTGAGTGGAATTTGACTCCTGAGTAAATGCCACAGGGACAAGTGTGAGAGTCGGAGTGCATTCCATCCAGCGGAGAAATCTGTTCCTGTTGTACCAACTCCTTATTCCCTCGGCAACAGCTTTGATTTCTACCTGTTTTAAAGTCTGATATTCCCACTTTCCCAACAAATCTGTCAATATCTCCTAACAAATCTCCTAATATCCTTATGACAAAGCCTCTTTTCCTTAAATTAGAGTTGGTAGTAGGCAATTCAGAGGGGAAGTAAATGGGTTCACTTTATCAGCACCCTTTATCAGACTTTTATGCACTGTGAGATATTAAAGCATAGCAGACACCACTATCCTGAAGGCAAGCTGCCTATTTCTTTGTTTATGTTCTTTTTAGACTTTATCTCTTTGAAGTTTAATTTATTTGGCATTTCCTCTTAACATTCTTTTATGCATTAATACACAACTTTTTGACATCTAGAAATTCAGGTGCTTTATGGTGGGTGAATCAGGCTCACTCCTCAGCAAATAGGTTTTCCCCATTCCCCATGCCCACTCTAATCCCTCACCCAATCCCCATTGGCATGAAAATTTGAAAGCAATAAATCTTGTGGTTTACATTACACTTCCCTCAGAATACAGGTACCTTCGTTGGAATTCTCCCAATATTCCTGCAAGGAAGGAAAACTCAGTGTTCTTATTGTCACATGAAAGCAGCAAAAAAAGGCCTAGAGTTTATCTATGGTCTAGAGTATTATCATTGGTAATGTTTCTTATAATGTTGTCTATGAACCACTAGCATCAAAATTGCTGAGGGTCTTGCTAAAAATCCACATTCTAAGCCCTCCCCGAAACCTATAAGAGCAGAATCTTTGAGAGTAGGGTAGGGCATTAGCCTGCAGTTGATTTTCTTGTGCGTTAAAGTTAACTTATTATCTCCTACGTTTGAACAGAGAATTTGATGTATGTAACTGATGTAAAGAATGAAAATTCCAACAGGACAAGCAATTCGGCTTCTTTCCTCCATCACCTAGAACAGTAGCTGACATTGAGCACACACTCAGTGATTCCTGGTTAAGTAAATGAACAGAAAAGAACATGAAGTCATTTAAAATAGGACCAAACATTTAAAGAAGGTCATTTAAAATAGGACCAAACATTTAAACTTGTGAGACCTCTGGCTCCACTGTTTATTGGTATTTGATCTTAACCTCCCTGTGCTTCAGAGTTCTCAAGGAGACTATAGAGCTACTTCGTTAGTTTGCTGTGAAGAATAAATGAGTTTGGGCTTCCCTGGTGGCGTGGGTAGTTAAGAATCCGCCTGCCAATGCAGGGGACACAGGTTTGAGCCCCGGTCTGGGAAGATCCCACATGCCTCGGAGCAACTAAGCCCGTGCGCCACAACTACTGAGCCTGCGCTCTAGAGCCCGAGAGCCACAACTACTGAAGCCCACGCGCCTAGAGCCCGTGCTCTGCAGCAAGAGAAGCCACCGCAATGAGAAGCCCACGCACCGCAACAAAGAGTAGTTCCCACTCACCACAGCTAAAGAAAGCTTGTGCGCAGCAATGAAGAACCAATGCAGCCAAAAAGAAATTTATTTTAAAGAAAAGAATAAATGAGTTTAAATATATCGAATGCTTAGAGCAATTCTTGCCTAATACACTCGAAAAATTTAGTTAATTGTAATTTAGCAGTAACTGGCCCAAGTTCAGGCATCCAGTCAGCAGACATCAGAAGGTCCTCTCTTTCCAAAATATCTTTCACCATACTACTTGGCCCTTCAAAGTATGGGCAGAAACTTGCACCATTGCAGTCATTTTTTTCTAAAGCAGACAGGAAAAGTGAACACTTTCTAATAAAGCAGGGACCTGTAACCAAGGACAAACTGGAAATCACAAACTAAGCTTCCTTTTTTCTGTTAGCTAGCTTTCCGCATTACCCTCAGGCAAAGTTAAGTGTGTCAGAGGGCCTAGCAACGAGAGATTCTGAAAGCCTACCCAGAGATCCATATTTATTTATTTTTAACTTCTGGGGTTAAACAGGTGTGTGTGTGTGTGTGTGTGTGTGTGTGTGTGTGTGTGTGTGTGTGTGTGTGTGTAGGGGTGGGGGTGAGGGAGGTAGGGGAGTAGTGAAAGGGGAAATTTTAAAAACGAACACAAAATTCTAAATCCTTAAGTTCTTATAGCGGTTTGGTTTTGTTTATTTTCGTTTGATCAAAGGCACTTATGCCCCTTTGGACGAGCATGGCCAAAACCAAAATGAAGACCGGTGTGACATTCCCGCCTTCCTACGAAGAACAACAAACAATACAAAGGCGTTTTCTCAAAGGGCTCAACTTTCCCAATCAGATGCTTTTGATCTACATTCGATAATCTTGGTAGGATGGTGAGGGTGGATTCGGAGTGGACACGGAAACTTTTATCAGAAGAACTTGATTAAATCAGACTTTTTTTTTTTTTTAACTTCCATGTTCCTTCACTCCAAGGAGAGTCCTTGGAAAGAAGACATACACTGTGTTGGGCATTTCGTGGGGCAGTGCGGGTGTGTGTGCGGTGCAAGGGTGTCTCCTGTTGTTTAGAGACAAACGGTGGTGGGCTGGAAACTAAGATAGAACTGAGAAGAGAGAGGGGAAAGACTCAGAAATGAGATCACGGCCGCAGGTCTAGGATCGCAGGTAAGAAGAGGAGGAGCGATCGTGGGGTTGCGGGGGAAGTGAGGCTTTTCGCCTTTGAAAAGCCCGAAAGCCGCGAGAAAGGGAGGGAGGCGCGGACGGGAGGGGGCGGGGACAGTCCCAGGCCCGGGAGGCGGGGTGCTCGGAGGCCACGCCCACGGCCGACCGGCAGTCCTGCGCTTTCCAGAGCTCCGCTGGCGTTCTCTGCGAGAACCGGCGGAAGATCCACCGGATGAATGGCCCTCCTCTCGGGATGGGGGCCCCGGGTCCGCGCGGGGCTCCGAATCTCGCGGCCTCGCCCCACAGCGGGCGGTGCGCCCGGCCGTTTGTGCGCAAGGCGGGGCGCGGGGCTCCCCTGGCCTTGGGCGCGCCGAACCCCTCGGTAGCGGGGGCTAGCAGCAGCCGGTGCGGCGCCCACGAGCACAGCCCCGGAGAGAATGTGGACTGTGACTCCTGGGTCCGAGAGAAAGTGCTCTTTCTTCTGCACCCGGAGAGGTGGCTGGGGACTCAGGGGGACTCCGTACGGGAAGAAGTGGCCGATGAGGAGGACCTTTTCAAAGCGGGAGGACAGGACCGGGAACCCGACTGCCCTTCGCCTCTCTTTCCAAGGGAAAAGCGAATTTCTGGCAGCCGTGTAGACGCTCCCTCCCGAGCTCCGGGGGACCCACCCAAACCCCTCCTCGTCCGGGTCGTGGATTATGAGGTGACACAAGAAGTCCTGCAGGTCGCGTGGGCGAAGGGCTGCATGACCACGCTGACCGAGGAGCGCTCCATGACCGCGGTCACTTTCACCGCCAACACGGAGTGAGACCGGTTGCGGGGCGCCGGGACCCTTGGAGAATCCCGAGCCCTCGGCACAGAGAGAGAGAGACCCCTGTGTCCACGCCGCGGAGGGAGAGTTTCACGGTCCCTCAGGACCTGACTCCCCGAGGAGATTCAGTGGGGAAGAGGAGCCCGAGGAACGTTCAGGAGTTAGTGAAGGAGCGCTCATCCTTAAGAAAAGAAAATGCTCTTCGGAAACTCCAGCCAGAAATTAACCGACAGCAAGAACCTTTTAAGAGGCTTCAGGGAGGCGCACGGCACCCAGTGCAGACTGAAGAACTGTAAGCAACACGATACCTCCTTTATACTGTGGCTTAAATACTCTGACGGTCTGGGGACCTTAGAAGAGGGGAGGAAATGTTATTTTCAAATTGGCAGAACGTGGGAATTTTGAAATAAGAAAATCTGTTGTTAATTTTTATTTTGAGATAACTCTCGGTCACTTTTCTGCCTCCCCGCCCTCCCCTTCTCTTTAAGACCTGAAAGCAGAAGTGAAGTTTGAAGTCTGCTCTCTGCAGAAGGGTGGGGGTGGGAATATATGGGGAGAGAGGCTTGTTTTGAAACTGAAAAAGAAAGTAAAAAGTGTGAAAATAAAATGTAAAACAAAATCGTTTTTTGTTACTGTCTTCTGGTGTGCACATCTTTTTCTTTCTTTCTTTTTTTAAAATGTTTTTATTACCTTTAAGTGTTAGGAACAAAAGAGAGGAGCTAGGAAAAGAAGGGGAGGAAACAGAAGACTGAATTTTGAAGGTGAAATGCTATTTCAAAGGGCTTTACCCCAAGTATTTAATTTAGTTCAGTAAAAATGCTATTAATATGAAATTTTTAGTTATCTTAATGTTTGAAACACTGCAGATAAATCTTCTGCTCCAAAGGTAGATAGAAATATATAGTTTGCCATAAAATGACTGTGTATCTTATTCTTATTCGAAGTTTCTTACTAATAAGATTTGTAGTCAAGACTAGATTGAAAAAAAAATCTCTCCTGATACTGTTGGAAAAAAAATTTCTTCTGATGCTATTGAAACAACTCATTTTTATTTTGTTTATTTTTTATTAAACACCATCTTTATTAACTCTAGTAGTGGGGCCTGGTTTGGAGGTGTGTTAGGAGCAAAGCACCCCCTCTAGAGATGAACTGATGAACTGAAGGTGTTATCTGGTTACTGCAGGAATTAACAAAACAAATGGGACTCTGGCTTTTGAGGAGTAAACTATTGAACAGGGAGGACCCCCTCCCTTACTCTTCCTCCTTTGCCTCTTATTTTCAGTTTAGAGCTTGACAGGCCCTCAAATAGCATCTGATCCACCTCTTGCCTCTTGGCAGACAAGATAGGTAAGATATGTCCCTATTTTACAGTTGAGTCAACCTAGGCCTAGAAGCCATGTGGCTTATGTAGGTCACGAAGCTAGTTACTGCATATGCTTACTAAGTAGGTAAGAATATGATCATCTCCCTCCTAAAAGTTTGGGGATGCCTTTAGGACTTAATTCTAGGGAGTCAAAAGATGAGTGAGGGCAGCCTAGGTTTTCTGACTCAGTCAGTTATGAGAACTACTAAGATCACCTTGATGTCCCTGAGTCTGGCCAGGCCTGTGGGCTTGAGATTTACCACTAGCAGTTCTCAGTGTGATCCTCACTTGAGAGAGGAATTCAGCACCTGAGCTCATCTGTGCTCAAAACTGCTTGGTTGGTAGAAAAGGTAATACAGACTCCATGAAATGAATGATCTTTTCATCCAACAACCCTGCCTGGCTCCAGTGTGAGGTTAAACTTCTTGGCAGACAAATTTCAGACCTGACTCAATAAGTTTGGTTGTTGTGAGTCAACATATGCCCCATGTGATAGAGCTTTGAATAGAGACAAGAAAAGCCTCTTTAAAGTTGACCAAAAACGGTAGCGGCATTCTGTTGCCTTCCCTATGGAGCCAACTCAGGACTTAAGCTTACTTGGGTTCACAACCACTTCACCTCTTACTAACTGTGACACTGGGCAAGTGTTTCACCTCTCTGTGCCTCTGGGTCCTTATTTGTTAAATAGGGATAATAAATAGTATCAATCTTATAGGGTTTTTCCTAGGATTAAGTTAGATGAAAGATATTTAGATCAGTGCTTGGCATATAATAAATGCTCAAAGTGAGCGATTATTAGTATTATCGTTATTGTTTAGTTCACTTTCATCCTAACCAGGCTTTAGGGCTTTATTTAATAAAAAGCAGCAGAAGGCATACAACACAAGAAATCTTATAGAACCCAAACCAGTGGTTTTTATGGACTTTTTTCTGCATTCTTAAAACAAAAGTTTTATTTCTAGCTTTTCCCACCATTTAATGGATCAGTAAATTTAAATTCCTTAGTAATGACACACACACACACACACACATACACACAGACACCCACAGCTTGTGATAAGATTCATCCTAAGTTTAAGAGGCCTAAGGTACACCATGTTTGACAGTCTTTGAAGAGGTTTCTCAGACTGCTTAGTTCCCCCTGGCAGGTAGGAGCTTGGAGTACTTTCTTTAGGACCTGTCAGGTTAGTTTGTTTGCCCTCAGGGATTTTAAATCTGATGCCCTTGTCATCTCAGAAAAGCAGAATAGGCACAATTAATTTTCATTTCATCTCCTTTCTGTCAAAAAAGTATTCAAGTCAGCTGGACTCCTTTAATCCAAATACGTTTGGGTTAATTTTCTTTCCTTTAAGTAAAAATTATTTTTAAAGCACTTAACCCCCCTGCTAACTGCCTATAATGTGCTTATACGTCTTCTATAAACAGATGTCTCCCCGATTCAAAAAGTAATAAGTTGAAGTCTACTGAATTTGCTTCACAGATTTTCCCAATCCAAGCAGAACCCTGCTATGGGAGGAAGCTGAGGAATCTTTTCCCAATTAACAGTGTCCTGGGGGCTTCCCTGGTGGTGCAGTGGTTAAGAATCCGCCTGCCAATGCAGGGGACATGGGTTTGAGCCCTGGTCCGGGAAGATCCCACATGCTGCGGAACAACTAAGCCCGTGTGGCACAGCTACTGAGCCTGTGCTGTAGAGCCCGCGAGCCACAACTACTGAGCCCGTGTGCCACAACTACTGAGCCCGTGTGCCACAACTACTGAAGCCTGCGAACCTAGACCCCATGCTCCTCCACAAGAGAAGTCACCACAATGAGAAGCCTGCGCACTGCACCGAAGGGTAGCCCCCGTTCACCGCAACTAGAGAAAGCCCACGCACAGCAACGAAGACCCAATGCAGCATAAATAAATAAATAAATATATAAATATATTTAAAAAAACAAAAAGAAACCAAACTGTCCTGGGAGTGAATCTGAAGGGAAGCCTGGGCATCCTCAATACCAAGAAGCCTCTGAGAATGACTGGGTCTTGGCTCTGTGGTCTTACCTCCACCTCACCAAAAGTGTGATCATCTACAATTGTCTTATGTGGATGAGTCACAGCAAGGACTTGGGAAGCCAGCTGACCACTCAAGTGACCATAAGACACATATTATAGTCACATAACTGCCATGGATCAAGCAAGTGTCAACCTCTCTTAACCTTTGTCCACAGCCTCCATCACCTTTGAGAGTCATTACATTTGACTCGCTGATCTTATTCTTGTTGGTCATAACCAGCACTTGATGTGCCTTTCTGCTTAAAAACAAGAAAGAAAGAATAAAGGAGAAAGAGAAAAGGCTTTCTGTTAACAGAAAAAGTTATATTCATTGCAAAAAATTTTGAGGAAATGTTATTTTGTGAGGAAAAAGAAAAATGGAATAAAAGAAAACAAAAACTCACCCATGACCCCAAATCTCTTTTAGTAATTGGTATGTTTCCAGTCTGGTTTTATTTATTTGATGTTTTAATGTGTATATACATACACTTTTCTGATCATAAACTGTATATAAAATCTGAGTATTGTCTTTATGTAAACTAACGTATACTGATGCTATCCAAGGTGGGGTCTGTGAACCAGAAGCTTGGGCATTCCAAGAATGGTTTTTTAAGAAATGCAGAATTCCAAGCCCCACTCTGAATCTGTTGAATCGGAATTCACATTTTGACCAGATCCCTGGGTGATTCACATTAAAGTTTGAGAAGCCTTGACATATATGCTATATTTAGTTCTGTATCCCACTTTGTCACTTACAGAAACGTAAAGGTTTTTCTTTTTCTATATGGAAAACAATGCCATGGTAATAACACTTTGTAGAATTATGAAAACATTTAGAGATTACAAAAGAGTGAAACATATATTGATTTGTGAATTGGCAAAGAGATCTCTAAAAAGCCTCGCAGTGTTTTTTTAAAGAGCCTTATTATTCTGAAGTTTTCCTAATGAAAGATTGATTGGTTATTGGAGTTCAAACTATTTCAGAAATGTGGTTCTTTTATTGTCTAAGAATGTGAAACAATACTTACTTAAAAATCCCCTTAAGGGAAGAGGGCAGGAAGTGATTAAAGAAAGCCCGATTACAACACTTGCAGGCTGAGTCAAGACTCGCCAGCCACTTGTAATGAATTGCCAGGGGTGGGGAGAGAGGTAGAGCCTGAATTTGAATCAACTGATTCAGATAAGAAAGCCGGCTGTGACTCTTGAACACCCTGACATTCTTATAACCCTGGTCAGTATTTTGCCCTTTCATTAGGGAGGGCAAATCTTTGTAACTTTTCTTCTGTAGATGAAGATAAGAAACAGCCCAATTTACTTTGGAAAGAATAAGGAATTATAATCATTTATTAGGCACAATGTAGCTAATAGTTAACAAAACATAAGACTTGGTTAGCTTTAAAGCAAGGAATAAATTTAAATTCAAACTCAGATTTCTAAGTGTAAGATAGAATGACTACTTTTAGGAGGCTGCAGTCTTCACAAAAGTAGGACAAACAGAGGCTGTTTATTCAGAGCTTGGTTATAGAAAGGGAGCCAGCCAGCATCACTTGCACTGGGCCAGGGAGCAAAGGCAGGTGGGGCAGTGGGAAAGTTTTACAGTGACCAAGATGATCTTAACTTTATTCTCAGCTCAACTAAACCTTAGGTTTCTTCCTGACTATAGCTGCTGAGCTCTTTAGAGCATTACTTGAGAAAACTTGCAATTGTAAATTTCTTTCTCTGCCCCTTTGAGATATAAATCTCCCAACGTCTTGCCAGTTTTACAACCCAGGAACAGGACCTTCTTTCTCAAGGATCTGGAAGCCATCCCTTTGAAATGTAATCTAGAAAGATGGGGGCCCCTGACTCCCAGTCTCTGCAAGGGGGGGGGGGTCAGAGCCCAACTTCATAAGCCTTAGTTAGCGAACATGGATGGCTTAATGGCTTTGACCAACCTCCCCCTCTAGTACTTCTCCACTAGCTCACCCCAGTGCTTAAAAGCTGTCCCACCTTTTGTTTCAAAGGAGTTGAGTTCAGTCTCTCTCCCCTATTGCAATAGACTTGAATAAAGTCTTCCTTGCTTCTTTAACTCGGTCTAGTACAATTTTTGTTTGACAACAGTGAAGAAAGGAGGGGTTTCATGTATGCTCTGATTGGAAGCTACTAGCATGGGAAAGCTAGAGGTGGGCTATCAAGAGGGGCTTCTTATATAATGGTTTAGGGCTCTCTCTGGTAGGTCCTGAGTTGGAAGGGTGCAAAAAAAAAAAAAGAAAAGAGAAAAATAGGGACGCAGTCATTGACCAAGTAAGTCCTGGTCTTTCTGGCCTGATTGCAGCAGAGGCTGTGGTTTGCCTTCCCAGGCTAGTTGCTCCACAGGTTGTAGATTCAAGTTCTACCTAATAGTTCTAAATAGTTACCTAATAGTTCTAAATAGTTCTAATAGTTCTAATAGTTCTACCTAATAGTTCTAAATAGTTCTAATAGTTCTAAATAGTTCTACCACCTGGTAAATAGTATCAGCCTGGTAAATAGTATCAGGATTTTTTTCTAGGAGTAAGTTTAAACTACTTAGAACAGTGCCTGGTATACAATAAATACTCAAAATTATTATTATTGTTACTATTGTTGTTATTGTCGATTTTAATTTTTATCCTAACCAGCTTTTGTTTTGTTTGTTTGTTTGTTTTTAAGAGCAAAAGGCATACAACACAAGAAACCATATCAAACCCAAACCAGTGGCTTTTACTAAGACTGTTTTTCTGTTAGAAACTAGAAGACCCAGTCACAGAATTCTGGAAGGTCCAGTCACAGAATTCTTTTTTGGAGAAAATCATGTTATAATTATTTCTTAAAAACATCCAGAATGCAGCACTGCAAGTAGTTTCTTCATGGGGTGAAATATGCTTTGGCATAGTTCAGCCCTGACTGTTGGCACCCAAACTGCTATGTAATAGACTAGTACTACCTTACTGAGAGAAAAGTCAGGGTTCACCTAGGTATTACCCAGTGATCACTGAGGTTGGTTAGTGCACAAGCCTAATCTTAAGGCTGGTTTGTTGGACAACCTGCTCCAGGCTTGGAACCATGAGTGTTAAAGCTGATTTGTGTGCCTGTTGGATCATCCTTAGGCACATGTCTTACTTCTAAAAACTCTTGTGACTTTGAGCTTAATTTGAAAGCCTGCTAGGTCCATGGAAAAGCCGGTACAATTGAATAACCGGAATTCAACTTACCTGGGAGAGGGACAGGGAGGTATACGGGGCACCAGGTAATCTTTACCAAATCAAAAGAACTTGAAGGGGAGGGCTTGTGAACACAGTCACCTTGTGTAAGCATTCTCTGACCACTGATGTCCATGTTTCAGAGAGAAGCCCTGTGCAAGCCTATGGACTTCCCAAGCCAGCCTCAATATCGACCCAGATTTCTGAGGTTATAGGTTCAGGGTTTACAGTCTTTCCATCCCAACATAACTGGATGGGAAAATGTGCAAACTTACAACTGAAATAATACTAAATCAAAATACGGGAGTAGAAGAAAGGAGGTTCTGTGACCTATATTCAGTGGCAGGGTTATACTTTACCTCTTGTTCCAGATGTGATATTATGTTTTTCATTTTAAAGCAGGAGTCATGAATACGTGCAACATTTTCTTGTATATCATCCTGTGCCTACGTGTGTCTGTGTGTAAAAACTAGGAGAATGGATTGTGCTTTTTATCTCTCTGCATCCCTTAGTTATCAGTAGGTAAAGAAAGCCTATTTTTTGGGTGACTGCTGTTTACCCATCACTGAATGGGAATCTGGAGTGATGCTAAGCCATTGTTTGTACAAGTGCAAAGATGACAAACTGCTTATGGTGAAGTTTTGCTAAGATTCTTTTCTGGAAATGGAGAACTCATTTCAGGTTCTTAGAAATCCAGACATTATAGAGTAAGTTCATTCAGTTCATGGATTTCAAATTTAATGTAAAGCTCTTTTCTTTTCCCCGCTTTGCTTTCTTCAAGAAATCCTAAGAGAAACACTGGTATTTACACAATTAAAACAAAGCTTCTCTGGTTGGAATGAAGTGGGTTTGCCCATCGTTGCCCTGCTTGACTTTCTCTTCAAATTCCTGAGGCTCTGCCCTAGCCTCACCCACAAGGAATCTTCAAGGACTCCCTAAGAAAATGTCCTTCCGATGCTTAATGTTCTACAGCCAATTGAAAGCCGGGGGAGGACTCTTCCATATTTCTGAAGTTTAGTGCCACATGGGAAGATATAAAACCTTAGCACTGGCCTAAGACAAAGCCAAATCTCTCCAGATTTTTCAAATCACCTTTCTCAAGTAAGATGCCTTACCTGCTGAAAAGGGCATGAAAGCTTCCTTCTTGATAAGCTTCCTGGTAGAGTTAAGGAAATGAAATGCTCAGGGTTAAATGTGTCTGGTTTTCCCTACTGTGTTTGATCCCAAAGCACAGAGGTCAGGGATGACCTCAGTGCCCTAGAGATAAAAGTGTTATTAGTGACAGAGATGAAACTTCTTCCTAAAAAAGTGGCTCTTTAAGATGTACGGTGACCTTGGTTGGCAATTTTTGTGAAGCAGTGTGTTCTAGAAGGAATAGGAAGTGGAGAAGGGGGAGGTGGGGCTTAGGATTGAGTGTGGAGTAGTCATGTACTCAACCAAATGTTCATTCGGTACCTACTAAAAAACACAAGCTTCGGATTCAGAACTGGGAATACATTCTTAGTCATGTATTTGCTATGTGATAACAGCACGTTATTTAACTTTTGATAAATTCCAGTTGCTAAATTCATACGACGGGAGTTAAATAGTCCTCATTTGGTGACTCTGAGCCTTCCTGGTGGGTTTGGGGGCTCCGTGAAGGTTTGATCTTTTATCTCCAGGGACAGTGACAGTGGACAAACTAAATTTAATAAGCCCATCAAAACAAATCCTCAGAAGTAAGCTACCCCACTTCCATAGCTTGCCACATACTCTGAAACAATGTAGGGCTGTCAACAAAAGTAGTTTTAATTTTGATATGGGAAAGAGTATTCTGAAAACTAAAACTACACTAAGATAATAATAAAAGCAAAAGCTTGCCTTGAAATCGAGGGCAATGTTCACTGCTTCAGCTTGGTGAATCAATTTCCTCTTGAAGGAAGTTTTGCCATACTGTCATTGTGGTTAGCTGTTTTATCACAGGAATTGGTATAGTTTTCAAGTGACAGAAAGCAATCAACTGCTTTTAAGTGTTTTGTTAAATAATATTCATCCATTCATCCATTCATTCATTTATATGCCTGGGCGTCATACATGGACTTTCTCCTCATAGTTGTGCTAGATTATTTCCATTCCATGAAAGAGAAGACTGGGGCTCAGGGAAACGAAAGGACCTAACAGCAGTAGCATGGGGTCAGTTAGATGCTCCACAACTCCAAGGCTCTTTCTAACAAAACGCTCTACCTAGCTCGCACCAGTTCATCTCAGCGCCTCTGTGATTTTGAGCAGCATGATGTTCTTTCCCTTTCCCCTCACCCCTCTTCTTAAACCCTTACCTTTGGAATATAGTAATTTTTAAATATAATATTTGTGGTGGTTGCACAGGGTAGGCTTGCGGGCAGGATATCAGCAAATCTCTGTACTTCGTGAATGACAGCGTCTTTGTAAGGTATTTGAGTTCGGTGTGCCATTCGAGGCACCCACGACTTTGGCGATCTCATCATGGACCTTTTCTGGATAAAACAGAGCACGGTTACAGTCTGCGGTGGGAGGCGGGTATTGAAACAGTCTCCCCATTTTCTTTAAATGTGAAAGTCAAGCCCAAGTGCTCTCTGAGTTCTGACTCATCTTTCCCCCCCACTGCTTCCACCTCCAGGCCTCTATTCCTAGGGCTCCTCTGGGGACCTGCACGTAGTGATGCCTTCAGACCATCTCAGATTGCTTAGAGGGCAAAATCTACCTTCTTATATCACGAGGAGACTAAAGGTACAAACTATCCTCAAGGGTAAAAATTAAGGTATCAGGGCAACTCTAGAATTCTGCATTGTCCAGTCCAAGAGTTTCTGCTTCCTCTCCTTCAGACAATGCTCTGAATTTTAGAAGACTTACTCTGGGTCTTAGGATATCGCATCATGAGCAGAATCCCCCAACGCAGCGTGGAGGCCGTGGTCTCTGTACCTGCTGCAAACAGATTACTAACAAGTGCCACCAAATTGTCATCACTGAAACAGTCCGTAGATGTATCTTTCTTCTGAAAGAGGAAAAGGAATCATTAGTGATGAAATAATTTTATCCTGGGCAACCATCACAAATAACCTCCAGTGAATTGAAAACACAAAGTGTTACATTCTTCCCTCAATCGAGTGGAATTTTATTTTATGAGAATGTTGTGCAGAATTTTAGGATAAAGCACATCCCGGATGCTAATAATGATACATAATTCTAAAAAATGGGAAAGTCTGTTTCTCATTTAGGAAGACTGGAAGTAAGTTGTTTTTCTGTTTTTTTGCGGTACGCGGGCCTCTCACTGTCGTGGCCTCTCCCGTTGCGGAGCACAGGCTCCGGACGCACAGGCTCAGCGGCCATGGCTCACGGGCCGAACCGCTCCGCGGCATGTGGGATCTTCCAGGACCGGGGCACGAACCGTTGTCCCCTGCATCGGCAGGTGGACTCTCAACCACCGCGCCACCAGGGAAGCCCAAGAGCACTGATTTTTAACTTAATGAGAACTGCGTGCAGATCCTAGCACAGACCTTCAGCATGTTACTCAACCTCGTTGAGCCTTCATTTCTTTATTTTAAACTGAGGAAAATAGTAATAATACATAAATGGTTGACTTGTTGTGACAAGTTAAGAATGAACAAATACACAGCTCCTGAAATATACTTAGAATTATACCTGGGGTTCTCATTTTTTTCCCCTCTTTTGTTCCCTGACAAGCATTTTCATTTGTCAGAGTTGACTCTTCTGTCAACTTCTGTCAGAGTTGACTCTTTCATTTTGCTGTCACTAAATTTTCTACCTTTTTATGCTACTGACTTTTAACCATGCATCTGAGAGATAACTCATTCTAGTTGACTTGATCAAGAAAGAAATATCTTTCCCTTTTGTGTTAGAATGACTATGAAAAAGGAACTATATTAATAGACTGGATTGAACAATCTTTTACCTATTGCCTTCTTGATAACAATATTTCCTCAAGTTTTTACTGGTTGCCATTATATTATATATTTACCTTTTAGTGTATCATTCCTTTTCTCCAAGGAATTAAAAATTCTTGAAAGCAAGGACTCTTCCCCTGACCATTCCTACCCCCTGCCCCCAACTATGGAATCCCCAATGTCTAGAACAGAACAGCTCCTGGCACTTACTGAACTGACACCGGTCAATAAATGCAGGAGTAAATGAATGATTGAAGTCTTCTGAACATTTTGTTTCTAAAGAGTCATTCCTAGTAACATAGAATTTGGGGAAACTGAGTGACCATGCGTATCAAATTCTGTCATTTTATGGGTAGTGCAATTTAGACCCAGAGAGTTCAGCTTTGGTAAGGGTC
Source organism: Tursiops truncatus (assembly GCF_011762595.2). Classification (NCBI taxonomy): domain Eukaryota; kingdom Metazoa; phylum Chordata; class Mammalia; order Artiodactyla; family Delphinidae; genus Tursiops; species Tursiops truncatus. The sequence goes on along the minus strand of NC_047043.1, from coordinate 26,910,339 downwards.
ATGCACTTCTTCCTAATAGAGCTACGATTAGGACTTAGGTCTGCTCCTGCTGCAGTGTGTTCTTCACACCACGTGGCTTCATGCCATAATACTAAATATATACAACTACTTGACTCCTCTGCTTGGCATGACTTTGGCTTGCTGGAACACAATCCCAGATAATCCTGTCTGGCAGGCACTAACGAAAACCTTGAGCCAAGTCTAAAAGAGGCAGCTGCAGGCACAGAACAAAGGGCTGTATTTCTTTGCATTAAAAGTGACTGTTACAGAATGGCCATCATCAAAAAATCTAGAAACAATAAATGCTGGAGAGGGTGTGGAGAAAAGGGAACCCTCTTACACTGTTGGTGGGAATGTAAATTGATACAGCCACTGTGGAGAACAGTATGGAGGTTCCTTAAAAAGCTACAAATAGAACTCCCATATGACCCAGCAATCCCACTACTGGGCATATACCCTGAGGAAACCATAATTCAAAAAGAGTCATGTACCAAAATGTTCATTGCAGCTCTATTTACAATAGCCCAGAGATGGAAACAACCTAAGTGTCCATCATCGGATGAATGGATAAAGAAGATGTGGCACATATATACAATGGAATATTACTCAGCCATAAAAAGAGACGAAATTGAGCTATTTGTAATGAGGTGGATAGACCTAGAGCCTGTCATACAGAGTGAAGTAAGTCAGAAAGAGAGAGACAAATACCGTATGCTAACACATATATATGGAATTAAAAAAAAAAAAATGACATGAGAAACCTAGGGGTGAAACAGGAATAAAGACACAGACTTACTAGAGAATGGACTTGAGGCTATGGGGAGGGGGAAGGGTAAACGGTGACAAAGCGATAAAGAGGCATGGACATATATACACTACCAAACGTAAGGTAGATAGCTAGTGGGAAGTAGCCGCATAGCACAGGGAGATCAGCTCGGTGCTTTGTGACCGCCTGGAGGGGTGGGATAGGGAGGGTGGGAGGGAGGGAGATGCAAGCGGGAAGAGATATGGGAATATATGTATATATATAACTGATTCATTTTGTTGTGAAGCTGAAACTAACATACCATTGTAAAGCAATTATACTCCAATAAAGATGTTAAAAAAAAAAATAAATAAAAATAAAAGTGACTGTTAGTTTCAGTGACATCTTTTCCATGATATCCACACTTAACAGTGTTCCCATCAACTAAGCTCTTTTTCTAAAACAAAGGACGGAGGGAGAGACAAAAAAGAGATTCCAGTCAGACCAAATGGGAGTGTGTCAGGGATTAAAATGACTTGTAGCTGATTCAAATTGTTATTATAATAATAGGTAATGTAATATGTAATAGATCCTAGCGATGCTGTTATAATCCCAATATTACAAATGAAAAAAATGAGGCTTTAAGAAGTTAACCAATCTGCCCAAGGTCATGTATTTATTAAGTGAGAGAATTCAAGTTTCCTTGAGTCCTGGGCTATTAATTTCTTTAATATATTGCTACTTCCCAGTATTGATTCACACATTTGGCTCTAATTAATATAGCACCTGGAAATGATGATAGCTGACCAGCAATCAAATGTTTCTTGATTGCTCTGATTCTGACTGTATAAAGAAAACTGCTGGATATACTCAACCTTATCTCCTAAGATCTGAGTGAAGAAAGCTGGGGATTTTCTGTCTATATCTGTTAACTATTGAGAGAGGAGTAATGATTTTTCTGACCATAATGATGGATTTACCTACATCTCTTTGCAGTTCTATCCATTTTTGCTTCATGTATTTTGAAGTTTTGTTATTAGGGGCATAAATATTTAGACCTGTTACGTCCTCTTGATTAATTGTTTTATTATTATGAAATTACCTTTTTTATAACTGTTATATTCTTTTTTCTTAAATCTACTTTGTCCAATATTAATACAGCTCTCCCAGCTTTCTTGTGACTAGTGTTAGTATGGAATATCTTTTCCTCATCCTTTTACTTTTAAGCCTATTTTTGTCTTTATATTTAAAGTGTATTTCTTGAAGGCAGCATATATTTGGGTTTTGTATTGTTTATTTAATCTGATAAGGATAAGTCTTTTAATTTGAGCCCTTAGCCCATTTATATTTGATGTGATATTGTTAAGCTATTTGTTTTCTATTTGTGTTATGTGTTTTTTGCTCTTTTTTTCCTGTTTTTCTCTGTTCTTTTGGATTATCTTGTTTTTTAACATAAATTGATTTTAACGCCTTTGTTGGCTTAATAGCTATAAAACTGTTTTGTTATTTTAGTAGTTGCTTTAGGGTTTTCGTACACACCTTTAATTTATCATTCTCTATCTTCTAGTGATATTACACCACTCCTTATAGTATAAAAACTTACAATAGTATATGTCCATTCCTTTTTCTCTGGTTTTTATGCTACTGTTCTTACACATTTTACTTTACATATATTATAAATACCAGAGTACATTGTTATTTTGTTGTTTAAGCATTTAATTATCTTTTAAAGCACTTAAATAGGAAGAAATTTTTTTAAAGTTGTGTATTTATCCAAATAGTCACCATTTCAAGTGCTCTTCATTTCTTTGTGTATTATGTTTCCATCTGGTATAATTTTCTTTCTGCCTGAAAGACTTCCTTTAACATTTTTTGTAGTATGGACCTTCTGGTGATGAACTCTTCTATCTTTTTTTCTTTTCAGTTTATCTAAACTAAAAATACCGAGAAAAAAACAAAACCAAAACCAGAACCAAAAAATCCCACCCAAAAAATAGTTCACCTATTTCTCCTACTCTCTACTCCCTGCTTCTAGCAACCACCAGTCTGTTCTCTGTATCTATGAACATAGGTTTTTTTTTGTATATATATTTTTAGATTCCACACAAGGACAGATAATATGTTATTTGTCTTTCTCTATCTATTTTCACTTAGCATAATGCCTTTGAGTTCTGTCTATGCTGTCGCAGATTACAAGATTTCTTCCTTTTTTAAGTCTCAACAATATTCCATTGTATACATATACCACAATTTCTTTAGTCAATAATTAAAAACTAATCTCTCAGATTTAAGACATGAACCAGAAATACAAAGAATTCCAGAAATAGGCCATCTGAGTAGAGCTTGAGATTTTTAATCAAATCGTCCAATCAATCTAAATGGTATTATTTACTACTTAAAGTGATTTTGGAATGTATAAGGCGTAAACACACCAAAAGCATTCAGTGCCTCAGAGCTGGGCTACGTTTTAGGGGTGGACCTCAGGGAGAGGGGCTTTGTGCCCTGTGCCCAAGCCTGAGATTAAAAGGGCATGGAAAGCATGAGGGGGGCAAGGAAGGGCAGCACTTGGCTGCCAACTGGGTAGTGCCTCAAAAAAAACAGTAGAGGGGAGAGAGGCCTTCTAGTCTATAAAAGAGGAAAAGGAAGAGAAATAAGGAAGAAAATTAGAAAGAAATAAAGAACAGACAGAAGGAAAGAAAGAAAAAATATTTTAGGTTCATAGATAGACATACTATATATATAAAATATATGCATATAGCATTTTCAGATTTAAGAATATTCACATGACAAAAAAATATATTTATATACATATTCAGGTAAAAATCCCCTGAGAATCTTTAAAACAAATGAGTGGGTCCCTAACTTCATTTTCATATTCACTCCTGAACTTTCCCTTATTTTTCTTGCCTCAGTATGAATTTTAGCCTAGTTTCCCTTACATAAATGTAACCTATAATCTGTAAAGCCCCAACATTTAGTCACATCTGTCAAATAAAAAACCAACTGAGAAAGCAGAGACTTAGTTCAAAAGGATTATTGCAAGGCAGGGAAAGGGACTATTGTAGTAGGGTGAATGCTGCAATCATAATGAAGTCTGCAAGCATCTTAGGAGTACAGAGAGGGGTGAACAAGGCCAGGAAGGACAGGGTGCATGGAAGTGGGGTGACAGGTGGGATAGTGTCAGAAAATTTTCACACCTCCCACCCCAAGCCATCCTATTCTGAGCAGGGTTGTCTGCTGGCTCATGCTGGGTGTGGGCCAAAGTTCAGGGCTCTGGAGGAAGGAGAGAAGCTTAACACTTGTCTAACAAGTGTTTTGTTCTGATTGGTCAGTGAAATGAGTAGTTCAGGAAATAAGTTATGAGGCAAAGCATAGGAATTTGTGCCTGGCCTTGTCACAGGTAAACAAGGGGTTTTGTGAGTCTTATCTAATCATATGGGGAAAGGCTTTTTTTTTTTCTTTTTTCTTCAGTAAACTGTGAGGTTCCTTTAAACTTCCCTGTTTCCAGAAGCACAGGGCTTAGGTAAAATTCAACATTGTCAAATCCCTATTATCTAACGTTTGACATATTATTGAAAAAAATTGCTAAAAACTGAAAAAAAAAAATAAGAGAATAAAGATCCACACACATGCCTTCATTCACCAACTTTCTGTGGTAAGGTCAAGGGCGCACCCTTGGGTCTATTGATTGAACTTTCCTATCTTCTTCCTGGCATAAATTACACAAAAAGTGCATTGTCTAAGATATTCAGCTTCAGATTCTTTAAATAACAGAAAGAAACTAGACAAGCAATCTGAATGAAGAATCTTTCTAGATTTTTGTGTTTACTTCCCAGTCTTGATTGTTGTCTTGTTTATTTTATTTTATATGTTGCTCTTGTCTGATGCAAGAGCAATTTCTTTGTTTCTTTTTGTTGTTGTTGTTTTAGCAACTTGTCTTTATAGTCTTTCTAATATAGCCAATCTAGAAATGACCACTTTCATTCATTGCACTTACAAAACAAGTGAGCATTGAGTTGGATGTTTTTGAAAGGTTCTATACAAGCAAGTTACTAAAAATGCATCATTCAAATAAGTATTAAGTAAACTGATAACATGTAATTGTTTGAGGTCTGGGCTTTGCTCTGAGCTTCTGGGAGGTAACCCCTGAACCTTGGAATGTCCTGCTTGATAAAGTGTATTTGTTTACCTGGGAACCTTGGGCCACCTGGATGGTCTCTGCTAATATGGTTTATGGTGTGGTCTTTGGCTGTGTGGTAATAGCTAAGTCTCTGGAGGGTAAACACTAAGGTCAGCCATGTGGGTGACTGGCCAAGTGTATGTGACAAAGCCCAAATAAAAACCCTGGAAGCCAAGGCTGGGTGATCTTTCTGGTTGCCAGTACTTCATGCACATTGCCACACATCATTGCTGCTAGTAAGCCCAGTCCGCTTGACTCCACTGGGAGCGGACCACTGGAAGACTGTGTCTGGAACTTTCTTAGACCCTGCCTTATGTGCTGCTTCTTTCACCTGATTTTAATCTGTATCCTTTTGCTATTATAAACTGGAACTGCAGGCATAATAGCTTTTCTGTTTTATTTTGTTTGTTTGTTTTTGCGGTACGCGGGCCTCTCACTGTTGTGGCCTCTCCTGTTGCAGAGCACAGGCTCCAGGCGCGCAGGCTCAGTGGCCATGGCTCACGGGCCCAGCCGCTCCGCGGCATGTGGGATCTTCCCGGACCGGGGCACGAACCCGTGTCCCCTGCATCGGCAGGCGAACTCCCAACCACTGCGCCACCAGGGAAGCCTTGTATCTTTTTTTTTTAATGTAATTTTTTTTTTTTTTTTGGCCATGCCACAGGGCTTGTGGGATCTTAGTTCCCCAGCCAGGGATCAAACCCGTGCCCCCTGAAGCATTGGGAGCACGAAGACTAAACCACAGGACCACCCGGGAAGTTCCATGCATCTTTTTTTTTTTTTTTTTTTTTTGTATTTCGGCTCTACCAGGTCTTAGTTGTAGCACGTGGGATCTTCATTGTGGCATGCAGGATCTTTAGTTGAGGCATGTGGGATCTAGTTCCCTGACCAGGGATCAAACCCGACCCCCTGCTTTGGGAGCACAGAGTTGTAGCCACTGGACCACCAGGGAAGTGCCCCCCCCTTTATAAAATAGGGAATGCTTCATGAATTTGAGTGTCATCCTTGTGCAGGGGCCATTGCTACTCTTCACTATATCATTCCAATTTTAGTATACATGCTGCCCAGTCGAGCATTCAAGTAGCCACTTTAGAATAAATGTTTGTTTTTCTTGTTTGTTGTTTTTTTTTTTTTGCGGTACGTGGGCCTCTCACTGTTGTGGCCTCTCCCGTTGCGGAGCACAGGCTCCAGACGCGCAGGCTCAGCGGCCATGGCTCACGGGCCCAGCCGCTCCGCGGCATGTGGGATCTTCCCGGACCGGGGCATGAACCCGTGTCCCCTGCATCGGCAGGCGGACTCTCAACCACTGCGCCACCGGGGAAGCCCTAGAATAAATGTGTTTTTTTTGAAACCTATTGACCTGCATATCCAAATGAACTCTCTGGAGACCCTCTTAATGTCGCCTTATGATCAGAGGAACGAGGAGGACTTGGGACATCCTGGTGTCGAAAATGATTCTTTGTGATGATCATCAAGAGTGGGGACAGTGGACTTTTATAGGTGAGCTTTTTCAAAAAGCCCATTTGAAAGAGAAACTGATGCAGGTTTGAAAGAAGTCACCTATTTATCTAGTAAAATATTTAGGATCTACAAATAAATTACACTATTTTCCCAGAGCAATGACATATTAATTAATTGTTATTATAATTTTTCAGTTCTAGCATCTAGAAACTGAAGTCCTGTTAATTATGTCAGGGCCTCACTGATACTTAAGCGCATCCTGGCAAGAGACCAGAACTCCAGAGATAGAAGAAAAATCTTCAGCGTTAACAAAGAGAAAAAAATTTTATGTTATTTCCCTAGAAATGGTTTTATATGACTATGTCAGTTACCTTTTTCTAAAACTGAGTTCTTCAAAACGTACCCTATGAGACATTAACTTGATTTTTTTGGTAGTGAATACATAGTAACAACTTATTTGAACTGAGTATGGACTAAGTATGAGGAATGTGTGTGTATGTGTGTGTAATGTGTGTGTTTGTTACTAAAATGAATTCTAACCACCAAAGAAAAAAGACAAATGCTTTATTGTATAATAAGATTTAATCCACTGAAATTTTATACAAAACAGACATTGGTCAGATAGCATTTGAGCTCTTATTGCAAATAGTAAACATGCAAAGGAAGTTAAGCAAAAGAATATTCAAACTGTGAATGAAACATGTCGCCTGCCATATCAGTAAACAAAGGATGTTGCAGCCATTAGCCACTACCTCCTTTCTTGAGGGTGAGCTCTGAAGGAGCTCAGGATGCAAACAGCAGGATGCCCACAGGCTACTGGCCCCAGATAGCTGAGGTGCGCAGCCCAGACTCTTGCATCTTCCCGTACATAGAAAAGTGCCAAATTCATTACCTTGAGATGTCTGGTTGTCTTTAATTAACAGTAATCTTTTGATGTTCTGACTACTTGGTCTTTGTTGCAAAACTCCTGTATATCCTGGTTCCTCCCTTACCTCTTCCGAGCAGTCCCTCAGAACTCTCTGAGAGGCTGTCTCCCGGGCTTATGTCCTCAGAAAGTCTACCAAATAGAACACGATTCTCAACTTTTAGGTTGTGCATTTTTTTTTAGCCGACAAAACAAAGACATAACATTACTAACTAGACCATTTTTAGAATCAAGAGAGCTCAGTCAAAAAACTATCATATTACTGCTTTACATACATACGTTTCTTTCTTATTTCTTATATAGATTTCTTACATAAATTATTGTTTCATTGGCTTCGGTTTTATAATCTTTGGGATTGAAGACATAGTACGTACATTAAGACATGATTAGAAAATGTTGGTTTCTTTGTAAATTTTCCTCTATGTGGAAAAAAAAAAAGATACAAGAAAATACATGGAATGTTCACCCTGTACCTACCCACTGGCAAGAGTAATCTGGGAGTCCTGAATAGAACCCATTTGACCATCTGTTGTATGTCACACTTCTTCAACTAAACGATCATTGATGCCAAGAGACAGCACCAGGTTATGTTAAAACATTTTCACACTGGACATTTGGGGCTCAGGATCTATCCATTCTGGTCCATATTCTCACTGGATGCTGCCATTTTATTTCAAGTCTAGGCAATGGGAAAAGAGGCGGAGGCACAGGAATGGTTTTTAGGCTTCAGGTTCTAACTGGTTGTGGCTGCCATGTTCATGGAAATGACTGAACACGTCCAGTTCTGTCCTCCTAGGGACCTTAAAAAAAAGAAAAGATTAGGGCACTTTTGATAGTTTCTTTCACTGGACTTGTCAGAGGTTAGTATCAAAACAAAGATTTTCTGTAATTATTATTCAAGCTTAGAAAAAACTGGAAATAAAAATTGTTTGAGTTGGGAAAAAATAATAAAACAAAAATATTTATCCCGCCCACCCTGACTACATTCGCTTTCCCAAACCTGTTCTCTTTGAAAATCCCATGGAACACATCCAAATATCTGTCAGTCTTAAGCTTTGCAGGAAATAATTTGGGAGAAAATGTCAATGAAAAAGAGGTAGAAACTGGAGGATGGAAAGAAGCTGATGTTTTGTTAGTCCTAGAACCTCTTGTGTACTCACTGAAATTCTTCAACCTTGTGTGCTCCACCTGGTTCGTCTACTTTTATATGTGGGGTAAAATCTCACACCACTGCCCAGGATTCTTATAGTTTTATGAGGAGCTTTTTTATTGCCCTCGGAGGAGTGAAAGGGCACTTGCCAACTAAAGTCTGTCTTTTCTTCATCTAGTTTCTGCTTTGGAAAATATCATAGCTTCTGATTTTATCTTTCTGGGCACATTTTCTCAATTTCTTTCTATAAATAGGGAGTTCAACCAATTTCATCATAGGGGTGCCACACAGACATCTAGACATGAGGTGAGCAAAACTTTCCCTAGTGTAGTCATCATGTACGTCCTTAGAACACTGTATAGTACCTCCCAATAAACAGAATCATCGTAGCAGTCCTGGTCAGCTGGTTGTCCCCAGATAGGTATCTTTAGAATCAAACCTGTGAAAGTGGGGAGAAAATAAGTCATGTTATGATGCTGAAGAGGAAAATCAACTTGCAAAGTAATTAAAATACTGTTGTAAAGTCATCCCCTTGAGCTTACATGATTACTGTCAGAAGTTTAGAAAAATTTGAAATTTAACAATATTTATTATCATCTATTATGCTGAGAGCATGAGATATAAACATATGTTTACTTTTTATGCTCACCTGTGACTAGCCCTCCAACAAGTGCTGTTCCGATGGAAGAACCTAGCGCAGCTGCCTGCATGGCCATGGCAGACCTAGGAGGCCAAAACAATTCCATTGTTTTTCCAAGCCAGCAAACAAAGCTCATCTCCCGAGGGCATGCATGCCTGCCCCTTCCAGGCCAGAGTGCATCATTACATACCAGCAAACAAACATTTGTTACAATTTTTCTTTTATCTCATATATTTATTTTCTTTGAAACTCTTGATCAATGTTCACAAATTCTTATAAGCACTTAAACAGGAACTACCTTTTTCTTCAGGAATGATGAAAAGATCTTCCTCAGATTCCATATATATGTGTTAGCACACGGTATTTGTTTTTCTCTTTCTGACTCACTTCACTCTGTATGACAGACTCTAGGTCCATCCACCTCACTACGAATAACTCAATTTCGTTTCTTTTTATGGCTGAGTAATATTCCATTGTACATATGTGCCACATCTTCTTTATCCATCCATCTGTCAATGGACACTTAGGTTGCTTCCACGTCCTGGCACTTGTAAGTAGTGCTGCAATGAGCATTGCAGTACATGACTCTTTTTGTTATGGTTTTCTCAGGGTATATGCCCAGTAGTGGGATTGCTGGGTCATATGATAGTTCTATTTTTAGTTTTTTAAGGAACCTCCATATTGTTCTCCATAGTGGCTGTAGAGAATGGACTTGAGGACACGGGGAGGGGGAAGGGTGAGCTGGGATGAAGTGAGAGAGTGGCATGGACATATATACACTAGCAAATGTAAAATAGATAGCTAGTGGGAAGCAGCCCCATAGCACAGGGAGATCAGCTCGGTGCTTTGTGACCACCTAGAGGGGTGGGATAGGGAGGGTGGGAGGGAGATGCAAGAGGGAGGGAATATGGGGATATATGTATACATATAGCTGATTCACTTTGTTATATAGCAGAAACTAACACAACAATGTAAAAGAATTATACTCCAATAAAGACTTTTAAAAAAAAAAAAAGATCTTCCTTAGAGGGTTTAGTATTTTCTAAAAATACGGTACGAGGTTCTGATTCATTCAACAACTACTTATTGGGTACTTGCTTTGTGCCAGCTTCCCTTCTAGGCACTGAGGATGGAGCAATATACAAAACAAATGTGAGCAGCCATCTCTCCTTACTTCATCCCCCCAAAAACAATTGTGATGAAATTAAAAATCAGAAAAGCTAATTTTACCATGTATTGTAGGGACAACTCACTGAAAATATTAAAGTGCATCTATATCTTAGAAGTAGTTACCTTAAAATTTAATGAGTGAAAAATTCCTTATAATTTGGGGAATAGAAGAATGTGATAAAAAGCTATAGAAATGCATAAGGGTGTCAAATGAACTAGGAGTGTGGGAATCCCCTTAGCACAGTGCCTCACTCTTTAACAGGCAATTAACAAATAGTTGAGTTATTGCAGGAAAGCAAACCATTGAAGTAGGAGAATGTGTTGTTTCTTCCTCATCCTTCAGGGAAAAGAATGTACTTAACTCAGATTCCTTTTTTTCTCTTTATTTGAAGGGTTTATTACTTTTTTTCTACTAAAGAAAAAATTATATGGGTAATATATGATCATTGTAAAAATTTCAAAACCACTAATTAAGAAAAGAAGGGAAAAAGTTTAATTTCCCTCCAATCTTATCAGTATAAACATGTAAAATATAAGCAAGTATTTTTATAAAAATGCAAGCATGTCATGATACTGATTTTCCCATTAAATCTTAATGTTTTTTCATGTCAGTAAATGTAGATCTGGATCATAATTTTAATTACTAGAGTATTACACTGTACAAATATACTGTAATTATAGTTCTATAGGTTGGGTATTTAGGTTGCTTCTGATGTTTCATATTTTTAAATATGCTGTGAGAATATATCCTCTTAGGAATATGCTTATGGACTTGTCCAATAATTTCCCTAAAATAAAACCTATCTAGAAATGGGATTATCAGTAAAGGTTTATATTCTTCTTAAGGGCTTTTCCAAATACGACCTTATACAATTTATATCTCCATTTTTCCACTTTAGCCACCATTCAATATTATAATTTATTAAATCTTTATCAATTTGATAACTGAAAAATGGATAACTTGTTTTAATTTGCATTCCTTTGATTACTAGCAAGGTTGAATATTTAATATGTATTTAACTCATCTGATTTTCTTCTATTGTAAGCTGCCTGTTAATTTTACCAGAATCTGCCAAGACCTTTTACAAGGTATTAAAAGATGTTTTTGATGCAAGTTATTCCATGATAAAATAGGCTTGGAAAACACAGAGTTAGACAAAATTAACAGCACTGTTAGAGTAAAGCTGCCATAACTTGAAAAAATGTCCCTTAAGTATATTAACTTCTCCTTGTTCTATGCTTACCAAGAAACCCGATTTGCATTTTAATATTCTGAATAGACACATGTGAGTAAATAGATTTGGCTCTTGTACAAATGTATTTTATCTGCTGTGTGAAATATGTGTGAATTTTACCCACACATGTGAATGGGCCTTCCAAGGCTTGCCCCCTTCAATGCCTCCTGAGTAAATTAAGAAGTTGCTAAACCTGTATACCCAAGGATTGGACTCTTAACCATGAAACCTACCCCAAATCTGGCCACCCAGCAAGACCCAGCCTTTGAGAGCCAGACAGACTAGTTTTATTACATCTATGGAATTGATCCAGGCATGATGCTCAAGAATTCCTCTATTTCTAATCCTGAGACACCTCTTAAGTGTGTGTGCAGAACGTTTACACACTATAATACTTAGGAGTTGAACTCTTTAACTCAAACTTTTGTCACGCTTGATTTGCATTAAAATACATCAGTGTTTGGTCTCAACACTCTGTTGGGTCCTGGAAAGAACTAAAAGAAGATGTGATATTTCTGGGGTTGTCCTCCAAATTTACAAAAGTAGTAAAAAAAAAAACACAAAAAACAACAACAGAAGAAATGGGTCACCTATACACATGAAGAGGAAGCAAATTTTCTATTCAGTAGAAAATATGATGAAGCAAGTTTTTCAAATATTTATCATTACTGGTCTTAACATGGTAATATTTTAATCTGCTAAAATGGAAGAGAAACACTTTCTTTTCATATTATATAACTCCAGCCAGTGGTCTTGTTGAGACATCATCAAACACATTCACCTTTTCCTCATGTTTTCAATCAAAAATTGCGCATTTTTATTCCTCCTTCCTTACTCCCTGAGTGATCTGAACTCTACAATTTTCCTAGCTGTTTTGCATGGATGACATTCATTTCAAATTGTTCCAATCTTGTTGCATAAAATTACGACTCATGGCTTATGGCATCACTTCCATTCTCCTAAATTTGACTGATGGCTGTTCTTTCTCTGGCCACTTGGGGAAGAATCTAAGTCTGTTAGAGCCTAGAAGGGATTTCAGAGAATAAATAGTACAAGTCTCTCATTTTACAGATGAGAAAACTTAGAACCAGAAATGCTGAGTGACTTGTCAAAAGCCACTTAACTAGGTAGCAAAGTTGGAACCATATGCCAGTCTTTCTGATTCCCCAGATCCAAATGCTCTCCACATTATGTTAACTCATTCTTCTTTGTGTGGATTGGATGCAAAGGTTGCCAGTTCATCACATATGCCCCATATGCTTGATTTTGGTAGGACCAAGTAAAAGAGTAAGCCTACTGTAATCTGAATGTGATGATCAAATTGTCCTATCTGCAATGAGACAGTTGCCTATGATAGAGAAATTTAAATAAACACGTTAATTAAACAAAAATAAACATTAATAATGCTAGTTAAGAAACATCTTCCAATACAATTCTTTTATCTTGGTTGTGTCTCTTTGGCTTCAATAAGAACAGTACTTACGAACTGTGGTCTGGACTGCTAAAGAAAAAGCTCTCTCATCACTGGGTTTCTCTAAGAGTAAGAAAACAGCACTTGACCTTGGGGAACAGGAAAACCCATTCTTTCACTCACGTGTCAGCTGTCTCCAGGGCTATGAACACAATGCTGGCGAGGCCTCCTATCAAACCAGGTAAGGCATGTAGGTTATGGACCCCACACGTATCGTGGATCCTCAGTTTAGTAGTGAAAAATGGCTAAAATTGTAAAAAGAGGAAGATTTATTATTTTGTTAAGTATAGAGAGCTGTGTGACTGAAGTCAATGACCATGCAGGAAAATTTTTATCTGCAAGCCAGTTCTCCATCTTTATCTGACACCTGCTTACATCAAAGAATCTGAATACACTGGTGGCAAAACTGCTCATTTCAATCTTATGTAGATAGATTTGAAGGTGAGTGACTTTAACTCCTACTCATTCTTAACTACTGATGGTATCCTAAATCCCATGAATAGGGCTCAGAGTCCTTAATTATACAAAACAAACATCAACAACAACAAAACCTTTAATGGAACTGCCCTGAGGAAAGCAATACAAGTACCTTCAGTTCATACTGTTATAAGTAACTGATATAAAAAAAAGAAAGCAAGAAAGAGTAGAAACCACTGGAACACTGACATGTTGAATGACCCAAGGAGAGGTGCTTAGGAAAGGACTTTTCATAGCTTTTCTCTGCTGGTGGGATGTGAGAAGAAGATGGGGCAGATCCAAAGTTTGACTCAGAGTGTCTTGTTAATACTTACAGTCAGAAACTTGAACCCAAACACGCAGACCACTCCTGCAATGCTCCCAATGATCATAGCATAGTATGGGGTATTTGCCATGTCTGCAGTAGTGCCTATAGCCACTCCTCCAGCAAGGGTTGCATTCTGAATGTGAACCTGTGTAGGGCACAGAAATGTGAGTGAGGTGAGAGGAAGGAGGAGGAGTTCAGAAGGACTGTAGCAATCGTGGGTTCAGTGGATTCCATACACCACACATTCTTCAGTTGGGAGGGTTATGGATTCGTTCTTTTTTTTTTTTTTTAATATTATTGGGGAATGGACTTTTTATTTATTTTTAAAATTTTTATTTATTTATTTGGTTGCACTCAGCCTTAGTTGCGGCAGGCAGCCTCCTTAGTTGTGACTCAAGGGCTCCTTAATTGTGGCATGTGAACTCTTAGTTGCGGCATGCATGTGGGATCTAGTTCTCTGACCAGGGATCGAAACCAGGCCCCCTGCACTGGGATCATGGCGTCTTAACCACTGTGCCACCAGGGAAGTCCCAGGATTCCTTTTTAAGAAGAAGGTTCTTTGTAATTTCAGAAGGCCTTTCTTCCCAGCAGTTGACACTTGGTATCCTTGTTGTAGGGTTCTTTGGTCATGCATGAGAGATCAGATTAGTAAGACCAGTGTGGAGAGGGATGTGAGGAAATCAAAAGAAGTTGTAGTAGGAGGGTGGAAATATACAGCAGTTATTCTGGCAGTGTTCTGCCTCTTTATGCAGCTTTGGAATGCATTTGTGGTTACCGTGAACTGAAAGAAGCCTGTGGCCACTGTGTGCTTTTGCAGAGTCCATGATATTCCAATAATCAAAGAGGGGATTTAGAGACATTGAAAAGTACACATTACACATCAAAGACAACAGCTTTTGCAAGTGTCACTCTTCTGAGAACATTTGAGGGTGGAGGAAAGAGTAACCAGTTTCCATTTACTAGAATTCCTCAGAAAAATCATATTCTGACTGTTCTGCCAGAGGAAGACAGGTTATCAGTGCTTTTGAAAGAGAACCACTGAGCTGTACATGTACGATTGCTTCTTTTTATTGTTTTCAGTTTTTTCTCATGAAACAATTTGTAGAGAACTGAAATACATGTCCTTAGCTATGCTTAGAAATATTTTAGTGGGACTTCCCTGGTGGTGCAGTGGTTAAGAATCCACCTGCCAATGCAGGGGACACAGGTTCAAGCCCTGATCTGGGAAGATCCCACATGCCGTGGAGCAACTAAGCCCGTGCGCCACAACTACTGAGCCTGTGCTCTAGAGCCTGTGAGCCCAACTACTGAGCCCGTGTGCTACGACTAGTGAAACGCCTCGAGCCCGTGCTCTGCAACAAGAGAAGCCACTGCAATGAGAAGTCCGTGCACTGCAATGAAGAGTAGCCCCTGCTCGAGGCAACTAGAGAAAGCCTGCACGCAGCAAAGAAGACCCAACGCAGCCAAAATAAATAAATTAATTTAAAAAAATTAAAAAAAAGAAAGTAATATTTTGGTACAATATCTTTTTTCCCTCAGCTCAGAAAGGAAGAGTGGCTGATCTGAGGATTATTCCTTCACTGATATTTCTTTAAGCTCTTAGTCAAGAAACTCAAAAGACTATTTTGGGGGAGATATAAAAAAAGTTTGATTTTGAAATAATTTTAGACATGTAGCAGTTACAAAAATATTGCAGAGGGTTTCCATATATACCACACCCAGTTTTCCCCAATGTTAACATCTTACATCACTGTAGAACTAGGAAATTAGCATTGGTGTAATATTATTAAATACCTTTTTGAATTTCACCAGTATCCCCACTGATATCCCTTTTCTTTTCCAGAATCCTATTCAGGATCCCACATTACATTTAGTTGTTATTTCTTTGAGAGAAATATCTGCTGTTAGAAAATCAACTTGCATTCCCCCACTCTCTTTTTTTACTCTTGTAGAAATTCCTGTTTCTAAGAAAGATTTTCTAAGAACTTGGGGACAGTTAGCTCTATCATTAAAGAAATACGCTTCAGATCTTTCATTTTTGCATAATTATATTCCCTACTAGATTTGCCAGAGTACACATTTGAAGAATAAAGGAATGTTGTTTTCAGATTATTCTCCAAGGTCTGCAGTGTTGTGATTTGTTCGGGCAGCTCAGCAGTGATGCAGAAGTGAACTAGTCATCAGAGCAGCCATCAGGGTCGCTTAGCGAAAGTTCCATGGGAGTTAACATGGCACTTACCATATGGAGCTTGCCTCGGCTCTCAAGAAGGCTGGAGCATGCATAGGCTGTAACCACGCAGGCGGCAAGAGAGAAGTATGTGTTTACGATGGCCAGGTACTGGTCCTTTCCAGCATCAGCGATGGCTGAATTAAAGCTGGGCCAAAATACCCATAAAAAAAGAGTCCCTGTAGTAAATCACAAAAAGGGGTATTCGTTCTGAATATGGAAGGCAGTCCAGGGGAAGCCGTTTGCTTTGGGCACGGACAAGATGTCTTTCCTTTTATGCTTTGTTATCTAAGAGTTAGGGGAAAATAGGGGTATTCCCTTGCGTCTGACCAAATAGACAAGAATCAGGCAAGTTCATCCCAACTCACCAATCATTGCAAACAAGTCCGAGTGGTACACAGACTCTTCATTGCGATGCCCTTCTTTCAGGCTTGATCGATACAAGATGCCTGCTACAGCCAAACCAAAGTAGGCCCCAAAGGCATGGATGGTCATTGATGCTCCAATATCAGAGGCCTGAGGGTGGCAAAACATTCATGTAAATAGAGGTGAAACTCACTACAGGAGGGAGGTCAATGAAAGAACTGCTTCATGGGTTAAAGAAAAAAAGATGAAGAGAGAGAAAAAATGTGTCAGAGAAAGGGAATAAAACAGGATCGGGAAAAACAAAAAAGTGCAAGCATTGGAGCCACACAGAACTGACTTTCAATCCTAGGTCAGGTACTTCTCTGATGTGACTTTAGTCAAATTACTCTACTTCTTTGAATCTCCAGTTCTGTAAAATGGGGAAATGTTACCCAGCTAATACAGTTTGTGGTAAGATTGAGCTGGGACCATGTTTTTCAACTGTTAGGTCCTTAGTGGGCACTCAATACATTTTAGGTTACTTTTCAAGGTTAGAGATATTCTCAGTGAAATATTATGCATTGCACTTGATACAAAACAAACATGATTTTTGCATTCGCTTGACATTGCAGTAAAAGCTCACTTCATTGTAACTCAAAGACTTGAAGTTTCAAGAAGCTTCACCCTGCAATGATGATATGAAAACCAGCTGAGGGACTTCCCTGGCGGTCCAGTGGTTAAGGCTCTGTGCTTCCACTGCAGGGGGCACGGGTTCGATCCCTGGTCTGGGAACTAAGATCCCACATGCTGCTCAGTGCCGCCACAAAAAAAAAAAAAGAAAAAAAAAACCAAAGAAAAAGAAAACGAGCTGAGGTCCAAGATTCATTTGAAGAAGCGCATTTTAGGTCCCTCTTTAGGACACAATGGATTTGATCCAGTTTTCTACATTTCTTGTCTCTAGATGGAAAGTTCAGTGTGCCAAACCCAAGGCATTGCTCTGTACTTATTAAAGTAGGAAAATGATACAAATTTATTAATTTATTTAAATTTTCATGCTTGATAAACTCCTATGTACCTTTCAGGTCCAGTTTAGCTGTCACTTCCTTACATAATTCTTCCTTGATTCCACAGTCTAAATTAGATCTTTTAGGTATACTCCTTCAGAGCCACTCTATTTATTTTTTCAAAGCATGTGTTGCAATTTACAGTAATATTTTTGTGTATGTGTGCATGATTCTATAGGTAGATGGTTGAATGTATGATCATTTGTTGGGTGTCTGTCTCCCCCACTAGATTGTAAACCCTATGAAGACAGAGACCTTAACTATTTGTTTGTCACTGAATCACCAACACATGACACCTAGAAAGTTACCAAAAGTATTTGCTATTGAATTACATGTTCAATAGAGGCATAAATAAAATACTGGAGAGTGCCCAGAAATATTCTATTTATTTTCCTTGGGAGAATCAATGAGATTTTCACGGAGGAGAAGAAATTTCATCTAAGCTTTAATGAAAGGCTTTGAAAGAGCTATTCAATGAGTAGTTGAAATATAAATAGGAATTGATCATTGATAGAAAATGTATTTTAATAAAAAGAGTTGTAGAGCTAGAAAATTCTGGATTTGAATCCAGATTCAGGCAAGTAAGTCATTTAGCATCTGTGATCATCAGTTTTATTGTGTATAAATAGTAACATCATAATACATACTTTACACTGTTGTGGTGATACTGCAATTAAATAATGTTTATAAAACTCCTGGTTTACAGTAGGCACTCAAATGATGACTATGAGTACTATTTGCTATGGTATCACTGTCACCAAGGTTTGTCCCTGAATATAGTGGGCATCCAATACATGTGTTGTGATGTTCAAAGCTAGGTAAGTATCGATAGAACACTTACCCCAAATACCTCGACAACCAGATGTTCATTGACAGCAAAGACAGCAATTTCTAAAATTGTCATGGTCAGCATTTGGATTGGACTTGTTTTTCCCAGGACAGCTCCAAAAGAAATCAGAACTGCGGCTGTACTGAAGTCTGCATTTATCATGCTGAGGGAAGAAGAAAGAAGATATTGAAGAATAATGCACACCCTACATATATGAGTTGTAATGAACTATAGCATCACCCTGTCTAGAGTTCAAGGGCCCTCTCCCCACCTGTCCCCATCAGGTGCTTCTCCCAGGCCTACTTTTATCCTCTCCCACGTTCTTGCCCACCCCCGCCTCCAATTACCATACAATCTTTAGTTGCTCTCACATTTCCTTTAACCTCCCTGTTCTTTACCTCATTTAGGGTTTTACCTTAATAAGGTAAAGGAATAATAATTATTATTATTACCTTAATAAGGAAGGAATAATAATTTTATGGAAGGAGATTTCTCATACCCTTAAGGTCAAATCATAGTGGATATAGACATGAATGTATGGTCCAGTTCAGTTGAGCAAGGCATTGATTTAGGTCCTTGGATCTCAACGATCTTCTATCATGGAAAGGAAACAATTTGCAAGCTAGTTCAGAGGCTGACTGTCAAGAGACTAAGCAGAGAAACAATTGCTCTGAAAACACAATGGTTGGAAAATAAGGGGTGCTCACTTTTTGATTTCAATGTGGAATTTCTCTCCATGGCTCTGCAGGATCCCCTGTACAATAGTGCCCCACTGGAGGCCCAGAGCAGCAATGAGTAGGTTGATGCCCATACTGCTGAAGCCATATTTTCGCAAAAAGGTCATGAGGAAGCCAAACCCAGCGAATATCATAACATGCACATCTTGGAAGACTGCAAAAGAGCAGAGGGAAAAAAATCTGCATAAGGGGACCACTGAGAAAGTGTTACATCATAGCATATTCCATTTACTAAGTGCTACATCCTTTTCAGAAAACACTACAAAGGGAATGTTAACTGGGCTGCCAAAGGCTGGGTTCAAGTGCCAGCTTGGTTACTTACCAGCCAGGAGACCTTGGGCAAATTATTCAGTGTCTGAGCCTTTTCTTGGAAGACTATGCACTATCATACCAGTGTGTCTTTCATCCTCTCCCTGAAGAGTTTTCCATTACTTTCCACCTGAGGAAAACTTTGCAGAACATAGTGCAAGTATCACCCGCTCTTGCAGACTTCCCCAGTATTTCCAGGGAAAGTTAATATTTCCTCTTGTCTTTCCCAAACCTCAGCTTCAGCATTTGTCACATTGCATTACCATTTATTTAGCACGTATCACACTGTAATAGTTATTTGGTGAGGTGTCCATTGCCTGCACTAGATTGTGAGTTTCCCGATGGAAGGGATTAGGGCATACTCATCCTTTGCTCCCTTGAATCTGTCATAAAAGCGTGCATATAGGAAAAGAGGCAACATTGACTAAATGAATGAGCTGCTGTCTTTATCTATCAAATGTGTATAATAGGACCAGCCCTGGAAATCTTACTAGATCATTATTCAAGTCATATGGGATAATGTCTTTGTTAACACTTTCTAAGCCAACGGAAGGAAGGCTGTATCCTCTTGAGCAACAGATACTTGACTTGGTTCTGGAGATGTAGGCTGATATCCCCCAATTGTATCACGTGACTGTGAGACCTCGGGCAAGTCACTTATTCTCTGGGAGCTTCAGTGTTCTCATCTGCAATACTGCAAAAGCTATATTTCACATTTCCTGGGGCTGTAGGGAGTGCTGCCAGGTGACAGCTCTCCCTTCCCTCTGGGAAACACTCTTTTATACAGGTCACAGGCCTTCCCTCGGGAAGCCTGAGCCCAGTGACTGGTTCACATGTGCATCCCCTTGCCTCGGGAGAGGGCCACCTGAAGCTAGACAATCCCAGTCTCAGAGTTTCTAGTGGGGTCAGCTGAGGCTTCTCTCTCTGCGCAAACACTTCTGCTGCAGGTGTTGATCATAAGACACTCCCCAATAACGTTCTTTCAGGCTAATGTCGCTCTTAGAGTCTGTGACACCTTCCCTTTGGGCTCCCCTCGTCTCTGTAGAACTGTCCTGACTCTCTCCCCAACACAGCTTGCATACTACATTTTTTTCAAACTTTTCAGATTAAATCCGATCAACTAATCTGTGGCAGTGATCACAAACCCGGAAGTGGATGATGATGCTGTCTTTCCAAAGATTCCCAGTATTTGAAAAGGGCTGGTTGGAGCCGTGGGGACTTACCCTACCATCTTACTCTATGACAAATACCAGGACAGACAGAAGTTGGCATCATAGACTGAATTACGAGGTTCCTTTGGTGGTCTAGAAGCTAGTCTCACTTGTATATGAGTGCTGCAAATGTAATAAAGAGAATGAGAAAACCAGACCAAACTTGCTGATTCAGGTACACACGGTGTCATCATTGTTTCGACTCCATCCACGCAGTGAGCCTTTTGGTCATTTTATTTGTTGGTGCAACCTCCCAAGACAGTCAGTCTGAGGAGGGTGAAAACGGAAAAAGATTTCTGAAGATTCTCTCTCCTTAGCAGCTTTGAGGGAGGTCTCAGAGAGGAGAATGCTGCAGTCTTATTTTTTTTCCTAGTGCGATAATGCCTATTGGCAATAATCTGACTTATACCCGCATTCTGGATGCCCACCCTCATCTCATATCTTCCCAGAGAACTTCAGAATTGGGATTTTACCTGACCTGCCGATGGGCAACTGTCAACTAACATCAACCTATTTGATTTTGGAAATATAGGTGACCACATGCATTCATCTATTTTTACAGATTGTTTTACCACCATTTAAATTTTTTATGTAAACATTTGATTTAGATCATAGACTAAGTTGGAGTGGAGCTCAGAGAGTATGCGTGACTTACTGTTTATGATTTTCCTAGACCTTTCTGCAACTCAGTTTTCTCCTCTTTAAAGAACAGTTTGGATTAGATGAAGCCCAAAGTCTCTCCTAGCTCTATAAGTTGTTTCATTTATTTTATTTTGTTTTTAGGTCAGGACTCTAAGATCCAGAGAAGTTAGGTGAGTTGTTTATAATCACAAAACTAAAATAAAAATAAGAACCCAGTCTTACTGTCTTCACTGTGTTGTTTTCTTTTTTTTTCATTACGCCAAGTTGTTTTTCTAAACATTCTTTTCTTTTTTCCGAGAGTACTCTCGTTCCTCCTGTCATCAGCTGATTTTAAAGTGTGCAGTAACCAACTAATTAAAAAATTGTTTTAACTAATTTTGTAATGTCTCACACTGGGAGTAATAATTATTCAGATTCTATTCCCCTCTTCCTTTGTTGGAAAACCAGACATTATATAGAGGGAGGAATTTCTTGTATTAACAGTGCTCCACTGTTTCCCACCCCTCCCCCAAATCTAATTCTTGTTACTGCTTTTCGCCACAAGGGGGCTTTAAGAACCTCATCTAAGAGAGCTTACAAAGTTGAGAAGGCTCTTGACAAATAATGATTCTGTATGAAAGGTATGGATAAAAAGGTTTATAAACAGGATTATGTATTGTCTTTCATCCTGCACTAGGAATTTTTTTTTGCGGGTGGGGACAAAGGAGAGGGTCATGAGTTTAGTTTTATGGTGCAAGACTCTGCCATTAAAGGAATTAAGTATCCTCTTCATAGAAGGAAAAAGGGATTTCTTTAGTGATTGGAACTTTTGTGAAGTCTTCTGATGGGTTTTAAAGACTGCCAAGACTTGTCTAAATCAGATATTCTCAGTAGCAGGCAATTTTAAAAAATTGAAGTATAGTTGATTTACAATACTGTGTTAGTTTCAGGTATAAGGCATAGTGATTTGCCTTTTTTAAAAAATTTTTTTCAGATTATGTTCCATTATAGGCTATTACAAGATACTGGGTAACACTCCCTGTGCTATATAGTAAATCCTTGTTGCTTATTTACTTTATGTATAGTAGTTTATATCTGTTAATCCCATACTCCTAATTTCTCCATCCCTGTTCCCTTTCCCCTTTGGTAACCATAAGTTTGTCTTCTATGTCTGTGAGTCTGTATCTGTTTTGTATATAGATTCATTTGTATTATTTTTTAGATTCCACGTGTAAGTGATATCTTATAGTATTTGTCTGTCTCTGTCAATTAGCAGGCAACGTTAGCCTCTAAAGTAAACTTGGCAACGTCTGGTATTTTTGTTCTATATTTTACTTCACATTTATCTTGGACTAGGGTATCTTTTAAGCCCCGATAACTCAATGTCTTTGAAATGCAACTGATGATTCCAACTCTCCCTCTCCCACCACCAACCAACAGAAAAATGAAACAGAACCTTCTTTCTCCTCTATTTCCTGTATACGCGTGCTGCCTAGAATGTCTGCCCCATCCCACCTCCAACACTTTTTCTTCTTTTGGCCACGCCACATGGCTTGTGGGATCTTACTTCCCTGACCAGGGATTGAACCCGGGGCCCTGGCAGTGAGAGTGCCAAGTCCTAACAACTGGACCGCCAGGGAATTCCCCTATACCCAACACTTCTTTACCTGGCATACGTCTAGATGACCCTCAAGCACCAGATGCTCTGCACAGTGTTGCCGGGCACAGCTGTAACATTGTGCACATCCCTCTGGTTTTATTTCATTTGTTTATGTGCTTGTCTGTGCCCATTTATCATCAATTTTTCTTTGTTTCAGCGTGTTATAATCTATTACCGTCATACCATTATTATTTTTAATGCTCTATTTATCCCCAATTTGGCTAGCTGGTGCTCTTTCAAGTAGGATCTTGTGTTCTCTTGGCACGCCCCCATTAGTCTTTATACACTTGGCTTACATTGAGCTTGCTTTGCCCTGACCTGGAATGAGCCTCTGAGTGGAAAATGGTAGTTAGAAGGCAAGATATGGGTTCTATTTGTGCTCATTGCTTCCAGTCCTTTTAAGTAAACGAAATGAGTCAACTCAAAGGCAGCATACAGGAGGCTGGTATCTTATTGTTAGATTATAAAACACAGCATGTTAATTCAAGCATTGTATCACTTAGGATAGCAGCAAACAATTTCCTAGGAATCATTTACCCTGCACTTTTTGTAACCTTTTGCCTGTCACGTATATCTAGATTTGCTGAATCTTTTGTAATAAATGAACTGAATGAGGAATTCCCTGGTGGTCCAGTGGTTAGAACTCGGTGCTTTCACTGCCCTGGCCTGGGTTCAATCCCTGGTCAGGGAACTAAGATCCTGCAAGCCGTGCGGCGCAGCCAAAATAAATAAATAAATAAATAAATACATGAACTGAATGATATCTGAATAAATATAGGAGCATATTCTTAAATTGAGATTTTAAAAATAAATCATCATACTAATCTGTTGCTGGTATTGAAATTCATAAAATAATTTCTAGTGCTGTGTACATCCGTTGCCAGTTTACCTATATCTTCAGTAATTCTTCAAGTGTGATCTGCAGACATCTTGGGCATCTTGGAAACACTTTCAGGGAATCTGAGGTTAAAATTATTTTTATGATAATTCTAATTCAGGATGTTATTTGACTTTTTCACTGTGTTGATATTTCCGCAGATGATGAAAAACAATGGTATAGAAAACTACTTGTACTTTAGCATGAATGAAAGCAGTGGTACCAAACTGAATTAGTAGTCTGGTATTCTTCCTGACCACACACTTGCAGTAAAAAAAGCCAGTTTTACTTACAAATTCCTTGATGAATCAGTAAAAACTATTAATTGTAACTATTAACCCTCTCATACATGTCTTTACACGTAAAGCACTACTGAAACATGATGGTTGTCTCAGAAAAGAAAAAGCACGTTTGTTATTGTTTGAGTTATGAACTGAGTGAGCAACTTTTCCACAGAACTCCATTTTTTTTTTTTTTTGGAAAAAAGATTGATATAAACTATGGTTTTTCAAATGGGTATTAACTTTTTCTGAAAAATGAACGAAGTGATGTTATGATTTCAATGAAAAGAACTCACAGTATGCCAGTAATACATTTTGAGTTTTAAAAAAAACCTTAGAATTCCACCAGAAACTAACACAACATTGTGAATCAACTATACTTGGTTAAATAAGAAGTAAATTTAAAAATTAGAAGTAAATTAAAAATTAGAATTTCAGAATATTTATGTCTGCCACTACAAGCTTGCCAGCTTTCTGAAACTTCTTGGGGTTTCTGGTGAGATTGTTGGTGATATTAACAAGTATCCTTTTTTGATATTATATAATGAACTATGTCAACATTTGGAGTATCTGCGTAACTGTGAATCAGTATTTTTCAAATGATCAGTGTAACAAGATCACACATGGGATCCACTCAAAGTTCAAGATAGACTAATGGGGGCTTCCCTGGTGGCACAGTGGTTGAGAGTCCGCCTGCCGATGCAGGGGACACGGGTTTGTGCCCCGGTCCGGGAGGATCCCACATGCCGCGCAGCGGCTGGGCCCGTGAGCCATGGCCGCTGAGCCTGCGCGTCTGCAGCCTGTGCTCTGCAACAGGAGAGGCCACAGCAGTGAGAGGCCCGCGTACCGCAAAAAAAAAAAAAAAAAAAAGATAGACTAATGGATTCTAATGTTTAACAGAGGACATAAAGTTCATTGATGTGGTTTTAATGTCCTGTAGGCATTAAAGACCTTGTGTTTGTAGAATCTCTAGTAACATGTTAACAGCCTTCAAGGAGCCTTCTCCTTAAACTTTTCTCTAGTCTTGCTATGTGTTAGCAAGGATTAGTTGACAGTCACAGCCAAACGTCATTCCTTTATCAAATTATTTGCCTCAACAAACTGGCCAACACTTTGCTGGGTGCCATGAAGGCCAAAAACCGTGGAGTGTATCTAGTTCCTCAGGTGAGTTTCTCTGGGGTCCGTCATGACATGCAATGTGATATTCAGGTGTGTTGCCCACTTCCGTAGTTGTGCCCTGGGATGGGAGCAGATGCCAGGATTGTGTGATATCACCCCTTTCTCTGCATTGCATAGTGAGGAATGCAAGAGAGGAGAGAGATGAATAAAATTATATCCTATTGAATTTATTTTAAATGTAAATTAAGGTCCTACTTTATTTATTTGTGAAAAATTCATAGCTTTCACCACACTGCAACTGAGAACTGGTGAAAGTCCCTGTGAGCTTCTTAGGCAGGAAATGCGCCTCTTCCGTGCTTGAACCCCTGAACTTGGCACCGTCCATGGTGCTGGGTAGGTGCCCCCAAATGTTTGTTGACCTGACTTGAACTTTGCTTCTTAGTGAGTGAATAGTTAATAATCTTCTCTCCAGTGACTTATGCTGTTGCATAAGTTTGATGTACATCAATTGTTTGAAATGTAGGAAAAAATATATAGGTATAATTAGTATAATTGTGTGGTTTCTAGGGCTGTTCTACCAAATATTTTAACCAGTGATAACAGAGCTGAACTGGAAGATTAGTACTAACCAGAATTTTAGATCTTGGGAGCCACCTTACAGAAGAGAGAACTTTTAATTGTGTATAGACTTGAGTTATGGGGAGCATTTTGAATGAGTGAAGACTGCCTTCCATGTAAAATTTCACCTTGTGTTCTGTGTAATGCCCTTCTTCTGGGCCCCCAGGGGCCTCTATTGCTTAAATTCTTCTTCCCTTATCCTGCCCCCTGCCTATGTCCTGGCTTCACTGCCCTTATAGTGAGGAAGATGTTGTGGTTTGTGTGTGTCTGTGTGTCTGTGTTGGCTGTTGATTGTTAATCATTATTATTACTGGCAACTGTGATTTGATGTTTCCTTAAAGAAGTGAAAAAGAATCCTGCCCTAGATATCATTTTTTGATCCCTTTCTTGTTTTCATGTTTGATACAGCTGATATAACAGAAAATCCTTTTAGCGATACTTTCAAGTTATAGCCAGAATTTGACCATTTCTCGGAACTTCCTCCATTATGACTCTGGTCCAGCCTACTTTCATATCTCTTCAGGATTACTAGATGGTTCTCGTAATATGACTTCCTAGTTGTTCCCTTGATCCCCTACAAACTCTTTTCTACGTAACATCCAGAAGAATGTCTTTAAAACTTAAATCATATCATACTCCTCCTGTCAAAGTCCTCCAATTGTTTATTGACTCAGAATAAAAACAGTTTGCTTACAACGGTCTACAAGGCTCTGTAGCACCCGAACTCTCACACTTCTGAGTTTGTTTTCCCTGCTTGCTCACTGCATATACTAAATACCCCAGGGCCTTTGCGCTTGCTGTTTCTTCCATATAAAATGTCCTTGTTCCGTTTCCATATAGCTTATTCTCTTGCCTCTTTTAGTTCTGTTTAATGTCACTTCGTATCAAAAAGACCTATCCAGACTCTACATTAACTGCCTTTCTCAATCAGATTTCTCATTTAAACCATGGAACAAGATAATGATTTAAGTAACTATTTTCTAGTTCTCTCAAAGATGGTACAGGATTGGTACCACTGTAGAAGCACAGAAGAGAAGTTAATTAATTGTATGCAGTGGATGCCTTGGGCTAGTAAGACTTAATTCATTCACATAACCCTGGTTGAGAAAGGCTGAAAGGATATCCCCCTGGCCCAGGTACATCTATTTTTTAAATATTGCTTTGTTTATTGCT
This sequence comes from Tursiops truncatus, assembly GCF_011762595.2. Classification (NCBI taxonomy): domain Eukaryota; kingdom Metazoa; phylum Chordata; class Mammalia; order Artiodactyla; family Delphinidae; genus Tursiops; species Tursiops truncatus. Next base: position 26,883,510 of record NC_047043.1, on the reverse strand, counting down.
GTGGCATTTTATTACCATGTGAGTGTGTGTGTGTTAGTGTATGGCTGTGTGCTGTGTGTATGTATAACATACAAGCAAATATATACATGTATATATTTGCTTGTATTATACACAGATATGCATATGTATATGTATATATATACACATATGTACATATGTGTAAATGCTTTTCCCCTCCCAGCACAGTACATATGTGAATATGAATATATATATACATATTGAATATATATCTATTCATATATATATATATATGTGTTTGTGTGTGTGTGTGTGTGTGTGTGTGTGTATATATATATATATATATGGTCTGGGTTTCCCCATTGGAATGTAAACTTTATAATGAAATAGAGCAGGACCCTACAGTCCTCCCCCAATCCATGTTCTCCACCTGCCTTTTGTCTGTGGAAAAACTGTAGCCAAAGAATAAGTTTAATAGAAGTGAGAAAATGCAGAAGCAAAGAATAGCAGTCCAAAAAGACTAAATAATAATAGTTTAGTCATTAACCAAAGTCAAGGACCTTTAGTTCCTCCTCATGGGCTATAGATAATATCCTGAGCCACATGCTGTGAGCTGCCTTATAGACACTGAAACCCCGGCCAGGTGGAAGAAGTTAACTACATGATGAACAGACTGTAGCCATGACATAAGCTGTCACAATTCTGAGAATTGGCCTCAACGAAATGGGAACAAACCAACCCTGGAACTAAAGACTAACAGTACTTAAAACAATCAATATGACACTGATCAGACCACTGATGACCAATATCAAGAGGACTGTCAGAGCTGACTGTGCTCTTTCTGCATGTAGCCCCCTCCCTCCGTCTGTAAAAGCTCTTGCGCCCTGATTGTCGGGGGGCGGGGGGGAGTCGGCCTTTGGACAGGAGTCTGCCCTCCTCCTCAGCTGCAGCATCTATAATAAAGCAAACTTTCCTTTCCACCAAACTTGCTTCTTTATTGGCTTTTGAGCGGCGAGCAGCCAGACTCCACTTTCGGTAATAGCGAGGGCGTGGACTTTGCTTGTTTTGTTTGCTTTGCTTTATTTACTGCCTGGAGCCTAGGACCTCGAAGATTGCTTGACGAGAATTGGGAGCTAAATAGATATTTTCTTAATGCATCATAAAATGAATGAATTTCTATGTTCCTTGCAAGCAGAGTATAAAGGTTATATGATTGCTAGGCAATTGAAAAAAATGACCATGTTTAGTAACTCTTCTCTCCAACTTGGCTTTTATCTCAAATTCTGAATTGAAGTTTTACCGATGAGTGTTGACACTGAAACTGAGAGAATTCAGCTTGAATTATGCAAATTACAAAGCTTTTGATCTCTTAAGATAACTTTATTTGAATAACACTAATCTTAGATTATGTTTTTGGCATTTTGTTTCTATGCCATACTGCAGCTCTTCGTTTACATTTGTACCGAACAGTGGAGTCTTACAATAAAGACATCTTACTTGTTTCATCTTTGAGTAAGTTTGCGGTAGCACATGCTTGGTGCATAGTAAAAATGTTTACTGGAGGAAGAAACAAAATGTACAAAAGCATACAGAGTTGAACAGAATTCTTTTCTGTTTTGGTGTTCTTGAACTTGCAAATTATAAAATTCTTTAATCAAGAACCCGTTTGGATATCTATGTAGTGTAAAGAGAACTAGATTTGGACCCTGAGTCTCTGACTTATGGTCCTAACTCTGCCCTTAACTTGCGAATGTGCATTTTGGCTGAGTCGCTTGGCAACTCTAGGTCACAGTTTCTACATGAGACTACTCCGCATTATATAAACTCCCTCAAAAATGTGTAGGAATGAGAGAACAAATGTCATATTTTCTTTAAAAAGCTTAGACATACATATGCTATAGAACTATAATAAATATCGCTACAAAAATAATTGAATAAATTAATAAAATTTAACACTTAATAAATAATAAATACTAAAATTATTTGTGCCTCACTGAATAAACAGTCTGTATAACAAGATTATATCACAACCTCCCTCCCTGGTTAACAAGGTGATGAATATGCCTGGCTCATAGTAAGCAGTCAGTAAATGGTAGTTATTATTTTTATACTAAGTATTTTATAGCCTGCCTGTCCAAACTTGAAACTATATCCGTTCTTTCCTCCAGTTGCCATTCCCAGGGAAGGGTCCTGCTTTTAAAATATCTCAGGTGTTCACACGTTTCTTCTCATCTCAGAGGAACAAACGGTCTTCCTTTCAGAATATTATAAAGCCTTGAGTACATCATTTACATCCTATATCATCCTTAATACCCCTTCTTATACCTTAAGGCCCTTACATGAATTCCTTCTCAATATTCCATTTTGTTTCTACTCTTTCTCCTCCAAAGTTAACTTTGAGTCTTTTTTTTGGGGGGGGGATATTTTTATACCTTGCAGAACTAGTGATGAAGGGAAAAATAAGGTCATTTAGCAGCATGTAGGAAACACAAAACATTGATCAATTATTTACATTTTCAGCTTCTTGTTCTGATATTTTAATAAACACAGATTCTATCCAAACACATTAACTACAGAGACCAGATGCCCCAGCATAAACTTATAATAACCTTAGCACTCAGAACTATCACATAATTCTGTAAAGAGCTCCCATGTAGAGTGCTAGGGGTTACGGTATTCACAGACCTCACATTCTGAGAACCCAAAATGGGTCCACATTCTGAGAACCCAAAAATGTACAATAAGAAGCAGATTGCTTACTCACGAGGATACAGGTCAAGGTATCTGTCCACATCCACGGTAGGTGACTTGGTGCTCTTGGGCTGCTGGGAAACGTTCTGATCCGTTTCATACTGAACAAATAATCCAAATAAAACAATCATGGCAACTTCCAGGCCAATGGCCATGAGAGGGAACGTGAACCTCATGTTTGTGGCAAAGGACAGAGGCACACTGAGGGCTTCGCGGTCTGTGGGAGGTTGATAAGGACAGAAGTGCTGCTCTGTGTGTAGAATTAGGCTGCGTGCTCAAGGCACTCCAGTGACATTGCAAGAAAAAAAATGGGCAAGACTAGTGAAAACGCCCCATCCACTGGAGTGAATTATGCTCTGTAATCAAACTGTTGTAAATGCTGGTTTGAAGAAAATACAATATAGATTGAAAGAAGCCAGCTGATGGAAATGATCTATTGCACACAAGTGTCTAAACTCTTTTTCCTCTTTTTATTACATTTTTAAATTAAAAAATTTTTTAATTAATTAAAAAAAATTTTATTGGAATATAGTTGATTTGCAATGTTGTGCTGTACAACAAAGTGAATCAGTTATACATATATCCACTCTTTTTAAGATTCTAGTCCTGTGTAGGTCATCACAGAGTACTGAGTAGAGTTCCCTGTGCTATACAGTATGTTCTTATTAGTTATCTATTTTATATATAGTAGTGTGTATATGTCAATCCCAATCTCCCAATTTATCCCTCCCCCAACTTTTCCCCTTGGTAACCGTAAGTTTGTTTTCTACATCTGTGACTCTATTTCAGTTTTGTAAATAGGTTCATTTGTACCATTTTTTAGATTCCACATATAAGTGATATCATATGATACCTGTATTTCTCTGTCTGACTTACTTCGCTCAGTATGACAATCTCTAGGTCCGTCCATGTTGCTGCAAGTGGCATTATTTCTAGTGTCTAGTCTCTAATGTAACTTTAATTCAGCAGAAACTTGGTGCTAATTGTATGACAGGCACTGAGCTGGGCCCTCTAGGAGACACAAAAGTAAGCAAAGTATAGAAGGGGTCTATTAACTTCCTTGAGGAAGTTAATCTAGTTGGGAAGACAGGAATGTAAGCAAGTGATCGTATAAAAACAGATAAGTAATGTAAGTGTTCGTAAAAGTATTGGGGAACATAAATAAGGCAGCAATTCATTTTGTCTTGGCCCAAGAACACTACTAGCACATGAAATGCTATGGATGGAGGCATTAAAAAAATAAATAGGCTTTACCAGTAAAACAGAAAGAGGGACTAGCATAAGGCTTGGAAGCACACGGCATATTTGAGGAATAGCAATTCGTTAAGTAAAGCTGGGAGAAATGGGGAGGGACCAGGTGTGGGGTATCTGGTGATAAAGCTGTAATGGTAGCTTGGCTGGATTATAAAGGGTCTTGCATTCAGTATTAAGAATGCTGCATATATGCAATGGAATATTACTCAGCCATAAAAAAGAACAAAATAATGCCATTTGCAGTGACACGGAAGGACCTAGAGATTATCGTGCTGAGTGAAAGACGGCACCACAGGAGTGGATTCAGATGGCTAACTTCAGGGACACACATGTACGTCCTCCACTGTGGTTTCGGTTTTGCAGTGGCCCAAAGGGTGCTCGTGATAATTCCAACAGATCATAAAGGCAAAGTACTAATGCTGATAAACTCTACACAAGGTTGTAGAAAACCAAGTAACAGGGAATTCCCTGGCGGTCCAGTGGTTAGGACTCTGAGCTTCCACTGCAGGGGGCCTGAATTCCAAGTTTCATCCTTGGTCGGGGAACTACGATCCCATATGTATCTAGTGAAGAAAAGGTTTTTCCTGTCCCCAAAAAGGCTCTTTCCACCTCTCAGGGCTCTAGCTGGGGGGCCCTGTGTTTCCTCATCATCCTACATGGCTGTGGAATTATTTCCCAGAATATTACCACCGAGCTGGGTTACAGGACCAGAGTGAGCTCCAGCACACCCAAAGCAGCTGTCTGAGGTGTAGGCCCTTGTCTTAAGCCAAGGGTTCTTAACATTTCTGTGCTATGGACACTTTGGCAGTTTGTTGAAGCCTCCGAATTCCTTCTCGAAATATTTCTTAAATGTACAAAATAACATGCATAGAATGATCAAGTTAACCAGTTGCATTGAAATTCATTGATCAAAATATAATAAAATCCAAAAGTCTGATGTAGATGCGTCTTCATAATATAGAAAATAACAAGATCTAGTGGCATTTCTAATAACTAGTATAACTTCAAAGTAGGAGTATGAGTATAAACAATTTTTACTCGTTATTTTAAGATATTTGGAACAAGAATAATATGAGAGAAAATTATTTGGGATTTCTATTGGTGACAAAGTCATAAAACTACTAATGGAAATACTGAATTTCAATTAAATGCACTTTTTTTCCTACTCAAGTATATGGACCACCTGAACTCTATCCATGGAACCCTGGTTAAAAATGTCTGTTTTGGGGACTTCCCTGGTGGCACAGTGGTTAAGAATCCGCCTGCCAATGCAGGAGGGCATGGGTTTGAGCCCTGGTCTGGGAAGAGCCCACATGCCGCAGAGCAACTAAGCTCGTGCATCACAACTACTGAGCCTGCTCTCTAGAGCCCGCGAGCCACAACTACTGAGCCCACGTGCCGCAACTACTGAAGCCCGCGCCTAGAGCCCGTGCTCCACAACAAGAGAAGCCACCGCAATGAGAAGCCCGCACACCACAATGAAGAGTAACTCCTGCTCACCACAACTAGAGAAAGCCCGCGCCGCAACAAAGACCCAAAGCAGCCAAAACCAAAAAAGGTCTGTTTTAAATATGGCCTTACTTCCCCTTTGTTTCAATGTAATTTTACCTCAGGAATCTCCTCATCATTTCTTGTTCTTGGTAATTCTCATGGACACATTAGTTTATAGCAATAAATCTCCTTAACTCTACATCCCAGGGACAATTAGAGGAATATTAGTCAAAATCTTCCTAGGAGATCCTGTGCACCTTAGAAAAGTTAATTCAACACCCCTCATATGATCGGCGTTGCATAAGAAGAGCTAGAGGACCTGTGAAATGATGCTTAACAAAGACAGTAAAGCTAACTTTGCCAAGTAGAACTCTATAGACAGATAATAAACTTGAGGCTCAGAGAGTTTAAGCAACTTGCTCAAGGTTGCACAGCAGGTAGAAGGCAGAGCTTGGCCAAACATGTCTGTCCAATTTCCTAAATTTAACGTCTTTCAGCTATACCATTTCATTTTCTATGTAAGATAATTTAGGTTCCTGCTGATCTCAAGGTACTGAAAAATGTCAAAGAATCTTCTGAAATATTAAAGGAAGACATTTCTAATTTTAGCTCTGTCTTCTATTTATTATATTTTATTTTACTTTAATTTGGAAGGTACTATCAAATTAAGATAGATGTCAACTTTCTTACTTGGGGCACTCTTTTCCCCAGTGAGGACATCTAGATAATAGAGAATATTTTATGTTTGCATATAGTTATTCGACAGATGTCCCCAAACTTTGTCCCTGATACATAATGGCTTTATTGCAGAATACTAAAAATTGCTATGAACTTCAAACTTTGCACTGAGAAAAAAAAATATGCCCTATGTACTTTTCAAATCAAAAGATATGAAAACTACATTTCTATTCTGTTGAGGATTGTTATACATTTATATTATATATTTAAAATATAATTCTATATTTATTTAAATGTAGTTTTTACTATGGAAAGAGTGGGGATCACTAACATGTATTTACCCCTGCCTGTTAAATGGATGAATCTCATCAACCAATGGTCAGGTACAAAGAATCTTCAAGTCTGATCATTACTATGGGTTAAGTGTTGAGCCCTAGTTGCATTCTATAAAAACATCCCCTTTTTAAGGAGGTCACTCCTTGCTACCTCAAAAATTTTCAGTCTAGGACTTCCCTGGTGGCGCAGTGGTTGAGAGTCCACCTGCCGATGCAGGGGACACGGGTTCGTGCCCCGGTCCGGGAAGATCCCACATGCCGCGGAGCGGCTGGGCCCGTGAGCCATGGCCGCTGAGCCTGCGCGTCCGGAGCCTGTGCTCTGCAACGAGAGAGGCCACAACACTGAGAGGCCCGCGTACCGAAAAAACAAAACAAAACAAAAAACAAACTAAAAAGCTAACAGTGGCAAATGTATGGGGCAGTTTTGGGGAAAAATTTGAAACCTTGGTATAAGGACAATAAATTGGAAAAATGAAGGCATACTATTTAAATAATAAAGTCACTAAAGTGTTTATATCCTATCAACATTAGGAAGCAGAAGAGATTTTTAAAGTTTTTATTTTGAATAATTTTAGGTTTAGAATAATAACTTAAGATTTATCTCTATTGCAAAGGTAACAGAGAGTTCCTTATTACCCTCCATTCAGTTTTTTTCTAATGTTGACATCTAACATCGTCATAGTACAATGATCAAAACCAGGAAATTAACATTGGTACAATACTATTAGCTCCAGACTTTTTTGCTAGTGTCCTTTTTCTGTTCCAGGGTTCAATCCGCAGTCCCATATTGCATTTAGTCATCTTAGACTCTGATGTTTTCGAAGAGTACTGCTCAGATATTTTGCAGAATGTTCCTCAAATTGGGTTTGCCTGATGTTTTCTCATGATGAGACTGGGGTTATGGATTTTAGGGTTAACTACTCCAGAGGTGAACTGCCCTCCTCCTCCTATCATATCACGGAGTATGAGATATGGATATGTTTTATCACTGGTGATGTTAACCTTGGTTACTTGGTTAAGGTGGAGAAGGGTTTTAATGTTGAAAAATATTCATTCTCCACAGTCTTGCCAAGAAAGGATTAGGTCCCAAACATGTTTCCCTAAATTCACTCATAATAAAATGCAGTAGCTGCAATTCCACTGTACAAAATTAAAATAAAGAACAAAAGAGAAGAAGATGATAGTAGAGGAGAAAGGTGGGGACAGAAACCTGTATCTGGGTTCCAGGGAGATCCCGCCTGATTAGGGTCCTGGCCGTTGGGCCCAAGGGAGCGTACAGCTAAAATGAAAGGGAAGTCATGTAAACCAGGCACGGTCTTGAGCAAGCTGCTTTCCAAAGATAAGGTTAGAACTGAAGGGCCTCCCAGAAAGTATGGCAGAATTTTTTTTTTTCCTCCCGGAACTTGCTTCTTTCCCCATTGCGTTTTATCAAGTATATATTTAATATATTTTTGAATGAAAGACTATTCTTTTTTTTTTACCAGAGATATGCATAATGGTGTTGGATATTCAATTATAAATATAATGATGTATATCAGTGCTCAGAGTTGCCTTTTAATTTCAATCTTCTTGTTCGATCAAATAAATATATTGTGGTATGTTCCTTTATGCTACATTTTTAGACACTGTTATTTTCTCTTTCAATTTTATAGGCACCAAACAACCAATATATCAACTTAACATTTTAGAACAATAAACATCGTATTAAGGAGAGAGAGAGGACTTGGGAATCAACTAAACTTTCAGTATTCCTTTATGTATGTTTCTTCCTTGTATTTACTATATTTCAAAGGGAAGCTGGCTCTTATTTCCTCTTCCCCACAGAAACAGTAGTGATGGTCCATGTTTACCAAAAAGGTGGAGCCGACACTATTCCCTTCTCTTTTTTTTTGTTAAATTAGAGAGCAAGTAGTGTTCTTTCATGTACAATTTTAACAAGAAGTACATTAAGGAATTCTTTGGCAACACATCCTTCTTGGTAAAGAACCCTTTGGCTTCTGAAAAAATCTGTGTCAGTCTCACAAAATACATTCCTGTAGCAATTAATGAGTTATTTTTTCATTCATTTACTTATTTGTTCATGTATCCATTTATTACATTGTTACTCGGTAGCTAATGTTGAGCAGAGTACTGGGTGCGGGTTACTGAACAGAGTTCTAGTTAAACATAGACCAAATTTAACAATGAATAAAGATGTACTTGAGGAAATGTCAAGGAATCAAAGCAGATAATCTTTTGAGGGATTGATACTGAAATAGGTAATGAAGGCAAATATGATTATGGTAGAGAGGTAAGCAATGATGATATTTAAGAATAAGTGTAGTTTTAGTGAGACACTTACTAAAATTGGACTCAGGGAACCTGGGTTTAGAATCAATGTTAGACCTGTAACTTGTACTAATTACTTCTGTAACCTCTTTCAGGGTTTCAGTGTTCTCATCTCGAAAAAGAGTGTAGGCCATAGAACCTCTGAAGGTCCTTTTCAGCTCTGGCTCTTCATATTTGCAGGGTGAATATACCAAAAAATCCATCCGGAATTTAAAAATAAAAATAATAACATAAGAAATAGAAAAGGAGGGCTTCCCTGGTGGAGCAGTGGTTGAGAGTCCACCTGCCGATGCAGGGGACACGGGTTCGTGCCCCAGTCCGGGAAGATCCCATGTGCCGCGGAGAGGCTGGGCCCGTGAGCCATGGCCACTGAGCCTGCGCGTCCGGAGCCTGTGCTCCGCAACGGGAGAGGCCACAACAGGGAGAGGCCCGCGTACTGCAAAAAAAAAAAAAAAAAAAATAGAAAACGAGTTTAGAAACAAACAACTTAACACGACAAACATCCCCTGAACATCAAATATTGTTCTACAGGGTGCTGAGTGTTTAGGGGACATAAGAGAAAAGTCGTCCATAACTCCAAGGAGCTTGTATCAACCTGATTGGGTTGATAAGTCAAATATTTTAAATATAAGAAGATAAGAAAAATATTTTAAATCATAGGAATTTCCCACAGGTTAATATCAAGCTTTCAAGATTTTCTGGTTCCTTCCACTTGTCATGTCAGTCACCTTATACGGCTCCTCCTTCCTCATCATTTTTCAGGGTTAACTGATAGCTCTCAACTGACAGTAATTTCACGATCATTTTCAAAAGGTTTTCAATATTCCCCAAGCATCTGTATGATCCTTTTGTGTCTCCTTAGAGATGGAATTATTCCTTTACTCCTTCAGGTAATTGCACAGGCATAGAGAATTTAAAGATTCATTTCTTTGATTGAAAAAAATGATAGGAGTTACACAGTAATCTGTCTCTCTGACATTCATTTACATTATACTCTTCAGTCCTTTCTGCTGCTTCTCCTGTTTTGACGCTTTTGGTGAACGTTTATATCTTATTTTCCAAGCTTCAGCATATCCTGGGATTAGCACATCCCTTCAATCACTTCCTAGGAATCTAATCTAATATCATGACTGTAGGTATCAACTATACAGAGATGATTTCCAAATTTTTATTTCCTTTCTAGACTGAATCCCAGACTCATATATTCAACTGCCACTCCATACCTCCACTCATGATATGCACCAAACAAAAACCAGATTTTCTTCCCAAACCTGTGCTCCTTGTCATACCATAGTAACCTATTTTCTTTTATTTTTTTGCCTTTTCCTTTTTTTTCCTTCCTTCCTCCCTCCCTGCATCTTTTTTTAAAAAATTGAAGCATAACTAATATACAATAAATGCACAAAATCTTAAGGGTATATAGCCAATTTAATTTTTACATAGGTGTATAGCTATGAAACCAGCTCTACTAATTCCAGAAGTCTCCTTCATGCCCGCACCCAGCCTAATTAGTTCTCTTCAAGTTTTAATTTATTTCCTGTCACCTTTTTTATAACTATAGAACAGGTTTTTAAGATAATAGAAATGGAAGTCAATAGGCTTGAGTCATGATGTAATTTTATAAAGTTCTAAGGAGGTATTCCATGCCTGACTACCATTGAACTGTTAATACAAGTCTTAAATGTCACATTGTCAAAAATAAACACATCTCCATAAATATAGAACAAAGAACCTAAGAACTTTGTATAAAACTTTATTTCATTTCCCATTAAATCCTCTGTCTGAATGCATTTTTAATCCAAACTGTCAATTAATTTCAGTCTAGATCAGGAAACAGCATTGTGTATTCCCCAAAAGCGTGAGGGTTGAGTCTGTGCTCTGATGTTGGGTAGCAGTCCATATCAGGACAAAATACTTAACCCTCCTGTCCCTGCTCACTCACCTGCAAAATGCAGACAAAAGACTATTGCGAGGATAAAGTGCAAAAAATGAATGTAAAAGAATCAGCATATCACCTGGAATGTAGAATGCTTTCTAATTAACTTTGGTAGCACTAAGGTGAAACAGAGAAATAAATTAGAATTTACTGAGCACCATTAGTCTCTCTTACTCCTAAATATCTTACATGTGTTATTTCACTTACAAAAGAGAAACAGTATCTCAATTTGAAATAGCGAAATCAGCACCTGATGACATTTAAATATTCTATATATAGATCCAGAGTACATTTTATAATCGTATTTCCCAGTACTAGGGGGTTTGGTTTTAAGACAGTTTCCATCAATTGTTTTCATGTATGTGTGTGCATGTATGTGACAGGGAAGAGGGTGTTCCCTTCTGCCTGCTATTGAAAGAGCCATAAACCCTACACTTTTCACCCAACTGCTACTGGGTGCCCCCAGGGATTTTCTCATGTGTGCTAACAGATCCTGTTACCTCCCCCATAGCATCTGCTCTTTTTCTACTCTTCTACCCCACCTTCTTTCACAGATCTGGGACTCTAAGGATTCTGATGCTTGGGGACTCTCAGTGAACATGTTTCCAATAGCTCCAGATCTCAAAGATGAGGTTGTCTTCTGGACGCCACTGAAGTGACCGCTCATCAGCTACTACCGTCTTTGTTGCTGGCTGCCAACGTTGCCGGGATAAGGATTAATGCTTCATGTGGCCAACGTGAAACCGTTTTTTCCTGGAACTTTTTTTTTTTTTAATTTCTAATTAGCATCACATCGATTTAAATTTATTTATGTATTTTATATTTTGGCTGCATTGGGTCTCCATTGCTGCACACGGGCTTTCTCTAGTTGTGGCGAGCGGGCCTGTTCTTCGTTGCGGTGCACGGGCTTCTCATTGCGGTGGCTTCTCGTTGCGGAGCACGGGCTCTAGGTGCTCGGCTTCTGTAGTTGTGGCACGTGGGCTCAGTAGTTCTGGTTCGTAGGCTCTAGAGCCCAGGCTTGGTAGTTGTAGCGCCCGGGCTTACCCATGTCCCCTGCATAGGCAGGCAGATTCTTAACCACTGCACCACCAGGGAAGTCCCTGGAACTTTCTTTAACTCAAAGCCACTATGTGTTTCATTTAAAAGTGGTTAACACTACATTTTGTTGTTACATTTTACGAACAATTTTTATCATCCCAAAGAATGGTTTGTGTCCCTAGTGGCTCTGGGAACCCTTATGTTCTTATCCTCCAGTTTCAAAAATTATCCATGCATGAGGGCAGGAATTCCTTCTGTTCTGTTCACTATTTTTCTAACACCTCTATGTATAAGTGAAAAATTACAAATTCACACTAATACCTCCAATTCCAATGCAACAACACAGGGTTTAATCCTGTATTCCTTCTTTCCATGTGTGTAAAGACTTTCTCCAACAGTGAGAAACCTGGCTTCCATTATTTATAATTATTTATTTGTGTGTTCATAGGATATATAGTAGTTTCAGAATTACTAACCCATGTGTCTATGTTAAAAACAAACAAAACAAAATCTTATTCACTAGAGTTGAACATTTGTTTATATAAATATAGATGACATACAGTTCAAATATGACATTCAAACATTAGTTGAATTGATTCTTTTTTCCCACCCTTTATGGTGATTATTTGATCTATGTGCAAAACAGTTTATTTTATTCTTGTTTCTATTTCATTTTGGATTTTTCTGCCCACCCTTGTTGATTATATTTTATTTTGAAGAGTATGTGAAACAAAATTCATAAGCTAAAACTATATAAAAAGAAATAGAGAAGTGTCACGCCCCACCCATTTTCTCCTAGCCTTTTGACACCCTCCATCCTGCCCAACCCATTCTCACCCACCCACTCTATATAACCAATCTCATTAGTTTCTGGTATACTTTTCCCATGTTTCATGTACATTTTGCATAAATGTGAAATTACATGTGTATTTTTGTATTTACTATTCTTTTTACACAAAAGGTAGGATATCAAACCAGTGCAGAAGAGAGCAAAATGTCAAAAAGCAAAAAGAGAATACAACTGATTCCTTTTTGTTATTGTTAAAATTTAATTTTTAAATTTTTTATTTTTTGGCCGTGCCACACAGCTTGTGGGATCTTAGTTCCCTGACCAGGGATCAACCCTGACCCCCTGCAGTGTCAGTGCAGGGTCCTAACCAATGGATTGCCAGGGAACTCCCAAAATTTAATTTTATAGGCAAATGTTTTCAGAAATTTTGCTCTGTCTAATCATATATCTGGGCTAGTCTAGCTGGGGTTATATATTAATATTATAAAATATGACTCAAGAATCACATACGTGTGTTTGCTTAGATAAATTCTTTATTTTAAAAGCTGTTTGCCTTTATTTAAAGAGGATGTCATAAGACAAAGGTAGATGTCAATCTTTGAATTCATTCTTTAAACATGTAAAAAATCTTGGAGTAGGAATGACAATGTTACAGTCTTTTTTTTTTTTCTTTTGGCATGTTGTTTCAGAAAACATGTAATTCTTTATTTTAATCCAAAGTTCTAGTGACTAAGTCCTGTGGTTGTACTACTTTCAAAATTCTCAACTTGATTCAGTTAATTAAATGTAAGGTGACAAATTTGTATCAGTCCAAAGTTGTTGTCATAGACTAGCTTACTTTTGTAAATCGTTGTATGAAAGAGATCTCTGTAAATATCCTGGAGAAAAAGGTTCCTTACTGTTTGGAATCAAATTTGTAACTAACATGGCTACAATTTCCCTCTTGGTATGTGTCAACTAAATGATGCAGATTTTCTCCACTTAGTCCTGCACAGTGCAAGTTGGGCATTTCAGTAAATTTTGCCTTCACATAGGCAAGTAGTCTTGCACTTTTCCTTGAGCAATTCATGTTCACAGCCAGCTGTTTTCTTCAAGGAATCACAGTTACTAAGGAGATCTTCATACTCACAAGAATTGGCTGTAACAAAAACAGATGAGTTACCTCATTATCATTTTTCTCAGTAACGACAAAACAATCTACATATTCAAAGTGTATGAGTGGGTAAGATTGGACAAACAAGTCAGTGTCACTTACACCACAAGGGGCCTTTCACTTCTTGAGGGACATACAAGGTGCCTTAGTTGAGCTCACTGATTAATCCATCACTTTTTATTTTGAACTTGGTGACATGTTTCTAAAATGAATTGACCTATTTTTCTCCCTTAGCAAAGAGAGTAAAATGAAAATACCTACAGAATCTAATATGGGAGGAGCTACTACACACATAGAACTATTTAAACTTAAATTATTTTAAGCTAGGCGAAATTAAAAATTTAGTTCCTTAATCTTACCAGCCACAGTGTTCAATGACCACATGTGACTAGTGGCTACTTGTAAGATACATGATGATAGAGAACATCCTTATCATTTCATCCTATTGGACACACTGCCTCAGACACCAATGCTTTCTCTTTCAGGAGAAAGTGATTCCAGTGGGAAGATAGAGATGTAAAACAATGATAATATGCCTTCTTGCTTTCTAATGTTTCTTTTTTGGATGTTCTCCAGGGACCCCAAACCCAACAAATCTCAAACTAAATTCATCCTCTTACCCAAAATGGATCCAAGGTGACTATTCCCCTCCCACAATCCCAGGGGAATGGTTCCCTGACTACTCAGTCATTCAGGCCAGGAACTGAATCAATCTGAACTCCTTCTTTTCTACTTCTGACCAGCACCAACCAGCACTGGTAACAAACACTGGCTATTCTACTTCTTGTCTCTCAGCCCTGTCCATTGTTCTTCATTCATTTTCCCAGTAATGAGGTCAAGACAATCAATTTCTTTTTAATCCATGTTTTTCAATAGTTTTCTTGCTGACTTCCATCCAATAGTTTCTACTTACCAGTGCTAGAAAGCTCTTTATCAAACATGATTCTGACCTTGTCACTCTTTTGCTGAAAACCTTTCAATTGAGTGCTTATTGCTAATAGGATAAATTCCAAGCTCCTTAGCTAATATAGCACTCAGCAGAGGTAGAAATATTCCATGGTTTATTTATTTATTTTTTTTGCCTTTTTGAACTCTTGTATTTTGACTTTTTTTTTAACATCTTTATTGAAGTATAATTGCTTTACAATGGTGTGTTAGTTTCTGCTTTATAACAAAGTGAATCAGTTATACATATACATATGTTCCCATCTCTCTTCCCTCTTGCGTCTTCCTCCCTCCCACCCTCCCTATCCCACCCCTCCAGGCGGTCACAAAGCGCTGAGCTGATCTCCCTGTGCTATGCGGCTGCTTCCCACTAGCTATCTACCTTACGTTTGGTAGTGTATATATGTCCATGCCTCTCTCTCGCTTTGTAACAGCTTACCCTTCCCCCTCCCCATATCCTCAAGTCCATTCTCTAGTAGGTCTGTGTCTTTACTCCTGTCTTACCCCTAGGTTCTTCATGACATTTTTTTTCTTAAATTCCATATATATGTGTTAGCATATGGTATTTGTCTTTCTCTTTCTGACTTACTTCACGCTGTATGACAGACTCTAGTTCTATCCACCTCATTACAAATAGCTTAATTTCGTTTCTTTTTATGGCTGAGTAATATTCCATTGTATATATGTGCCACATCTTCTTTATCCATACATCCGATGATGGACACTTAGGTTGTTTCCATCTCCTGGCTATTGTAAATAGAGCTGCAATGAACATTTTGGTACATGACTCTTTTTGAATTATGGTTTTTTCAGGGTATATGCCCAGTAGTGGGATTGCTGGGTTGTATGGTAGTTCTATTTTTAGTTTCTTAAGGAACCTCCATACTGTTCTCCACAGTCACTGTATCAATTTACATTCCCACCAACAGTGCAAGAGGGTTCCCTTTTCTCCACATCCTCTCCAGCATTTACTGTTTCTAGATTTTTTGATGATGGCTATTCTGACTGGTATGAGATGATATCTCATTGTACTTTTGATTTGCATTTCTCTAATGATTAATGAAGTTGAGCATTCCTTCATGTGTTTGTTGGCAGTCTATATATCTTCTGTGGAGAAATGTCTGTTTAGGTCTTCTGCCCATTTTTGGATTGGGTTGTTTGTTTTTTTGTTATTGAGCTGCATGAGCTGCTTATAAATTTTGGAGATTAATCCTTTGTCATTTGCTTCATTTGCAAATATTTTCTCCCATTCTGAGGGTTGTCTTTTCGTCTTGTTTATGGTTTCCTTTGCTGTGCAAAAGCTTTGAAGTTTCATTAGGTCCCATTTGTTTATTTTTGTTTTTATTTCCATTTCTCTGGGAGGTGGGTCAGAAAGGATCTTGCTGTGATTTATGTCATAGAGTGTTCTGCCTATGTTTTCCTCTAAGAGTTTGATAGTTTCTGGCCTTACGTTTAGGTCTTTAATCCATTTTGTTTATTTTTGTGTATGGTGTTAGGGAGTGATCTAATCTCATACTTTTACGTGTAGCTGTCCAGTTTTCCCAGCACCACTTATTGAAGAGGCTCTCTTTCTCCACTGTACATTCCTGCCTCCTTTATCAAAGATAAGGTGACCATATGTACATGGGTTTATCTCTGGGCTTTCTATCCTGTTCCATTGATGTATCTTTCTGTTTCTGTGCCAGTACCATACTGTCTTGATTACTGTAGCTTTGTAGTATAGTCTGAAGTCAGGGAGCCAGATTCCTCCAGCTCCATTTTTCGTTCTCAAGATTGCTTTGGCTATTCGGGATCTTTTGTGTTTCCATACAAATTGTGAAATTTTTGTTCTAGTTCTGTGAAAAATACCAGTGGTAGTTTGATAGGGATTGCATTGAATATGTAGATTGCTTTGGGTAGTAGAGTCATTTTCACAATGTTGATTCTTCCAATCCAAGAACATGGTATATCTCTCCATCTATTTGTATCATCTTTAATTTCTTTTATCAGTGTCTTATAATTTTCTGCATACAGGTCTTTTGTCTCCTTAGGTAGGTTTACTCCTAGATATTTTATTCTTTTTGTTGCAATGGTAAATGGGAATGTTTTCTTGATTTCACTTTCAGATTTTTCATCATTAGCGTATAGGAATGCCAGAGATTTCTGTGCATTAATGTTGTATCCTGCTACTTTACCAAATTCATTGATTAGCTCTAGTAGTTTTCTGGTAGCATCTTTAGGATTCTATATGTATAGTATCATGTCATCTACCAACAGTGACAGCTTTACTTCTTCTTTTCCGATTTGGATTCCTTTTATTTCCTTTTCTTCTCTGATTGCTGTGGCTAAAACTTCCAAAACTATATTGAATAAGAGTGGTGAGAGTGGGCAACCTTGTCTTGTTCCTGATCTTAGTGGAAATGGTTTCAGTTTTTCACCATTGAGGATGATGTTGGCTGTGGGTTTGTCCTATATGGCCTTCGTTATGTTGAGGAAAGTTCCCTCTATGCCTACTTTCTGGAGGGTTTTTATCGTAAATCGGTGTTGAATTTTGTCGAAAGCTTTCTCTGCATCTATTGAGATGATCATATGGTTTTTCTCCTTCAATTTGTTAATATGGTTTATCACATTAATTGTTTTGCGTATATGGAAGAATCCTTGCATTCCTGGAATAAATCCCACTTGATCATGGTGTATGATCCTTTTAATGTGCTGTTGGATTCTGTTTGCTAGTATTTTGTTGAGGATTTTTGCATCTATGTTCATCAGTGATATTGGCCTGTAGTTTTCTTTCTTTGTGACATCCTTGTCTGGTTTTGGTATCAAGGTGATGGTGGCCTCGTAGAATGAGTTTGGGAGTCTTCCTCCCTCTGCTATACTTTGGAAGAGTTTGAGAAGGATAGGTGTTAGCTCTTCTCTAAATGTTTGATAGAATTCACCTGTGAAGCCATCTGGTCCTGGGCGTTTGTTTGTTGGAAGATTTTTAATCACAGTTTCAATTTCAGTGCTTGTGATTGGTCTGTTCACATTTTCTATTTCTTCCTGGTTCAGTATCAGAAGGTTGGGTTTTTCCAAGAATTTGTCCATTTCTTCCAGGTTGTCCATTTTATTGGCATAGAGTTGCTTGTAGTAATCTCTCATGATCTTTTTTATTTCTGCAGTGTCAGTTGTTACTTCTCCTTTTTCATTTCTAATTCTATTGATTTGAGTCTTCTCCCTTTTTTTCTTGATGAGTCTGGCTAATCTATTTTGTTTATCTTCTCAAAGAACCAGCTTTTAATTTTATTGATCTTTGCTATTGTTTCCTTCATTTCTTTTTCATTTACTTCTGATCTGAGTTTTATGTTTTCTTTCCTTCTGCTGACTTTGGGTTTTTTTGTTCTTCTTTCTCTAATTGCTTTATGTGCAAGGTTAGGTTGTTTATTTGAGATGTTTCCTGTTTCTTAAGGTAGGATTGTTTTGCTATAAACTTCCCTCTTAGAACTGCTTTCGCTGCATCCCATAGATTTTGGGTCGTCGTGTCTCCATTGTCATTTGTTTCTAGGTATTTTTAAATTTCCTCTTTGATTTCTTCAGTGATCACTTCGTTATTAAGTAGTGTATTGTTTAGGCTCCATGTGTTTGTATTTTTTACAGATCTTTTCCTGTAATTGATATCTAGTCTCATAGCGTGGTCAGAAAGGATACTTGAAACAATTTCAATTTTCTTAAATTTACCAAGGCTTGACTTGTGACCCAAGATATGATCTATCCTAGAGAATGTTCCATGAGCACTTGAGAAAAATGTGTATCCTGTTGTTTTTGGATGGAATGTCCTATACATATCAATTAAGTCCATCTTGTTTAATGTATCATTTAAAGCTTGTGTTTCCTTATTTATTTTCATTTTGGATGATCTTTCCATTGGTGAAAGTGGGGTGTTAAAGTGCCCTACTATGAATGTGTTACTGTCGATTTCCCCTTTTATGGCTGTTAGTATTTGCCTTATGTATTGAGGTGCTCCTATGTTGGGTGCATAAATATTTACAATTGTTATACCTTCTTCTTGGATTGATCCCTTGATCATTATGTAATGCCCTTCTTTGTCTTTCTAATAATCTTTATTTTAAAGTCTATTTTGTCTGATATGAGCATTGCTACTCCAGCTTTCTTTTGGTTTCCATTTGCATGAAATATCCTTTTCCATCCCCTTACTTTCAGTCTGTATGTGTCTCTAGGTCTGAAGTGGGTCTCTTGTAGACAACAAATATATGGGTCTTGTTTTTGTATCCATTCAGCCAATCTGTGTCTTTTGGTGGGAGCATTTAGTCCATTTACATTTAAGGTAATTATCGATATGTATGTTCCTATTCCCATTTTCTTAATTGTTTTGGGTTCATTATTGGAGATCTTTTCCTTCTCTTGTGTTTCTTGCCTAGAGAAGTTCCTCTAGCAGTTGTAAAGCTGGTTTGGTGGTGCTGAACTCTCTCAGCTTTTGCTTGTCTGTAAACGTTTTAATTTCTCCATCAAATCTGAATGAAATCCTTGCTGGGTAGAGTAATCTTGGTTGCAGGTTTTTCTCCTTCATCACTTTAAATATGTCCTGCCAGTCCCTTCTGGCTTGCAGAGTTTCTGCTGAAAGATCAGCTGTTAACCTTATGGGGATTCCCTTGTGTGTTATTTGTTGTTTTTCCCTTGCTGCTTTTAATATGTTTTCTTTGTATTTAATTTTTGACAGTTTGATTAATATGTGTCTTGGCATATTTCTCCTCGGATTTATCCTGTATGGGACTCTCTGTGCTTCCTGGACTTGATTAACTATTTCCTTTCCCATATTAGGGAAGTTTTCAACTATAATCTCTTCAAATATTTTCTCAGTCCATTTTTCTCTTCTTCTTCTGGAACCCCTATAATTCAAATGTTGGTGTGTTTAATATTGTCCCAGAGGTCTTTGAGACTGTCCTCAGTTCTTTTCATTCTTTTTTCTTTATTCTGCTCTGCAGTAGTTATTTCCACTATTTTATCTTCCAGGTCACTTATCCGTTCTTCTGCCTCAGTTATTCTGCTATTGATCCTATCTAGAGTATTTTTAATTTCATTTATTGTGTTGTTCATCATTGTTTGTTTCATCTTTAGTTCTTCTAGGTCCTTGTTAAATGTTTGTTGCATTTTGTCCATTCTATTTCCAAGATTTTGGATCATCTTTACTATCATTATTCTGAATTCTTTTTCAGGTAGACTGCCCATTTCCTCTTCATTTGTTAGGTCTGGTGGGTTTTTATCTTGCTCCTTCATCTGCTGTGTGTTTTTCTGTCTTCTCATTTTGCTTATCTTACTGTGTTTGGGGTCTCCTTTTTGCAGGCTGCAGGTTCATAGTTCCCGTTGTTTTTGGTGTCTGTCCCCAGTGGCTAAGGTTGGTTCAGTCGATGGTGTAGGCTTCCTGGTGGAGGGGACTAGTGCCTGTGTTCTGGTGGATGAGGCTGGATCTTGTCTTTCTGGTGGGCAGGTGCACGTCTGGTGGTGTGTTTTGGGGTGTCTGTGGACTTATTATGATTTTAGGCAGCCTCTCTGGTAATGGATGGGGTTGTGTTCCTGTCTTGCTAGTTGTTTGGCATAGGATGTTCAGCACTGTAGCTTGCTGGTCATTGAGTGAAGCTGGGTGCTGGTGTTGAGATGGAGATCTCTGGGAGATTTTCACCATTTGATATTATGTGGAGCTGGGAGGTGTCTTGTGGACCACTGCCCTGAAGTTGGCTCTCCCACCTCAGAGGCACAGCACTGACTCCTGACTGCAGCACCAAGAGCCTTTCATCCACACGGCTCAGAATAAAAGGGAGAAAAGGAGAAAGAAAGAATTAGTAGAAGTAGAAAGAAGGAAAGAAAGAAAGGAGGGAGGGAGGGAGGGAGGGAGGAAGGAAGGAAGGAGGGAAGGATGGGAAAAAAGAAAGAAGATAAAGTAAAATAAAATAAAGTAAGATAAAGTATAATAAAGTTATTAAAATAAAAAAATAATTATTAAGAAAAAAAACAACGGACGGATAGAACCCTAGGACAAATGGTGGAAGCAAAGCTATACAGACATAATCTCACACAGAAGCATACACATACACACTCACAAAAAGAGGAAAAGGGGAAAAAATCATAAATCTTGCTCTCAAAGTCCACCTCCTCAATTTGGGATGATTCGTTTTCTATTCATGTATTCCACAGATGCAGGTACCTCAAGTTGATTGTGGAGCTTTAATCTGCTGCTTCTGCGGCAGCTGGGAGAGATTTCCCTTTCTCTTCTTTGTTCTCACAGCTCCCAGGGCCTCAGCTTTGGATTTGGCCCCGCCTCTGCGTGTAGGTCGCCGGCTCAGGCCGGCGTGGGGGTGGGGGGCGGGGGGGGAGGGAGGGGCACTGCGTGCGGGGCGGGCCTGCGGCGGCAGAGGCCGGCGTGACGTTGCACGAGCCTGAGGCGCTCCGGGCGTTCTCCTGGGGAAGTTGTTCCTGGATCCCGGGGCCCTGACAGTGGCGGGCTGCACAGGCTCCCCAGAAGGGGAGTGTGGATAGTAACCTGTGCTCACACACAGGCTTCTTGGTGGCGGCAGCAGCAGCCTTAGCGTCTCATGCCCGTCTCTGGTTTGCGCTCGTTTAGGCGCGGCTCGCGCCCGTCTCTGGAGCTCCTTTAAGCAGCGCTCTTAATCGCCTCTCCTCGCGCACCAGGAAACAAAGAGGAAAGAAAAAGTCTTTTGCCTCTTTGGCAGGTCCAGAGTTTTCCCCGGACTCCCTCCCGGCTAGCCGTGGTGCATTAACCCCCTGCAGGCTGTGTTCACGCCGCCAACCCCAGTCCTCTCCCTGCGCTCCGACTGAAGCCTGAGCCTCAACTCCAAGCCTCGCCCGCCCCGGTGGGGGAGCAGAGAAGCCTCTCGGACTGGTGAGTGCCGGTCGGCCCTGATCCTCTGTGCGGGAATCTCTCCGCTTTTCTCTCCGCACCCCTGTTGCTGTGCTCTCCTACGCGGCTCCGAAGCTTTCCCCCTGCGCCACCCGCAGTCTCCGCCCGCGAAGGGGCTTCCTAGTGTGTGGAAACTTTTTCTCCTTCACGGCTCCCTCCCACTGGTGCAGGTCCCGTCCCTATCCTTTTGTCTCTGTTTATTCTCTTTTCTTTTGCCCTACCCAGGTACGTGGGGGGTTTCTTGCCTTTTGGGAAGCCTTAGGTCTTCTGCCAGCGTTCAGTAGGTGTTCTGTGGGAGTTGTTCCACATGTAGATGTATTTCTGGTGTATCCGTGGGGAGGAAGATGATCTCCACGTCTTACTCTTCCGCCATCTTCCCGGAAGCCTATTCCATGTTTTTTTAGCTGATTTTTTTCCTTTAGTTAATTTATAGTTTTGACATCATCAATATTCTGAATTATAGCTCTATAATTCAGTAAGAAAGAATGCTGACTAAAGGTGAATGCATTTGAAAGGTAAAAGTCTCAGGGAATGAGTCAACTCTATTGTTCATAATAATTTTTTTTTTTTTTTTTTGTGGTACGCGAGCCTCTCAGTGTTGTGGCCTCTCCCGTTGCGGAGCATAGGCTCCGGACATGCAGGCTCAGCGGCCATGGCTCACGGGCCCAGCCGCTCCGCGGCACGTGAGATCCTCCCAGACGGGGGCACAAACCCGTGACCCCCGCATTGGCAGGCAGATTCTCAACCACGGCGCCACCAGGGAAGCCCCATAATAATTTTAATAAAAATATCCCAACTATAAAAAACCAATAGCTATTTTTACTTCAGATCATGATAACTTTAGAAATGACACATATGACATTTTATTCCCTCCTTTTGCAACAATATCTTGGATTCTATGAACCCATATCATATACAGGTTGGACTTTGTCATTAAAAGTGTGCACAAAACCATGAGTAAATTATAGGGCAAGTGATCATTTATTATGTTAATCACCATGCTTCCAATTATACTTTAGAAAAAAATGCAGTAATCAGCATGAGGAACTCATTTGCAGAAAAGAAACATTCAGTTTGCCTGTATAGACTGAGACACAATGTGGTCTCACATCCTTAGATTTATACATTTTTATGCTTTCAAAATACTACCTTTGGTGTAATGACATTAACGTTGATGAAATTATCAGAAGCATGAATGTATAGTTTTGGTTTTTTTTTGTTTTTTGTTTTTTTTTTTTCAGTATGTGGGTCTCTCACTGTCGTGGCCTCTCCCGTTGTGGAACGCAGGCTCCGGACGCGCAGGCTCAGTGGCCATGGCTCACGGGCCTAGCTGCTCCTCGGCATGTGGGATCTTCCCGGACCGGGGCACGAACCCGTGTCCCCTGCATCGGCAGGCGGACTCCCAACCACTGCGCCACCAGGTAAGCCCCGAATGTATAGTTATTAATGAGCTCTGCGAGGTCACAGAAACAAATGGATGCTAGATGTTTCATTATCTTATATATGGTAATATAGGCATACCTCATTGTATTGCATTTCACTTTACGGTACTTTGCAGATATTGTGTTTTTTACAATTGAAGGTTTGTGGCAACCCTACATTGAGCAAGCCTATTGGTGCAATTTTTCCAAAAGCATTATTTTTAATTTAATGTACATTGTTTTTTTTTAGACATAATACTATTGCACACTTCACAGACTACAGTATAGTGTAAACATAGCTTTCATGTGCACTGGGAAACCAAAAATTTGTGTGACTCGCTTAATAGCCATATTTTCTTTCTTTCAGTGATCTGTAACAACGTCTCTGAGGTATGCCTGTATTCTTTTCATTACAGAGAATATGTAGGTTATTGAAATGTGTAAAATGTTTACTTAAACACACTCTGTTGGGTAATCTTTTTGTCTTGGCATAAATATGTTATTTAAATTGGTTATTTTGGGAGATTTCTTTATCCATAAAAAGAAAATGAAACATCAATTCTTGATTATAATAGCAAGTTAATCACTTCAAACTTACTGCATAGTCCACTGTCACAGTTATCAGGGCAACTGGCACAAGGTGTTCCTTGTTGGTAAGGGGTACTCTTTTTACTCACATTATTACCACTGTAATGTAAAATACACACTGTCAAATATTTTTCACTTTACTGTTTAGTTGCCAAGGGCAACATCAATCACTAAATATATATAAGTATATATGTAACGTTTTTAGTTCTGTTAGCAAAACTGAGGGGAATTCCCTGGCGGTCCAATGGCTAGGATTCTGGGCCTTCACTGCTGTGGTCCCAGGTTCGACCCCTTAGGTGGGGGAACTAAGATCCCACAAGCTGCACCACCAGGCCAAAAAAAAAAAAAACAACAACAAAACAAAACTGAAAAATTACAATTCCCAACATGTAATTTACATAACATCCAAATTAAGAAATTACTTCACACACATCGACCCATCTCCTTGACTCTACTTCTTCAGGCTGGGCAGCTACACTGGCATAACTAGTCTAAAGCATCCAGATAACTTCTTTGCAGCAATACACTTTTCATCTCCCGGTAGACTTGGTCAGATTGGTAAGGCCGTGCCCTGCAGAGAGCTGGCTAGGGATAAATATATCACTTTGAGAGACGGGGAAAGATCCTGGGGGCAGGAGGTTGCAGTATGAAAAAGAATACTCAATGTTGCAATATAATTTTATATTTGAAAGAGGATAAATACCCTAATTCCTCTAATGTGAACTAGGGACAGTAAAGCTCCAATATATATATATTTTAATTTCGAGATGGCATTGTGCTATTTAAGTAGTTTGTGGTGTGTGTATTTGTGGGTCAGGGAGAGCTGGGGAAGGTTTATGAGTTTCCAGAGGTAGTGCGTGAGAGATTTTTATGTTTACCGAAAAAGGAACGTGAGATTAAAAAGTTTTGATAAACGCCAATAGCCTGGGTGTAGTCAATTACAGTGACTAACTTGTAACTCATCGATGATGAGTATCCTATTGGCTGTTAAATTTATTTAATTCATCGGAAAATACATGGGAATGCAAATCTCAGTAGTGTCAAGGGAGCCAAGGGCCCAAAGTGATGTATTTGAATCTGTCTTCCTGCACAGAACATGGCTGTCCATGTGGTAGCCTTGGAAAGGCTTGGAAAGATTGTGACGTAGACACAAAAGTGTTCTGGAGGTTCTGTCACTCCCGCTTTCCTCATTATTCACTTCAGCTCTCACTCCAGATGCCTGGTTCCCGATGCCTGGTTCCCGATGCCTCCCCTCTCACAGCCAGGCAGTGAGTTTGGATGCATTCTCCAAGGGTCTATCAATTTTTTTATTAAGTTATACTTGACACACAATATTCTATTAGTTTCACGTGTACAACATAGTGGTTTGATATTTTTATACATTATGAAATCACCACAGTAATTCCAGTTACCATCTGTACATCTCTTGTGGTTTGATGGATTCCTTTAGTGTTAGCTTTGGACTTCTTTTTCATTATTTTTTGTGTATCCGTTGTAGGTTTTTATTTTGTACTTAACATGAGGTTCATATATATCAGTCTGTATCTATAGCTGTTTTAAGCTGATAGTCACTTAACTTCGAAGGCTTTCTAAAAGCACTAAATTTTTACTACCCCCATCTGTTTTATGATTTTTATGTCATATTTTACATTTTTTTACCTTGTGTAGTCCTTTACTACTTGTTGCAGTTACAATTGATAGTAGCACTTTTGTCTTTTAAACTTCATACTAGCTTTTTAAGTGACTGATCCACTGCCATTACTATATATTTGCCTTTACCAGTGAGATTTATTCTTTCATATGTGTTTTCTGTTTCTAGTTGTGGCCTTTGCTTTTCTGCTTAAAGAAGACCCTTTAACGTTTCTTGTAAGGCCAATTTAGTGATGATGAACTTTTTTAGTTTTGCTTGTCTGGGAAACTCTTTATCTATCCTTCAGTTCTGAATGATAACCTTGCTGAACAGAATATTCCAGGTTGTAAGTTTTTTCTGTTTTTGTTTTTTCAGAACTTTAAATATATCCTACCACTCCCTTCCAGCCTATAAAGTTTCTCCTGGAAACCAGCTGAGAGTCTTATGGGGTTTCTCTTTTGTGTGATTAGTTGTTTTTCTCTTGTTGCCTTAAAAATTTCCTCTTTAACTTTTGCCATTTTAATTATGTCTTGGTATAACTCTAGGTTCATCTTGTTTGGGGCTCTCTTAGGTTCCTGTACCTGGATGTCTGTTTCCTTTTTCAGGTTAGGGAAGATTTCAGGCATTATTTTTTTTAAATGTTTTCTGTTCCTTTCTCTCTCTTATCTTCCTGGGACCCCTAGCTGTTGGTAGCTTGCTGTTGTCCCAGAGGTACCTTAAACTCTCCTCATTTAAAAAAAAATTCTTTCTTCTTTTTGCTGTTCTCATTGGGTGATTTTTCACTATTCTAGCTTCCAGATCGCTTATCTGTTCTTCTGTATCATATAATCTGCTATTGATTCTCTTGAGTGTATTTTTTATTTCAGTTCCTATATTCTTCATTTCTGATTGGTTCTTTTATTTTTTAAGTCTTTGCTGAAATTCTTATTGTGTTCTTCCATTATTCTCCCTAGTTCAGTGAGCATCCTATAACCATTTCTTTGAACTCTATCAGGTAAATTACTTATCTCCATTTCATTAGAGTTTTTTCCTGTGGTTATATTCTGTTCTTTCATTTGGAACATATTCCTGTCTCCTCATTTTGTTTGAATTTTGTTTTTATTATTATTTAAAAAAATTTTTTTATTGGAGTATAGTTGCTAAATTTTGGGTTTTTTTCTATGATTTAGGCTAAACAGCTACCGCTCTTGGTCTTGAAGGAGTGGCCTTGTGTAAGAGCATCCCCTGTGACTGCTGGTGACTGGTGGCTTTAGCAGACCAGCTTGAGCTGGAATGGGCCAGGCTAGAGGAAGTCCCTGGGGAGCACTGTGCTTACGGCTGCCTTGGTGGGATGGCTAGGGCTGCAGCTGGGGAAGGTGTGCACTGGGGGGAGTCCCAGGGGGACCAAACAGTGGTGCTCACTGGTGCCTTTGACTCTGGGGAGGGCTCCAGCAGTTCCCTGTTCATTTGGAAGAAGCTCTCGGGTTAGTAGATGGATTTTCCTTCTGTATAGTCTGAATGCTTTTTAAATTGCTGGGGTTTTTTTGGCTGTGTCCCAGGGCAGGTGAGTCTGTTCTCGAGCCCCTCAGCTATATCCCTCCTACTGCAGATCACTAAAATGGAGGTGGGGTTCCCATGGATACGGTGTCTCCATCTTTCCTACTAATTTCTATGTGGTCCTTCTATCTGCAGAAGCTGTTAAATCAACTTCGGGGGCAATTTCTTTATATGTAGGTGTAGATTCAGTGTGTGCATGGGAGGAGGTGAGCTCAGGGTCTTCCTAGGCCCGTGTTGTCCTTCCCCAAATGACCTATCTATTCTTTCTACTAAACTCTAATAGCTGTTTTCAGGAAAATGACTTTGGAGGTCATATTTCTCAAACTGGAGACCCATATCCCTGGGTCATCTGTAGTATCAAATAAATCCTATATGAGGCTTGGTTTGGGGCCTCCCTGCCTGTAGTGGTAAAGAACTTCAAATTTTAAAAGAAATTAAGACTAGCAGATATGTTGAGGTTAGGTCTTTAGTTTATCCATAGGATTTGTTGTGGAGAACTTAAAACGTTTTGCTTAATGAAAGAGCATGTTTCCTGTTACAAATAATGATTGTAAGGAATTGTTCATTATGGAGTTTTTGGTGAAAACTTCTGAGAAACAAAAGCTTAAGATGTTTCCTTCTTCTGGACTCTAACATATATTAAAGATCTCTTGAAAAACCTTTGAGACCCAGAAGAATGAATCATTTCTAATGATAATAACGTATATGGTTTTCAAGATAAGTAAGAATAGGAACGTTTCAGCAGAAAGGGCTGAAATCACAATTTACTATCCCTTATTTTCCACTCCACTACTGCCTCTTGCTTTACCATCAAGCTTCCACCCACCTAGGGTGTGCAATTAGTGAGACCTGATGACATCAAGTCTAGAGAAAGGCATACTACACGTGCCCAGAGAATAACCTTGAGCCCTGGGGAAAGGCAATTGAGAGAAAAGACATGACTTCATAATTGAGGAAAGAGAGTTTCAGATTTTACTCTTGGAAATGAGAACTTGGTCTCTTCTCTGATAAGTTGAATGTATCTTACCTTAAGCAGTATTTCCAAAGGTTTATCCCTTCTCTTTATTAAAATATGCTTTTTTATTTTGATTGGGTAAATGTAAGATTATTTTAAAATATTAAATTGCCGATGGAATTATTGGTATTAAACTTTAAAGTATATACTTATGCAGGACAGTACTGGCAAACATAGTAGTATTTTAGACTCTACTGATTGGGACAGTAGGCAATTCCACATCCAACACGGAAAGATGAGTACCAAACAAGCTACAAATGCATAAGGAAATATGTAAGAGTACATTAAGGAAGAGGGGAAAATATTGGGAAAACAAATAATAGCAAATGTAAAAAAAAAAGTGATTCTTGGCACTTCCTTGGTGGTGCAGTGGTTAAGAATCCATCTGCCAATGCAGGGGACACGGGTTCCATCCCTGGTCCCGGAAGATCCCACATGCCTCGGGGCAGCTAAGCCCACGTGCCACGACTACTGAGCCCGCATGCTACAACTACTGAAGCCCACGTGCCTAGAGCCTGTGCTCCACAACAAGAGAATCCACTGCAATGAGAAGCCCGCACACTGCAGTGAAGAGTAGCCCCCGCTCACGACAACTAGAGAAAGCCTGCGCGCACCAACAAAGACCCAACGCAGCCAAATATTTAAAAAGAAAGAAAAAAAAGTGACTCTTATAGTTTGCAGCTGTATACCTTATGGAAATATTTAAATTACTGAAACAAAGTCACAAACTTTAAAAATATTAAATTTCATGTATCCATTTATAATGTTGGAAAAGTACAGAGTGTACTTCCCTGCCAAGAATTTTGCAGCTCATGGAAAAAAAAAATGACAGTTCTAGATGAAATACCAGCCAAATGCCAGGACTCTCTTATACTCAAGCCCTTCCCCCAGATTGAACATTGGTGTTGGTCATCATTTGGAGAAGCTTTCTCTGTTAGAGCATCTGTGGCAGAAGTTTTTCATTTGTTCTGGTTACCTGGGTATAATGTCCAACAATTGCACTGGAGCTCTTTGGTCCTGCACCATAGACAAAATTGTGGTGTTCTTCAAACCAGCTTTGGATTGCATCTGACCAGGCAGTAGGGTCACTTGACATGTAGAGATTCTCACCACATTTTGTACCTAAGTGTGAACAGATCATTCATGAAGAAAACAAAAAAGCATGCCGTGGCAAGAGAAGTCAACTACATGAACACAAGGATGTTGCTCTTCAAACTCAGTGCCTGTATTTGCTAACTGTTAATACATGAAAAAGATGCTTCCATTCCTTATCAACTGTAAAGCTGAATAGAAGACAGATCTACCTAGCCCACTGGGCTGGCCACAATATGCAAACTTTGAATAGGTTGAGGAGAATTTATTCTAACAAGGACCTACTGTATAGCACAGGGAACTATACTCAATATCTTATAATAACCTATAATGGAAGTGAATATAAAAAATATATATATATGTATATTTGAATCACCTTGCTGTACACCTGAAGCTATCACAACATTGTAAATTAACTATATTTCAATAAAAATCAAAACCAAACCAAACCAAACAAAATCCTTCTCCCTGTGGGTTGTCAAAGATGCATTCTTTTTCATGCTCAATTCTTTACAGGTATAATGTGTGTGCTCTCAGCTTTGTATTGTTAGCTTACGCAAGGCAACAACCAAATTTTGTTTTTTCTCTCCTCTTACCCACCCTCAGCAGAGATTTTTCACATATAGGAGCCAGAATAAATATTTATGATTATGAATTTGCATAAACTTTGAGAAAAAAAGGTTTACGGGCAGTCTTTAAGAGTCCCAATCAAGAGTCAACTGACATCAGGAAGGTGTTCAAAACTTGTAGCTCTTCCCTTAATCCATGAGTCATAATGTCACAATGTGACATTATAATTATATAATGTTATATAACTTACAGTTATAACTCTCTGAGGAGAGTTATATATAACTTACAGTTATATTATAACTGTATATTATAACTTCCAGTTATATTATAACTGTATATTATAACTTCCAGTTATATTATAACTCTGTGAGGAGTCATAATGTCTCCTCAGAGAGTTAGGCAGGAAGGACCTTGCAGAGGGTGACATCAGCAGAATGGTGAGGTAGGAAGCCCTGGACTCTCCTTTCCCCAATACACACACTGATTCAGCAACAATTCATGAACAAATTGCCCTTGTCAGAAATCCAGAAACAAAACTAAAGGCTTCCTGACCCTGAGGGATATGAAACCAGACTCACTGAAGCCTCTAGGGAGATTGGAAAACCCTCTGGCGAGAATCCCTACCCTCAGCACCGTGCTATACAATCAGGAAGAGACCCTCTAACTCCCAGCTTCTTCCAGGGGAGGGAAAGAGTTGGCTCATGTGTCCAGCAACCCAACGTTTCCAAGGGGACGCCCCAGAGGGCTGGCTTCTGTCTTGCTAGTCTTGGAGGTGGTGAGTGGAGATGGTGTTTGGGCTGCTAGACACCATAACTCCTCCCTCTGGCTCAGCACAGAGCAAGCAAATGAAAAATCCTTTCATTTTTTTCCTTTCTTCCCTGGGAGGCAGAGTTGATCAATGTGTCCAGTGGTCCAGTTTCTCTGGGGCTACCCAAAGAACTGGCATCTTTCTTGCCAGTCCTGGAGCGCAATCTCATTCCCTGGGGGAGAACTGAGATGGCAGTTTGGATTGGTAGATGCCATAGCCCTTCTCCCCAGCTCAGCACAGAGCAAGCCGACAAAAACCTCAGCTGCCTGCTTCTCCCTGGGGAGGGAAGAAGCTGGTTTGGTCATCTGATGCCACACATTTTCCAGAGGCTGCCTGAAGGACTGGCTCCTGACTTGCCTGTTTTGGAATGCTATCAAGACCTAGCATAAACTCGCTGCCTGCGGCTAGTGAGAACAGAGACAGATATTTGGGCTGGCAGTTGCCGTATCCTCCTTTCCTGGTTCAGCACAGAGTGAACAAACAAAATACTCCAGCTCTTAGCCTCTCCCTGGGGAGGGAAAGAATTGGATGGACTGTCAGAGATCCATCTTTTCTGGGGGCTGCCTGAGGAAACGACTTAAGAATCTTTCTTGAGCAAAATGGACTTGAACAGCATTTCTCCAAAAAAGATGTACAAATGACCAACAGGTATATGAAAAGGTGCTCAGTGTCACTAATCATCAGAAAAAGGCAGATCAAAACCACAATGAGATATAACCTTACACCTGTCAGGATGTCTGTTCTCAAAAAACAAAAGACAGCAAGAGAAATTGGAATTCTTGTACGCTGTTGGTGAGAATAAAACATAAGTAGCTGTTGTAGGCAACAGTAGGGAGGTTCCTCAAAAAATTGAAAGTAGAGCTACCAAATGATCCAGCAATTCCACTTCTGAGTATTTATCCGAAAGAATTGAAGTCAAGATCTTGAAGAGATATTTACATTCTCATGTTCACTGCAGCACTATTCATGATAGCCAAGATGTGGAAATGACCTAAATGTCCATCAGCAGATGAACGGATAAACAAAATGTGGTATATACACACAATGGAATATCATCCATCCTTAGAAAAGAAGGAAATTCTGCAACATGCAGCAACATGAATGAACCTTGAGGATATTTTGCTAAGTGAAATAAGCTAGTCACAGAAAACGAGTGCCTGATTCTATCAGTATGAAGTATCTCAAATAGTCAAATTCATAGAATCAAAGAGTGGAATGGTGGCTGCTGGGCTGGGGGGAAGGAGGAATGGGGAGTTACTAATCAATGGGCATAAACTTTCTGGTAAGCAAGATAATTTCTAGATATCTGATGGACAGCATGGCACCCACAATCAACAATATTGTGTCGTACACTTAAACATTTCTTGAGAGGGTAGATTTCATGTTAAGTGTTCTTAGCAGCATAAAATTTTTTAAAAACTAAAAAAAAAAAAAAAAAAAGGTGTTCTTACCAGAGTAATATTAATTTAAAGAAGAAAGAAGTGCCTTGAGGTCCAGAAACGTTACCCTTTTCAGCCCTCTCTTAATATTTACGTTTTGGTGACTTGAAATATAATGTTTACGTGCTGCTTAAAGAAAGTATAAAATGTTTTTGGATATCTCCTTTAATAAGGAAAGACAGAAACTTAGAAACTAACAGTAGACTTGGATCTTTAAGACCATTTTCCAATGTTCTACTGAACACAGTCGCCTCCTGTTGTAATTTCATCATAATGTTTGCATCAACAATATAAACAAGAACAATTCTACTGAAATAACAGGTAAGTTATTCACTACCTTTAAATTGGGCTTACCTATGTGTATATCATGCTTGATAATGTAAAACATTTTATGTGAGGTTTGTGAATACAAGTTTTTTTTCTCTCATGGCTTTTATGATCCTTGGTAAGATACGTCTTCAAGTTTTTTTGAGTCTAATGTATTATTCTATGCATTATAGGTACACAGTCTATACAAAATACTTGACAATTTGTTATCAAAACTTTAAAAAATGAATCAACACACCCAAAATATTCATCCTGATTTAAAAAAGCTTAAATATTTTTAGAGTAAAATTCAGGAACAGTTAAACATATTTTAACACATTTTGTGAATGCAAAATAATCTGATTTCAAAACACCATACAGCTACACAATATCACAAAAAGGGCAAAGGGTGAGAAATCAGGAAGCCTGGTTAACTTTCCAGTATATGATACTCCTACCAATTGTGTTCTTGCATAATTCATTCCTTCCACATCCTTACTTTTTAATCTTTAAAATCGGGAAAATGATTATGCATGACCTGTTCACCATGAGCTGATCAAGAGGAACAAATGAGATGCTGCTTAAGAAATAATTTGCATAATGTAAATAATCAACAAGCATGAAATAGTACTTATCATATCTCTCTCTATACAGATACTTTAATTTTAAAAGTACAGCCATATAAGCAACATTTATTCACAAAGTCTTCTGAATACAATGCCCCAGAATGGTCTATCCTATTTTATTTGTCTAATATTTTATTTGCTCATTTATTCAACAAACATTGACTCATTTACATACTGGTCTTCTGGTCATCTGGATTACTGTGTTCTAAAGTGCACTTGTTTGCCCACTTCTGAGCATTTGCTGTTGCTTCTCTGCTCCATTCCTAAATGTCACAAGAAAAACAAAATACACAAAGATTCAATTCCAATGAAGTATATGCTTTAAAATCTGATTGGTAGGCTGATTTGCATTACTTTAAAACTTCTGTAGATGTATTATCTAATTGTCATTGGTATTAAAGTACCTTTTTGTTTGTGTGTATGTGTGTGCATGTGTCTTTATCTGTCCCAGTGCCAATTTCCACACAAAGACAAGTCCACAGGTATGTCTAACGAGAGAAATACCTAATACATTATCTGACTATGATAGCATAGCAGCCACACCTAAGATTTTTAATAATGTTGCTGCTCTAAATACTAACATGTGAGATAGTCTGACTATATTTCAGTAGTAATAAGCTGACCTAGTTTATTGCCAATTCCATTTGTAGCCCACTGTGTCCACATGGGAGATGTCTAGCTTTTATGGACTATTCCCTGGGAAATGGGCTGTTATTTACCCTAAATGGCATTGATCCTGAAGGATAGGAGATTTCTTTATTTTCGACTAGGGAAGATAGTGAACCAAAAATGTAACACCTTCATATTTGATGTCTGAAGATCTGGCTTCTAAATTCTGCCTTCCCAGCTTAAGAGCCCTGTAATCTTGACAAGTTATTTAACCATTATAAAGGAAAATTCATTTCTGCCCTGCCCATGACAGAGCTAAATGAAGTAGAAAAATAGAGACAGAACTTTGTAAGCCACAAGAGTCTTAAGAGATGCCAGTTAGCTGCCTGCTCTTACTACTGCTGGTTCACACCACTTTATTTATATTCTTGCTTCTTACCATCTTTAGCATGTGGCTGGCAGGTGGAGAGACTGATTTCCTTAGTTCATTGTGTTTATTTACAATCTCTCTTTGGACTTACGTTTGAGTGGTTAACAGCGCAGTAAAGGATGGATCCTACAGGGAAATAAAATTAGGGTTTTTTTTTTAAACATTTTTGAAAATTGCACTTACGAGTGAATAAGTTAATTCAGGGGCTCTGAGATGACTTTACAAAGTGTTCATTTCAAGCCACTATGAGTTGTTAAGCACTGTCAATGAACTGAACCAAGGCAATGACAAATAGGAAAAAAGTAGTTTGAAGTTTTGAGAATGGGAATGGAATTCATGGCATGACAAATTAAAAACTCCTCTGAGGCCACAAATGCCAATTTCTAGTTTCAAGGGAACTCTCAGTGTGATTTTTCTAGACATACAAGTGATAATGTTTTATATTTTCTAATATTGTGTACAAAGGTATACAATAAGAACATGAAGGCAGATTCATCCACATTCAATCAGGCTGCAGCAGTGGGGTAAGAGCGGACCTCAAGACTCATCCTAGACTTTAAGGGGAACTTTGACCTGACATGGTATCTATTTTTAGAGAAAGAATATATTTAGAATGTATTTAGAGAAAGAATGTTGAGGTTCAGTTGAAGTGCATTCAGTATTCTAGTAAAATGATTCTACCTGTTTTATTTTTTTAACATCTTTATTGGAGTATAATTGCTTTACATTGTTGTGTTAGTTGCTGCTGTACAACAAAGTGAATCAGCTAAATGTATACATATATCCCCATATCCCCTCCCTCTTGCATCTCCCTCCCACCCTCCCTATTCCATCCCTCTAGGTGGTCACAAAGCACAGAGCTGATCTCCCTGTGCCATGGGGCTGCTTCTCACTAGCTAACTGTTTTACATTTGGTAGTGTATATATGTCCATGCCACTCTCTCACTTCGTCCCAGCTTACCATTCTCCCTCCCTGTGTCCTCAAGTCCATTCTCTATGTCTGTGTCTTTATTCCTATCCTGCCCCTAGGTTCTTCAGAACCATTTTTTTTTAGATTCCATATATATATGTGTTAGCATACGGTATTTGTTTTTCTCTTTCTGACATCACTCTGTATGACAGACTCTAGGTCCATCCACCTCACTACAAATAACTCAATTTCGTTTCTTTTATGGGTGAGTAATATTCCATTGTATATATGTGCCACATCTTCTTTATCCATTCATCTGTTAATGGACACTTATGTTCCTTCCATGTCCTGGCTATTGTAAATAGAGCTGCAATGAACATTGTGGTACATGTCTCTGTTTGAATTATAGTTTTCTTAGGATATATGCCCAGTAGTGGGATTGCTGGGTCGTATGGTAGTTCTATTTGTAGTTTTTTAAGGAACCTCCATACTGTTCTCCATAGTGGCTGTTTCAATTTACATTCCCACCAACAGTGCAAGGGGGTTCCCTTTTCTCCACACCCTCTCCAGCATTTATTGTTTCTAGATTTTTTGATGATGGCCATTCTGACTGGTGTGGGGTGATATCTCATTGCAGTTTTGATTTGCATTTCTCTAATGATTAGTGATGTTGAGCATCCTTTCATGTGTTTGTTGGCAATCTGTATATCTTCTTTGGAGAAATGTCTGTTTAGGTCTTCTGCCCATTTTTGGATTGGGTTGTTTGTTTTTTTGATATTGAGCTGCATGAGCTGCTTGTAAATTTTGGAAACTAATCCTTTGTTAGTTGCTTCATTTGCAAATATTTTCTCCCATTCTGAGGGTTGTCTTTTCATCTTGTTTATGGTTTCCTTTGCTGTGCAAATGCTTTGAAGTTTCATTAGGTCCCATTTATTTATTTTTGTTTTCATTTCCATTTCTCTAGGAGGTGGGTCAAAAAGGATCTTGCTGTGATTTATGTCAAAGACTGTTCTTACTATGTTTTCCTCTAAGAGTTTTACAGTGTCTGGCCTTACACTTAGGTCTTTAATCCATTTTGAGTTTATTTTTGTGTATGGTGTTAGGGAGTGCTCTAATTTCTTTCTTTTACATGTAGCTGTCCAGTTTTCCCAGCACCACTTATTGAAGAGGCTGTCTTTTCTGCATTGTATATTCTTGCCTCTTTTATCAAAGATAAGGTGACCATATATACGTGGGTTTATCTCTGGGCTTTCTATCCTGTTCCATTGATGTATCTTTCTGTTTCTGTGCCAGTACCATACTGTCTTGATTCCTGTAGCTTTGTAGTATAGTCTGAAGTCAGGGAGCCAGATTCCTCCAGCTCTGTTTTTCTTTCTCAAGATTGCTTTGGCTATTTGGGGTCTTTTGTGTTTCCATACAAACTGTGCAATTTTTGTTCTAGTTCTGTGAAAAATGCCATTGGTAGTTTGATAGGGATTGCATTGAATCTGTAGATTGCTTTGGGTAGTAGAGTCATTTTCACAATGTTGATTCTTCCAATCCAAGAACATGGTATATTTCTCCATCTGTTTGTACCATCTCTCATTTCTTTCATCAGTGTCTTATAGTTTTCTGCATACAGGTCTTTTGTCTCCTTAGGTAGGTTTATTCCTAGATATTTTATTCTTTTCGTTGCAATGGCAAATGGGAGTGTTTTCTTGATTTCACTTTCAGATTTTTCATCATTAGTGTATAGGAATGCAGGAGATTTCTGTACATTAATTTTGTATCCTGCTACTTTACCAAATTCATTGATTAGCTCTAGTAGTTTTCTGGTAGCATCTTTAGGATTCTCTATGCATGGTATCACGTCATCAGCAAACAGTAACAGTTCTACCTCTTTTCCGATTTGGATTCCTTTTGTTTTTTTTTCTTCTCTGACTGCTATGGCTAAAACTTCCAAAACTATGTTGAATAATTGTGATGAGAGTGGGCACCCTGTCTTGTTCCTGATCTTAGTGGAAATGGTTTCAGTTTTTCACCATTGAGGACGATGTTGGCTGTGGGTGAATCTACCTGTTATAGGTAGATTTTATAGGGTCGCTCAGAAGACCCCATTAAAAAAATCTCCAAGGCCATTTGGAGGGAGTAAAGCCATCCAGTGAATGGACTATTGCTGACTTTGTTCCTTTTAGAGACAGAAATATAATTGATAAGGTATTAAATCAGGTGCTGATATTTTTGGTGTATCTTTGTGTTTGTGTGTGTGTGTGTGTGTGTGTGTGTGTGTGTGTGTGTTGGGGGGGATGGATCCTAAACCTGGAGGTGGAGTAGGGTGTGTGAATTGCTCCCACAAGGTCTAGCAATTTGATAGCCTAAATTTACACAAAAGGCTGATGTTACATGAGCAAGATTTTTTTTTTAAATCAATTTATTTTTTTTTAATTTTTGGCTGTGTTGGGTCTCCTTTGCACTGTGCAGGCTTCTCATTGTTGTGGATTCTCTTGTTGCGGAGCTCGGGCTCTAGGCGTGCGGGCTTCAGTAGTTGTGGCACACGGGCTTAGTTTCTCTGTGGCATGTGGGATCTTCCCGGATGAACCTGTGTCCCCTGCATTGGCAGGCAGATTCTTAACCACTGTGCCACCAGGGAAGTCCCAGCATGAGTAAGATTTTGAAGTGTAAGTCTGAATAGACAGGGTCCTTGGTTGATCTTCCCCTGACACCTTGGAATAAGTCATTCTCTGCTCCCCCAATACTGAGTCCCCTTCAAAGCTCTGCAAATACTGTGAACATAGGTCTGACCACATTTTATCACCATGATCTCATTGTGCGTCCATTTTTCCTGCCTACTTGTACGTTCCTAAGGACAGGGGCCAATACTGAATGAAAAATAAATCCAGTGGCACGTGTCTTTATAAGAGACACAAGAGGAGAAGGTGATGTGAAGATGGAGGCAGAGATTTCAGTGATGTAGCCACAAGCCAAGGATTGGTGGAAGCCACCAGAAGCTGGGAGAGGGCCATGGAACAGACTCCCTCCTAGATCCTCCAGAGGGAGCATGGCCCTGCTGATACCTTGATTTCAGACTTCTGGTCTCCAGAACTGTGAGAGAATAAATTTCCATTGGGCTAAGCCACCAAACTTGTGTTAATTTCCTACAACAGCCCTAAGGACCTAATGCATTAATTTTCCAAAATATCATGTACTCCATATAAAAATAATGCAATATTTTTCTTTTTCTGGACTAAATCTTTGAAATCTGGTGTGTAATTTATACCTACAGCACATCTTGTTTTGGAAAAGCCACATTTCAAGTCTTTAATAGCCCTGTGTGACAGATAGCTGCTGTACTGGACTGCTCATCCCTGAACTTTCATCTAGATAATTACGTTAAGTGCTCTGATACCAAGGAGTGCTCTGTGATGTACTAGACACTCTCATTACTTCCGCTCTCAAAGTGCCTTGCCATCCCACAGAGCTGCCTGGATAGCTCTGGAAAGATTTTTCCACTTGAACCTTACCTTTGCTTCGGTGGGGAAAGATGGTAGCAGCACAGTAGCCAGAAACAGCACAACTGGGAGTGAAGCCATTGCTAGGAAGTAAGTCAAAGAGAACAAAGGTCTACATTGAAACATGTAGTACATGGACCTCTAACTAGGAGGGAAGAACTAATGTAATGATCTTGGTTATCTCAAAGGAGCCGTGATTCCCAAATTTATAAGTAATGTAACAAGAGAGGACTGTCATATGGTGCCAGTAGAATCATGATAGAACCAACCTTGTCTCTGAGAGGGACAATAAAAAATAAGCTGAAGAACTTGACTGTTGCACTTGAATTATACCTATAAAGGTGAGGGACATACCACTTCTTTCTGCCCACTTCTATTGCTCCTCAGCCCATCAGAAAGAAAATATGGAAGAAAACAGATTTCGCCACAGTTAATTATGATCTTGCATTGATTATTCATTTCAATTTTAGGGCAAAGGTTATTTTCAGTGTATACCATTTCTTAGTTTTTTTCCTCTTGTCTATGAAAAGTAGACTTCTTGTCCTTTTAATTATACACAACTCTAATCAAGATTTCAGGGTTGTGATAACACAGAAATGTACAAATACTTTAGTAGTAGTTATTTCTCCAATGGAGGCATTAGAAGTTATGTTTATTTTATTCCTTACACTTGTCTATATTTTCAAATTTCCAAGTATAGAAAAAATACAAATAGAACTAATATATTGAAAATCTAGCCTGTTCGAATTTGCTGAATCCATGATTGGGTACAAAGGTTACTTAATATCTTCATTAACTTTGTAAAAGACACTCAGCATTGGGTTGCCCACACTGTGCTTTCTCAATGTGTCAAAAAATCCTTGGTCCTTTAGATGAATCAAAAAGAACATGAAGTTTAGGAAGCATTCATATTCTCTTCCCCACCATTCATCATATAAAAATTACTCACTTTGTAAATTAAAGGAATACTGCCTAGATTAACTGTCTTCCTATGCAATTGCTACCCCCAAATTCTTGGAGGAAAAGAAAATTCTAAACTGTTTATCTGCAGTACATCTCAGGCCTTATTGATTTGTAAATAGTGGACAATTGGTACCTCTTCCATGTATTGCCTTTCTTCTCAATAGTGTGATTATCAAAGGGAGAGGAATGAACATTTATTGACAGTGTAGGGCAAAATACAATGTCTAATTTCACTCTCTTACCTTCGCAGGTATGGTGGTGTTTTACGGATGAAGGAATTGAGGCCTATAAGAGTTAATTAACCTATGCCAATGGTAAGTTCCTTTATTTATTTATTTATATTTATTTATTTTGGCTGCGTTGGGTCTTTGTTGCTGCGTGCGGGCTTTCTCTAGTGGCCTCGAGCGGGGTCTGCTCTTCGTTGCGGTGTGCGGACTTCTCATTGCGGTGGCTTCTCTTGTTGTGGAGCACGAGCTCTAGGCGTTTCCATAGTTGTAGCACACAGACTCAGTAGTTGTGGCTCGCGGGCTTTAGAGCTCAGGCTCAGCAGCTGTGGCCCACGGGCTTAGTTGCTCCGCGGCATGTGGGATCTTCCCAGACCAGGGCTCAAACCCGTGTCCCTTGCATTGGCAGGCAGATTTTTAACCACTGCGCCACCAGGGAAGTCCTGGTAAGTTCTTAAGTAATGGCAGAAATTAACCTTCAACCAATTATGATGTCCAAGTCAATGCACATTGAAAGGAAAACATAGTTTCAACTGGGAAAATCAAACATTTTGTAGCTCAATGGAGAGTTCATAGTAAAAATCACTAACATGGAAGAATATACAATATATACAAATTGTCATATTTTACATTGTTTTCTATTCAATATAGTTCTAGTATACTTGTTTCAAGATCATAAACACGGGAACTATTTCTATTATCCATTTTAGAATGAGATGTAAAAAATGCATTTGTTTCAACTTGACATAGTGAGAGTAGAATTAATTCAAGATCATTGTCTCAATAACTATCCATAAAGTTTGAAAATCATGGGTACATTTGTTAAATATATAACTTTACCGTTGGCAAAATAAAAATGATTGACAAATAAAATGTTCACATTTAAATAAATGAGTTATCACTTACTGTTTGTTTTCAGAGCAGGATGAAGTATCTGCTTTGTCTGTAGGAAGAAGAAATGTACAGAGAAGGTTAGAGCACAATATATATTACCTCTATTTCTGTTTTAGAAAGTTCTGGCTGTGCAAGTAAACCTAAGTCAGTACAATTCCAAACCAGAATTTTTCACACCAATAGCTTCCAATTTCATTGCCAGTTATCGGACATTGTTTTTGACATTATTTGGTTCCCATGTAGCTTTTAACACAAGTAAGTAAAGCATACCCTCACTCCCTGGCCAGCCCTCTTCTCTTCTGATGCAAACTAAAATCTGGATGCTGCCTTTTTGGCCTAGTATTTCTATAATAACCACTGAAGACTGGTTAATCACTGTGAAGGTAACGAAGATCCTACCTTAGAGCTGAACTTCTGTGGCTCACCTTTCTGTGACCTTTACTTCCCGGTGCCAACTTTCTATAGCTTATTGGATAAGAGCACAGTCTTTGGAAACCATCAGTTCTTGAAAAATCTTCTCTGATCTACAGATTTCTCTTCTGTAAACTGTGGATTATCATATCATAATTTTGCTTTGAAAACAGCATAATGTACATAAAACACCTACTATGATGCCTGACATATAATACTCAATAAATGGAAATTATTAATATTTTATTATTACCCTTCGCAATGAGTAGCAGTCTGCTGAGCTCATACGCTCTCTCTGTAAATGCATGTTGTTTGAACTGCTAGTTTCAGAAGTGTTTATAAGACCTGTTTTTACTTCCAGGTGTCATAGGAAAAAAAATCACTATGATCTAATCATATATTCCAATGCTCAAGGCCCAGTTCCGCTGGAGACCTTTTGGCTAACTTGATATCTAGGCTGTTGTATTCTTTGATACCCAAAGAGCTGTATCCTATCAGCTCTTTGAAAGACATACACATGAGCCTGACAACTTTGTATAGCTTAATCATGCCACAGGTTTCCATTAGATGACCCGTAATTCCATAATTTAATAGACAAAAGATGCCACATACTCCTCCCTGACACTTTCCTCTCCCTACTCCCTCACTCACCCAACCTAATTTTTTGTTGTATCAGTGAAGGCAGTGACACTTTGGGTGACATATATTTAAAGAAAAATTGATATTTTATTCCTTTAAACCCTAATTCATGCATAGTTGAAAAGCTGGCTGCCATTATTTTACCTGGATACTTACTAATGGAAAAGTACTGTGCCCTTTCTTGTAAGTGTTTTAAGACCAGGATGATATGGTTCTTCTAGGGTGTCTACAAGAAGAGCATGGTGTATGGTTTTGTAATCCTAGAATAGGGAAAAAGAGAATATTTAAAATAAAGACATGAAGAAGAGATAGGTAGTATCAGTAATCCCTGTCACAAACTTAAAACTTGACTCAGCTGTTTCGTGTTGTTTTTCTAATGCTTTACTGCATTTATTTGATCTCACCATTAAGACAATAATCTCCTTCTGACATCATTTTGTGTTTTGATGTCCCGCAAGCTCAAAGACGTGAGCTTCTTTTCTTTTTTTTTTTTTTTAATTTTATTTATTTATTTTTGGCTACTTTCGGTCTTTGTTGCAGCGCACGGGCTTTCTCCAGTTGTGGCAAGCAGGGGCTACTCTTCATTGTGGTGCGCAGGTTTCTCATTGTGGCGACTTCTCTTGTTGTGGAGCACAGGCTCTATGTGCATGGGCTTCAGTACTTGTGGCACACAGGCTCAGTAGTTGTGGTTCGTGGGCTCAGTAGTTGTGGCGCATGGGCTTGGCTGCTCCTCAGCATGTGGGATCTTCCCAGACCAGGGATCGAACCTGTGTCCCCTGCATTGGCAGGTGGATTCTTAACCACTGTGCCACCAGGGAAGTCCCAAGATATGGGCTTTTTTTTTTTGGCAGTACGCGGGCCTCTCACTTTTGTGGCCTCTCCCGTTGCGGAGCACAGGCTCTGGACATGCAGGCTCAGCGGCCATGGCTCACGGGCCCAGCCGCTCCGTGGCATGTGGGATCTTCCCAGACCAGGGCACGAATCCCTGTCCCCTGCATCGGCAGGCGGACTCTCAACCACTGTGCCACCAGGGAAGCCCAAGATACGGGCTCTTTAAAGAAGCTCAGTTAACTGTTGGTTGACCGACTTCCTTGGAATATCACAGCACACTTTCAAGACTCTCAACTCCTTATCTAGGCCTCCAACCCATACACTCCTTAGAAGGTAATTTCTGTAAATAGCCAGGCATGTATTGAGTGGATTTAGGGGGGCCCACCTATATCTCTTCATGTCTTTTCCTGGAAGCCAGCAGATTACATAAAGTCCAGAAGAGTCCTCAGTCACGATTCTAATTATTTGTAATATACAGTTTCTAATAACTGTTTGTTCAAAACATAAGAAACTACAACTCTTAGTTTGATCTCATGAAAAACCAGAGTTAGAAATGACTTCAGGTTTCTGCTATGACTCAGTGTTTCACATAACTAGAATGATTTGTCTTTTACAATAGGTAATGAGTTTCAATAGGATATCTTAGACAGGATGTTGAGTCTTTGGTGGCTAGGTGCTGAGCAACAAAACTGACCACTCTGACGTCTGTCTGAACCGAATCAGGTCATGTACCAACCTGAGTGCCTGAAGAGGCATGAAGGATCAGAAGACCCCTCACCCCACAGATCCTTCTCTCCCCACTTTTCACCCACCTACCTTCCCACCCCCATCCCCGGGCTGGGCATTTCCAGTTTCCCAGCCTGCTCTAATTCTTTTTTTTTTCTTTTTTTCTATGAAAGAGTATTTAATGGCATTGGTTTTCCATGCAGGCTTTATGATCACATATTAATCCAGATTCCTTAAGCACTGTTTCTTAAAA
Source organism: Tursiops truncatus (assembly GCF_011762595.2). Classification (NCBI taxonomy): domain Eukaryota; kingdom Metazoa; phylum Chordata; class Mammalia; order Artiodactyla; family Delphinidae; genus Tursiops; species Tursiops truncatus. Next base: position 26,840,552 of record NC_047043.1, on the reverse strand, counting down.
TCGGAATGGATGTACAGAATATGGAAAATAGATTAGCATATTCAGTAATAAGTAGGTTATTTGATCCTGCAGATTAGCCATAGTGTAATCCTACTGCAAAGTTTTCCCCACGGGGCTTCCTTGGTGGCGCAGTGGTTGAGAGTCCGCCTGCCGATGCAGGGGACGCGGGTTCGTGCCCCGGTCCGGGAAGATCCCACATGCCGCGGAGCGGCTGGGCCCGTGAGCCATGGCCGCTGAGCCTGCACGTCCGGAGCCTGTGCTCCGCAACGGGAAAGGCCACAACAGTGAGAGGCCCGTGTACCGGAAAAAAAAAAAAAGTTTTCCCCACACCTTTCCAACCGTCACCATTTTCCATCTAGAAGGAATGTAGAATTAGGCAAAGCCACAAGTGAAGCATTCCCTGTAGATTCTTACTCTTACTAAGCCTTCAGCAAAATCTTCTCTGGAATCAGAAGGTAAATGAAATTAAGAAGCAGTAATACATGGCTTGACTTGGGGTTTTTTTTTTTTTCCTTTGATCTGGAAGACACAACTACTCTGTCTGATAACTGTGTGATACAAATCAAATCTAGTGTGTTCCCCATTTGAAGCCTAAAACCAGCACTTTAGAACAAACATCAACAATGTTTTCCTTTTAATTCTGATACCAGTTTATTCATGACACTTTGAGATTAAATTCTTAAGTGATAAAATCTGATATGCCAATTTGACATCAGAAGATAACATCTATTATTTTTTAAATGTAATTTTGACTCAGGTAAGTTTTCCAATGTATTTAAGAGTTGACCTTTGCCATGATTTATTTTCAAAAGCAAAAAAAGAAAATATCACAAAAATAGAAAATAAAGGTAGCCTTCAAAAAGCAGAGCATGGACTTTTCAAACAGCAATTCTGTCTCTTTCCTATTAACATCAGTGACATTGCAAACCAAACATGTAACAAAAAAGAGAAATACAATATACCCTGAAAGTAAAGAACAAGGTCAGAGGTGAGGCTTTAGCTAAAAGACTTTCTTTAGGCAACAGAGACAGCAAATCAAGCTTATGCTTTTTTCTGTTTGAATCCTCATTAAAAAAAAGCCGTAATACCTCAGGTTTTTATTTTTAATTTCCCTTCCATGAAGTGCTATGTTAACACTTTCCTGCATTGCTATTTCCAAACATATTATGCATAAACCAGCATTGAAAAAGACTGTTAATTTTTTAAAAAGGAAGGAAAGAAAGAAGAAGAGAGGGCAAGAGAGCTAACAGGAGGGAGATGGGACAGAAGAGGGAAAGGGAGGGAGACAGAGGGAAAAAGATAAGAAAAGGAGAGGGAGGCAGGCAGGTAGAGAGAGACAGAGAGAAAGAAGAAAAGAAAACGGAAGGGAAGAGAAATTGGAGGGATGGAGAGACATGTTTTTATGTCAGTCTGGTACATGTGATGTGGGTAAGCAAATTAACAAAGAAATCTAACACTATTAACAGAGAAATCTAAAAGTGTTTCATGGCATGAGGACACTTTAAATAAGTCTACCGGGTATGAGACTGGATTTCTATATTTCTTATACTTTATCTACTTTATAATTTCCAAATTTATTTATTTTTTTCCTTTTATTAGATAATTCTTATAAACATACATCTACCAGATTCCTCACTATGATTTTTGTTTATCCTTCTGAAGTATTCAGCGCCTAGTGACTTATTTCTACTTCCCTTAATGTATTTGTTATTTGTGCCTCTTTGCCGTATTGCTTTCTCTTCCTAAGTTTAAAACATCATCTTATCATAGGGATACATGTATTGTTATTATTTTTTTTTAAGTCTGTTCCTAACGAATGGACCAAAAGCAAAATGGAGCCATTAGAGTAATAATCTGTTTCAGTGCCCTAAACTGGCTTTATTCAAAGCTCACCTGAAAAGGGTAGATTGTTGTTTTTGTAAAGAAATTATACTCCAATAAAGATGTTTAAAAAAAAGTACTTATTTACAATCAATAATTGTTTAAACACTTTACAATTTATCAAAGTTAACAGAGAGAATATAAAGAATTTTGTCTTTGCTCTGGTAGTCTATTAAATGATGAATTATTTCAGTCATTCGTTATATTATTATTCATTTATGCAATTGCATCTGACTTTCACTTATGTTATCCTATCCTAAAACGTCCTTAGCCAATAACAAAGGTGTCTATCGTGTAGTAGAAATCTTTGCAGTGAGCATTATATTTGTAAGTGTATCTAAGAAATAGAGCGAAGGGATTGTGACTAAATTCGTAGTAGGGGGAGGGGAATAAATGGTTCTATTTGTAAAGAAGAGGGGCACAGAACACTGTACAACGATTCTCCCTGAAACATTTGAAAATTGATCTCAGTTTGAGCTGAAGTCCTTCCCAGCCTCACCTCAACAAAGTGCCCAAATGACTTTTTAAAAGGGTACAGCGCAAACCAGGGGAGAATAAGGGAAAGGGCAGGTTTGAAACTTACAGTGTTCCTATAATCAGGACTCTGCTCCTGTAACAAAAGTGTAAAGAGGCGCACAAATGTGCTAAAGTGCATTTCAAAAATGACATCGTAATTGCAGGCACTGCCCGGCCTACCCTGGCCTCAGCATTGCCAGGTTTTAAATGTATTTCAAACTGTCCTTCCAAGGTCTGCCTAATTTTTTTTTGTACAAGTAGCAGCAACTCGCAGTTAGTGAACAAAGCTTCAGGATTTTTTTTTTTTACTTACAGCTAAATTTAACTTTACCCATCCAATAAAAAAGAAATAAGGGAGACTTTATTCTCTCCCTGGATTTCTGGGTATGATACCACATCATAGAGAAGTGGTTATTAGAGACAGTGGCCTACCAAGGTGAAGATTGTAGTAAATCCTATTACGTGGTTTCACCATTGACACTAATGGAATATAACAATGATTTAGAATGATTTAATGGTTCCCAAGTTGTGCTCTAATAGTGCTCTTTATATTATGATGCATATCACAAAACCTAATGTGGCCGTTGTGATATATTGACAGTATTCATGCTGTTTCATTTTTTTTGAGGAATTTAAAAAACTGTCAAAGAGGAACATTAATAGCTACAACTGCTTTATTTTCAAGGGGTCTGTTATCTAAATGTATGTGCATACATTTCCATTTGGTGCCACTCTTAGGCTAATAAATGCATTTGCATTTTCATTCTGAGGTAATAAAGAGGTGCCTGTGTGTACAGTTGTGTGTGTATTTATGCATTGTATAGCTATACATATATATTTGAGCTTGAAATCCGACTTGGAGAAGACTGCCCTGTCATTTCATATGTTTGCAAAATGGTTGTATTAGATTAAAATGTACCTGAAGGAATAGTACAGGAGAAATCATAGTTTTATGGTGTAAGATAAAATTATTTACTTTGAACTGTGAAGCAGAAAGCTAGGGTTTTACTACTAGTTTACTAAAAAAAAAAAACCAAAAACAAAATCCCTTGGGTAGCTGTCATGTGAGCTCTTAGATTTCTGAGTTAAAGGAGAATAGAATTAGTCTAAACCAGCCTGCTCTAATTCTTACCCTGGCTTAGAGCCCAGATCTTTGTGCTGCAGGGCAGCGGCCAGGGACCGGCTGCTGTTCACCGCTCCGGCCACGTGTGTAAAATACCCCGCCGTCCACGTGCGGGCGACGTCACCGGGCTTTATGCCCTCAGCGCAGTCCTGAGCCAACTGAATTATTCGCGCAACTCCCCCATCTCCCTTCAGGGATGCGCCGTGAAAACCCTACACATTTTCTCATTACCGTCATTACCATCACTTGATGAGGAAAATAAATATCTGCTCACATACATGAACAGAACTGTACGAGCTGGATGGAGATAATATCAGGATTCAAAATGCCCAGGGCGTGGCTGAAAAAGGAGTCCCTCCTTTCCCAACACGATCTCCTGAATTAACAATTTAAAGAGCTGATTGGAAAAGTCCATAGATACTTGAGTTTGCCGCCCAGTACCAGTGTGGTGTCAACAAGGCACTCAGAGCACTCAGATAAAGTTGGCATTTTGAAGGTTTGCTCACAAACACGCGTGTTCTTGCTTCTCCTCCTGCCTTCCACAACAGTTCTGTGGTCAGGAAATTCAAGAAGAGTAACAGGACAAGTTTCAGAAAAATACCCAGAATTCCTGATCCCTGGCTGCTGGCTTCAAGTTCAGCAGGCATTGGTTGAAGACATGTGAAAAAATCACAAATATGTGGAAATTAAACACAAAACTCTTGAACAACCAGTGGGACAAGAAGAAATCACAAGGGAAATCAGAATATGTCTTCAAATTATAGAAAACGAAACACAATATCCAAAAATTTATGGTTTGCAGAGAAAGAAAAACAGATGAAAATTTATAATTGTAAATGTTTATGTTAAAAAAAGAAACACCTCAAGTCAACTAGCTACCTTTACACTTGATGGAACTAGGAAAAGAATAAACTAAATCCAAAGGTAGTAGAAAAAAGGAAACAATAAAGATTAGAGCAGAGATAAATAAATTTGAGAATAGAAAAACAGTAGAGAAAATCAACAAGCTGGTTCTTCAAAAACATCAACAAAATTGACAAACATTTAGCTAGATTTGACTAAGAAAAAAGATGACAAATAAGTAAAATCACAGAAAGAAAAAGGATTATGAGAGTGCTATGAACAATAGTATGCCAGAAATTGAATTGCCTAAAAGAAATGGGCAAATTCATAGAAACACACAACCTGTCAAGATTAAGTCATGAAGAAATAAAAAAGCTCTGTAGGCCTATACATAATAAAGAGAATGAATTTTTAAGCAAAATCTCCCAACAAAGAATAGCCCAGCACCAGACATTTCTCTGGTGAATTCTACTAAATATTTACAGAAGAATTAACATGAATCCTTCTCAAACTCATTCAAGAAATTGAAGAGGAGGGATAACTTTCTAGTTTATTTTGAAAAGCCAGTGTTATGCTAACATCAGAGCCATAAACAGACATTAGAAGAAAAGGGAACTACAATAAAATTTAGGATTATTACTGAAAACATCCTCAAAAATACTAGCAAGCTGAATTCAGGAGTATATTAAAAAGATTGTATGCCATGACCAAGTGGGATTTATTCCTGGAATCAAGGATGGATTAAACCTACAAATATAAATCAACTTAACAGACCACATTAAGAGAAGGAAGGGGGAAAAACATGATCTTCTCAACTGTTGTTTCAAAAGTGTTTGAACAAATTCGACACCCTTTTGTGATATACTCAACAACTAGAATAGAAAGAAACTACCTCAACTTAATGAAGGCCATGTATTACCTTTATTACCATGAGATACTCCATGTAATACAATTGTGATATACTAAATTTTATACTATGAGCACAATTAATAAGTGACAGCTTTGATTAGAAGCAACTATAGTGTCAGGCATCTCAATGGGAAATTGTGAATTATAAAAATAGCTAACACAACATGCCGGGATCTGTTAGGAATTCTGTATATATTTTCCCCTTACTTTACCCTCACGGCAACTCTACAAGGGAGGGACTATTATTATCCCCATTTGCAAATGAGGAAACTGAGGCTCAGATATGTTATCAGGTCGTTGTCAGCAACAGCTATTCTACAAGTAATCAGCAGGTGTGGGAAGAATAACTTCCCTAATGCTATTATCCTTTCATTGTGTACATCCACTTAAAGGACTGTGACCTGTTGCCAACAAAGTGTGGAGGTTGTTTTTGTTTTTACTATGATCTTTTTATGCAAATCGTTTAGCTACTCTTTAGAATAATTTTAGGATATCAATCTAACAGTTAATTTTCCTTGGCTTCAAAACAAGTTTAACGATAATATGTATATGCTGCCATCTTGTGGTCATTTTCTAGAATTACCCTTCATGTGAATGAATTTTCTAAACCCTGAGATGAATGAAGTGACTAGAGAGAAAACCATGGTTCTACAGCTTTTAATAATTTCACACCAAAAGACATATTCCTATCAAACTATATGTACCTGAAGGGGTAGAACTGACAGAAAATACCCAATCAGGGCATAAGATCTTCTGGCAAAGGGAATACTAATGCCCTCACTAGTAAAGAAATCTAGCTGTTATGACCAGGTTACCAAATGCTTAGAACAATGACCCCTAATATAGGCAGTTGTCCATCTGCATATGTTGGATAATTTTATTACACATGCTTCCATTTACATCTGAAGAGAAATGAGTTTTTATTGCAGAACTTTTAATTTTTTTTATTTTTTTCCTTCTAGATCATTTATTGCAACTTTTTTTTTTTACATCTTTATTGGAGTATAATTGCTTTACAATGGTGTGTTAGTTTCTGCTTTATATAGCAAAGTGAATCACTTATACATATACATATGTTCCCATATCTCTTCCCTCTTGCATCTCCCTCCCTCCCACCCTCCCTATCCCACCCCTCCAGGCGGTCACAAAGCACCGAGCTGATCTCCCTGTGCTCTGCGGCTGCTTCCCACTAGCTATCTACCTTACGTTTGGTAGTGTATATATGTCCATGCCTCTCTCTCTCGCTTTGTCACAGCTTACCCTTCCCCCTCCCCATATCCTCAAGTCCATTCTCTAGTAGGTCTGTGTCTTTACTCCTGTCTTACCCCTAGGTTCTTCATGACATTTTTTTTTCTTAAATTCCATATATATGTGTTAGCATATGGTATTTGTCTTTCTCTTTCTGACTTACTTCACTCTGTATGACAGACTCTAGGTCTATCCACCTCATTACAAATAGCTCAATTTCGTTTCTTTTTATGGCTGAGTAATATTCCATTGTATATATGTGCCACATCTTCTTTATCCATTCATCCGAGGTTGGGCACTTAGGTTGCTTCCATGTCCTGGCTATTGTAAATAGAGCTGCAATGAACATTTTGGTACATGACTCTTTTTGAATTACGGTTTTCTCAGGGTATATGCCCAGTAGTGGGATTGCTGGGTCATATGGTAGTTCTATTTGTAGTTTTTTAAGGAACCTCCATACCGTTCTCCACAGTGGCTGTATCAATTTACATTCCCACCAGCAGTGCAAGAGTGTTCCCTTTTCTCCACACCCTCTCCAGCATTTATCGTTTCTAGATTTTTTGATGATGGCCGTTCTGACTGGTGTGAGGTGATATCTCATTGTAGTTTTGATTTGCATTTCTCTAATGATTAATGATGTTGAGCATTCTTTCATGTGTTTGTTGGCAGTCTGTATATTTCTTTGGAGAAATGTCTATTTAGGTCTTTTGCCCATTTTTGGATTGGGTTGTTTGTTTTTTTGTTATTGAGCTGCTTATAAATTTTGGAGATTAATCCTTTGTTGCTTCATTTGCAAATATTTTCTCCCATTCTGAGGGTTGTCTTTTGGTCTTGTTTATGGTTTCCTTTGCTGTGCAAAAGCTTTGAAGTGTCATTAGGTCCCATTTGTTTATTTTTGTTTTTATTTCCATTTCTCTGGGAGGTGGGTCAAAAAGGATCTTGTTGTGATTTATGTCATAGAGTGTTCTGCCTATATTGTAGAGCTTTTTAAATTGAGAATCAGGATATATTACCTTTTCTTATGGCATCAAATCGAAGTCATTCAGTTTGTCTTTCCTTCAAGTTTCCCTGTATCCTGGATCCATTTTTGTGCCCATTTGCTCTCCACTACAAACCCAACAATCTAATCAGGTTTTTGCCCTCAATGATGCTCTCTACTACCTCTGTTTTACAGGTTTTCTGGACATCCATTAGTATATGTACACACACACACACACACACACACACACACACACACACACATCTATGTTTTTTTAAAAAACTGAAAGCAGGTTTATTTAGAGAGATACACATTCCATAGACAGAGTGTGGGCTGTCTCCACACACATCCGTTTTTAATAGAACAATGTATTTGGGTTCCTGAGTCCAGTCTTGACACTCCCCCTGATGGTGACCCTGGAACATACCATGAGATTTCAAGTCTAGGAGTAAGAATACTGCTGTGTCCACAAACACTCCTGATAAGCTGTGGTCATTGGAGTGAGGTTGGGAAGTATTCAAAAAGTTGCCCTCGTGAAAGATTAATAAACAGCAACTTCAATGAAGTAGAGTCAGGAGACCAAAAGGGGAAGCTCTCATACCCTGTGAGGATAGCAGAGCCCAACAGGAAGACGAAGGACTCTGCTTTCTTGGCAAGGACTCATCCAATGAAGAGCCATGGGCTCTGTTTACTACAGCCCTCCTCACTAGGCTTCTTTAATGTTCCAATTCGGTTTGAAATGAGGGAGACAATATCCTCCATATATGGATTACCCCTTGCATGTAATCAATGATGAATACATCTTTTGTTCAATTAAGCACTCACGCGGTTTTCTTGCCCTGCTTTACAGATGTGTATAGACATGGCAATGAAACAATGAGACGTTTAAATCATTTCCAATTAACCAATGTTTACCTTTCAAGTAATGAGACTGGACTCTTTGTTTGCTTCGTGGATTGTTTTAATGGTTGATTTAAGGTAGAAGTAAAGTTAAGAAGTGAAGAATTATTCGTGCATGTAAATTGTACAGGAAAGACAAACATCAGGGCGGTTGGAGACCTGGGAAAGCAGGGGAAGGAGACAAACAGGGAAAGACCCTCCTTTAGCACAGGTTGCTGAATCAGTTATCCAGTCCACTGAATCATGTCAACCTGAGAACGAGACATCACATGATTTAAATATGAGGCACGTGTTGAACTGCCGCATATTTAAATCATATTTCATAGTTCAGTCATATTTCATCAATCATATTCACCCCAGGTTTAAGAAAGTTTACAACAGTGTTACTTCACGATGTATGAGAACAGGAGTGAGGGGCACTGTCGTAAACATACTGATGCCCATATTTGATTAGTGAAAATTAAGATCTCGGGTGTAACTAAAACCACATGAAATGCAGGGGAAACTGCTGAAGCAAAGTAAGGTCAAAGGTATGAGTCAACAGCACATTACAGCTGCAAATAACAAAGGCTATTTTATCTCAGTGGGATACAGGCAACTAGCTTTGCAGAGTCGTTGAACTGACAGGTGGCTGCAGGCAGGACCTCGTGTCTGTGTCTTACAATTACTGTATTCATCGTAGTAGATGCAAGGGTTTGCTGAAAGGAAGAAGCAGGGTTACCCAATATTGACTCAAAAGCTCATCTATCATTTTCTCATGCATTTATATGTGAGTAGAGGGCTTAAGAGATGTATATTCTGTGTTATATAGTCAATATTCTTAAGTAATACTTTTTTTCTTTTCTACTCTCATTTCACTTCTATTGCATTTTTCAATTCCATTGTAGACATTGCTTTTGTCTCTTGGATAAAAAAAACCTACCCCATTCCCTGTAGCAAAGCTAATTAGTAGATATATGATCTTTCTCCAAGTACTTTTATTTTCAGAAATGAATTACTGAAAGTGATAGGATTTAAAAGCAAACAGAATGACCTGGTCAGGTGAAGGAAAATAAGTTTTTTGGTCTTACAAATCTGAAGGTAAAGGATATTTTCTTTGGGGGGGGAGGTTTGTTATTTCTCCACAAACTTATTGAAAATTATGATATAAACATATCCCTGTGGAGTAAGGAATTATGCCTGCAGGAAGCTCTATAAAAAGAAACTTCTGCTATCTAAGGAAATGAACATGTAATTGGAACTCATTTGGTTAATATTACATTTTAGGTAAGATTTACTTAGGAAATAAAAGGAAGTGCGGTAAACGGACAGTGTGATCATCAGCTAATATCTTCCAGTGTGTCTGTCAGTGGAAACTTCAAAGAATAAGGATCACTCAGTAAGAAATTGCCGGCCATGATAAGTCGTCAGGCAGGTTAGGGAGGTTATGACCAGCAAGTAATCTGAGAACGCCAGTAACCTGAAAGCAAGATGTCTAACTTCAGGGCTGCAATAAGAGAGCCAAGAAACTTTTTGTAGAGCAGAGAAAAATTTATACTTATATTAACATGTTATCCGAGGTGCCCATATTAGGGTGGGAACTTTAAGCTTTAGGGTGGAACCTTGAGTTTAGACTTGGACATTCTAATTTCCAATCCGAAAGATTTAACCAGTGGTCTTCTGGGTCACTCTGGGGGTGGAGGAAGGGAAATCAGAGAAAGTTGATTTTTCCTTTGGGATGATTGAAGAAAAAGTAATAGAAAAGTACAATATTGTTACATGCTTGATTTTAAGGACACATCGCTCCCGGATCAACAGTCAAGAGTAAGCACACTGAGATGTAAAACTTACTACAAAGTTTATCTTCACAGTTATTTGGACAGTCTCCGCATGGAGTTCCCTCATTATGAGGTACATTCTTTTTGTCAGGATCATTGCCCCTTAAAAAAGAATAAAGAAAAAAGGGCCTAATAAAATTGATGTTTGAAAAATGCATATAAAATTTTACTCACTATTGAAAATCAATTAAAATAATTTAAAATAATGAAACAATTTTTGAAAACCACTTGTAACCACTTGTATGTAATCTCTATGACATGTAAGATTTCTAGCCTTAGAATGAGAATAATTTATCTTTTTGAATATACCGCAGGCAACTCTGAGGTGCTAAGAATATTTTGAGACAATTTGCATCTCTTTGGACAGTCAAGTTCTAACAAGCAGGGGGCTTTAGAAACATTTATGATAGGACTCTTATCCTTATTTATACCCATAAGGACTTGATAAACATTTATGTAAAAGGGCATGGTTCTTAATAATGTAAGAAAATTTTTAAGTGAGTCAAATTGGAGATGTTCTAACTTCATCTTGCCCTATATCATGAGAATTTTGATACATGTCAGTGTCATTTGTAGAAACACGTGCACTATTATAAAAGATGAAAGTACAACAACATGGATAAAGCCAAAGTGTTGGAGTTTGGGGAGAGAGAATAAATGAGAATTTCCTGTTTTGAGCCAATTTAAAATTTCAGAGAAGACGGTCTTCCCTTAGATATCTAAGAAAACAATGGGGATTATGGCTGATTTTCACTTAAATCTTTTTTTCTTTTGGAGTAGAGGAAGGTTTATTGCAGGGCCAAGCAAGGAGAACGAGTGGCTTGTGCGTGCTCAAAAAACCCCAAACTCCTTATTTGCACTTAATATTGAATAAAAAATAAAGTAAATATTCTATCTGATATATTTCTCCTTGAATGAATTGTTAAAATTTGAATTTATAAAAGAAACATTACTTAATTCAGCAAGGGGTTTTGTCAGACTCTTGGCCTCATCTTTGGCTGAGAAAATTCTCGTTATTTCAGCCCCATGTATTCTACTTTTCTGTGTTGTCAGAAGTTTACTGCAGACCATGAGCTCCCATAAGGATTTAGTACAATTGATGCATTGTATATGCAAGGAGACCTTACTGTCTTTAGTACTAATCACACAGATAAAATCACAACAAATATTAAGTACTGAAATCAAGACATGATAAAACCAGAAGAGAGCCCACATAGAGCTATTGTATGAATATGTTACATCTATTGAATCTACAGGGACAGTGGAGACCTCATTTAAAGTGTAAATATGGTAACTTACTATGAGAGAAATCAATTTCATTGATTCATGTTGCATATCTTTTATTGTGCTACACACATGGGAACTGAGAGTTCAATAACTACCATACTTGGAGCTCATCTTATGGAGGAAAGACTTGTGTATTGAACAAGTAAGCACAGGTAGGTGAAGGAGACATATGCAGACCAACAACTTTCCTTAGCAGAAGAACATTTAAACTGGCATTTGTAGTAAACTAATGGAGGTTTATATCCAGCTCAGAACAATCCCTGCTTTCTGATAATCACCACTCAAGCCACACAAGTGGGTCCCTGTGGGTTCTTGCAGTTACCTTTTCTGAAGTTGACCTTGCTTCATAACCAGAGGTGACAAGACAAAGGAGTACAGCTGTCCCTAACCAGAGCAATCAGAGGATCTCTTCTTGGAATTGTTGCTCACACCTTTGGTAACATGTAAATTTAATTTCTAAAGGAAATACATATGTCAATACTAAAATGCTAAATACAAAAACACTTGGCTTTTTCATTTGTTCATTCTTGATACTCCATTGCATTTTTGCCCTTGCATTCTAAAAATACTCTTGCATTGTTAAAATAAATATCCTTTTTTTTTTTTGCTTAAGCTAGATGAAATTTGTTTCTCTTAACTAATAGTGCTTGAAGAAGGAATAACACATAGCCAGATGACTGGTCATAGTGCCTAATTTGAACATTATATTGAGATAAGGATTTATTTAGAAAAATATAAATAAAAATATGTGTGTGGGGGTGTAGTGTTTTAGGTGTTGGCTAAAAGACATTGTATCCCTAAAGTTCTTAACTGATAAGAAATATTTATTTGAGTTTTATTTTAGAATGGTTGAGAAACTAAATTAGGGAAACTAGTAAGGGAAATATGTTTCTAAAAGCTATGTGAAGCTAAGCTGTAAAATACATACTCGTGACAATAGTGACAAATGTAGAGATACTGAATTCCTTTACGACATGATGATATGCCACAGCCAATAAGGTAAGAAGTGGCCCAAACAACCTGTAAAGATAAGGTTATTTTATTAACAATTTGGTAGTTTGCTAAATGATTACTCTCCGAATATTGTTATCCTTGATTGAAAATAAACACATGTTTTTAGGATGCTTTGAGCATGGCTTATTAGGAAGTCCTAGAAACAAGAGGATTCCCACGTGTCTAGATAACACACATACATATGCACACCCAGTTGCCATCGCTGACCCTGACTCATTCTCTTCTTATCAAATCTATATGGAATAACCTGATGAAGGCTGCTTGGTGATCATAAAAATCAAAGCATGGAAGGGACTTTACTTAATCATCAAAAAACTGGCATGGTGGAGAGTAACGAGTTGAGCTTCAAGAAAAAATTAAGTCAGGTTCAAAGTCTGTCTCTACCACTTCCTGGTGGGATGGTATTTACCAGTTTGCTTTATGTCTTGAAATTTCATTTTCCTATTCCTAAAATGGAATATAATAATATTATCTTTTACATCATAGGTATTTGGTGGGGATTAAATAATAAACCTTTTAAGTGTTTGGAAGAGGAAATATTAAATTACTATTCCAAAGTAATAGAGCTCATGCTCTTTTGATGGAAATAGTGGGGCTAGTCTACTTTTATCTAAAAGAAATGGAAAGTAGGAATTGACGTCACACATTTGTCATATTTTTAGCTCTCTGGGTAATTATTTTGGTTTTTATCCTCTGTCTGATAACGTAAATTATATAAATAAATCGTCTAATGCTATAATATTCTTGGGTTCCTGGCACATACTTCTTTTGTCCAAGGATATCAGTCTTAAAAGAAGAATGCTATTTGCTAATCTTTTACCTAGAAATGTCTGCATTGCTATACATGAGTGATTTAAGTCTATGAGTTTTAAATGTACTATCATTCACCTGTTTAATGACTTCTACTGCATTGAAAATACAATGTAAAATTGATGATAGCTAATAAGGCTCCAGTGACAGAGTCCCACTTCCCTTCTGTGTTCATCTCCTTCCACTCTTGCATTTATCAAGTTTCAGCCTCCTTTTCCAACCCCTTCCCTAGTTTTTTCTCTGTCCTTGCACACACCCAGATCCCAGATACTGGTTTCCAAATATTATTTCCCACTAAAAGTAAACAAAAATCTTTAAAGTGTGTAAGTTTGCAAAAAATGGATAGAATGATTTTCCATGGTTCTCATTCGCCTATTTTCCACGCATGCTTATAGTCACTTAACCAATGGGTATATTTGCCAGCACACAGTTTACCTGAGTGTAATGCTCAATCATCATGTCATCATCTGTCGAGGTCCATTCCCCATACTTGAAATATTTAGACTCACTGTACCAGATTCTGATTACGTTTGACCATGAGATAGGATAAGATGTCAGATGCATGTTTTCTCCACAAAGAGTATCTGAAAGGAGGAAAAAGGCTAGGTCATACTCTACAAAATTTGGAAATACTTTATAAGGATACTTTTTTGTACTTTTATTCTACAAATGTTTCACTGGGCATCCAAGCAATGTTTGATAAGAGGAAGCAAATTCAGCTCTATCTCTGCTAACAGTTTTCTTTCTCACTGATGAATAAACTTGTGGTGCTCAAGTTTGCTGAGAATTTGACAGTAGGAGATGATCTGCAAGCTTGGGAATCAGATCAACCAACATTTCAGTCTCTGCCATGTCCAAGCTGATGGAGAAGGGTGCAACCAATCAGAATAACCTATGCATTGTAACCAGGCCCATGGCTTGAAAGCAGCCACACAGAGGTATTCATCACGCATAGACCTTGAAATAAATATGTGCTCATTTAACCATCCATCCTCTTGTGACGTGGACCTTGGTCAAATATGATATTTGGGAGTAAACTGCCCTTGTCTGGAGCAGGGAAGACTCACATTGCTAATTCACAGCTCAACAACATTGGGTAAAGATGCCCAATAATCTGTAAGTATAGCAGGGGGACTCACATTGCTAATTCACTGCTTAACAGCATTGGGCAAAGATGCCCAGTGATCTGTAAATATGGAAGTTTCATTAATATTTAAGAATATTTATAATAAACAAGTATCCTATAAATGTTATTAATGTCTACTTGTATAGGAGGTACTGATGGCTTTTCTGGAAACCAGCAGGGATCCACCTAATATACATGGCATGAGATGGACTCATTTTTGAGCACCTAAAATTGTTCTCATGGGCAGCTTAGTAGAGTTGGATATAACTCACTTCTCAACTGTATTAGTGTTCCAAAGCTAAGGATAGCCCCATGGTAATATTGTGAGAAGCTGAAATAAATAGAGTGGAAACCTTCTAGCTATACAGCTTTCCAGCTAGTCATCATCATATTACTGAATTCTTCTGTGATAGTGAGAGCTTTGATTCTTTTGGTGAATCAGGAATTTGAAAATTTGAATTTCCAAATTCAAAAATTAATAATAATGAAACAGTGCAGTGGGCCACAATTCCTACCATTTATGGGGCAAATGTAAATACAGACTAGATGACTTAACTTACCCATACCAGGTTACTTAACAATTCCTGAGAACTTTTGAGCAGAAAGGTGTGTCATATACCTGCTTGTAATTCGCCTCTTAACTGCATTGCTCTCTACCAATTCACAGTCTTTTGACAACATTCTGGCATTTCTTGCAGCTTCTTCACTCCAATTCTACAGGTGAAATACAAGCACATGGCCTTATTAACATTTCCTTGATAAGATTCTAGTTTATTGTTTCTAAAAATCCAAGGCTAGCAATATCCTCAATTGTATTAGCTAACAACTTAAATCACAGCACCTCTCTTAAATATTTTGGTTGGAAGAGGAAGACAAATCTTTCAATCCATTGTTTTAGCCCTTGAATTTACAAAATCAAAATTTGGCAGTAACATTCAGTTGTAGCTTCTCTTTCAGAAATATTAAAGAATTTAAGTAAATGCTTCCAGTAAAACAGACCAGGGTTAGAAATCCATCCCATCATTTATTAGTAGTTTTACCTCTGACACATTATTTAATCTCTTTGAATCTCAGTTTTTTTTTCATCTGTAAAATATGCCCCACAATTCATACCCAATAGCTTGTTCAAAAGTTTTAATGTGATAATCTATGCAATACAACTGTGACATGATAAATGTTATGCTACATGCTCAATAAATATTTCTGTGATTAGAAACATGTATAGTATTACACATCTTCATCTAAATTATGAATAATAATAATAGCGAATCATAGCTAATACTTCATGCCAGGACCTCTTACCAATTCTATATGTATATTCTCTCATCTTTACTCATAGCAATTCTACAAGGGATGCACTGTTGTTATCCCATCTGCAAATCAGGAAACTGAGGTGCGGAGATGTTGCATAATTTTTCAGGATAATACAACCAATAATGGCAAAAAGAGAATTGGAATCCAGGTTCTTCTGGCTCTGGCCTGTGTGCTCCTAACTTGTGATGTGTGTCAATTGTGCTAAGCTGAAGCATTTTGTTGGGTTTTTCTCCAAAGTTGATGAAAGGCAGAAAATCTACTAAAAAGAGACAAAGTTTGTATCTACAAATATGAGGTCTTTTGTGTAGAAAAGGATAACACATTTTTGTGATTTGAATGGGTCACAAATCAAAGGACATGGGACTGTGTCCACACCAGTTATGGGACTATGTGACGGATGTTCTCCCAGCCATTCTTTCATTCTCACATTATGCACATCCCCTTAAAAGACTGTCCCGATACCTGCATGCAACACATTATTACCAACAAAAGTTGTGGCCTTTCTTATTTACTACAGGCTTTCACATAAATCATTCAGCTACGCTTGAGAATAATTTTTGGATGATGCCCTAACTTAGGTTTTCAATATTTTTTCTGACATCGAAGAAGTTTCTCTCTTATATGCATAGGCTGCCATCTGTGTGAGTTTTACAGAATTACCCCTCAGGTTGATGAATTGGTTAAACTGTGAGGTTAATTAAGTAACTCATTAGCCTAGGGTCAAAGTAAAAATGTGGTTTTTTAGGGTTTGACTGTTTCATGCAAGAAAAGATGTATTTCAGTGATGCATACATCTAATTGAAGAAGTAGAGATGACATAACACATCCCATTAGGGCGTAGCACCTCCTGGCAGCGGGAATACCATCATTGGACTCACGAGCATAAAATCTTGCCTATTATGACCAGGTTACCAAATAAGTAGGTCTGGAACTTATCTGGTTAATTTACTGCTGATTGCTAGTTGTGCATGCGTGATGCACTACCCATACCCAGATCACTTTCTGAACTGAAGCACTTATTTCCTCTTAAGCTGAGAGTCCTGCCCTACTGTCTTCTCTAAAAATTATCCTCATTGGCGAGAATACTCACTTCCCTGTGGCAGCCCACATCTAACAGCAAGTAGCTGTAGTAACTATAAGTGCCATGTAACCTCCCTCCAACTCAGGACAAGGTTGTACTGAGTTGTCCTAGTTGTACAGCTTCCCGTAGGATTAGCTGAGGCCCCTGTTATGCCTACATCACAACCAAACTTCTTTGTATGCCCTATGTTGCTTCTCTGTCTATATCCATGGTCGGTGTAAATCTGGAGATATTCCCCAGTAAGCATCATGCATGCTAGTCTCCATCTCAGAGTCTGTTATCTTATTGTGTAAACTACCTGCACCATTAATTGCAAACAGTCTGTAGTTCAGACCTCTTTGAGGAAGCTCTTTAGGATATTTCCTCTGATTAGTGTTGCTAAGATGCTAACTTTTTTTTGTGATACATCCGTGATTAAAATCAAAAGTAAGTATTCATGGTTATTGCAGCAAAGTTATGAATTCTGGCTTTAATCAATGGTTCTATTCACATAAAGTTCTAATCCCATGTGCAGAAACTTGTTTCATTTTTGGAAAATCTCTGCCTGGCAGTTGTGATTGGCTCTTCAGCTCTACTGTAATTCTATCAGTTCCTTTCTATCTGTGCCCTATGCATTATTTATGGAAAAACTCAACTCCCATATTCCCTTTAAAATGTTACTCAGTTTTACTGGTGCACTTACTTTATCATCTTGTTGATCCCTCATACCTTTGCACCTCAGCACTTGAATATATTCATTCTATATATTCAAACAATATGTTCTAACGTTTCCTCTGTATTCACCTTGAATCCACGAAGTCTCTGAAATCAGAGACTATATTTTCTGTTCACTCCGTAACTTCTTTACTACATCCCAGCTACACTTATTTGCTCATCTGGAAACCAAGGATTTTGAATCCTTTTTGTCCTAAGGAAGGTAAAGAGTTAAGAGCAGGTGCCTGGAGCTGTGGCCATTTGTATTTGAATCTGTACTGATCCAGTACTTAGGACTTTGGATGCGCTACCGAATTTCTCTGAGGTTCAGATTCACTATCTGTGAAATAGAGATGATAGTATCATCTACATCACAAGGTGACTGAGAGGATTAAATGAAATAATGCAATACGCTTCTAGAAGACTGCCTGCCAATCAGTAGTAAGCACAATATGCATTTAGCTACAGTACTCACAACGCAAGAGTGCCTGTGCTACTACTGGCTTTTATTGTTCTGGATTCTAAGATGACCAAGAGATAAATTTCAAAATCATTTTTTCTCATCACTAGCTTCCTTCCTCTTTGTCATTTGCATGAGGAAGCTGTCTCTTAGAATCACTTCCCATAGCCTGCATTATTTCTGACCCTTGTTACTCTAAGCCAGTCCAGGGCTAAAGAGCCAGGTTTATGATACCAAAAACCTGAGTGATACTTCCGGGATATAACATAGGTGAGGCTAATCACCTAATACACCTGAGTAGTCCCTAAATCTGTTTGTCTGACAGCACCTAGTCTGCTCATGCAGCAGGTTTATAGTGCAAAAACCGTTTCTCTTTTCTCTTATGGGATGCCAGGAAACTGGGAAATAGATTTGCTAATATTTGTTCATCTGGCAGCACCACCTGGCTTAGAACCTGGACATCTTGATTCTCAGAGGGTGTCTTAGCCTCTGGGCTGCTGCTCAATGAAGACAGCTGTGAAATGCCTCTGCAATTTATTAAACAAAGTCTGCTACACGGACGATACTGATCGGCAGCGTCAGCATCATCTAGGAGCTTGGAGTGGTCCCCACCCCAGACCTCCTTAATCGGACCTCAGAGAGTGGGTCCCAGGGACCTGTGCCTTACCAAGTTCTTCAGCTGATTCTTAAGCACGCTTAAGTTTGACAAGCACTGTCTTAGGGTCCATTAAGAGTGAAATTAGACTTTCTGCGTTGGAATTGCGGCTCTGTCATTTACTAACTCTATGAGTTTGGGAAAACTACTTACCTTCTCTGTGCCTCTGTTTCTTCTGCTGCTGCATGATCGGTTTGTTTGTGAAGACCAAACTTTTAGTATATGGAAAGCAAATACAACTTAATAAAATCTCAGTAAACACCGTTACTATTATTGGCATTGCTGTGGTTGCTGTTTAATTAATCTTACCATGTTTAGCATGTTGCTGGCTGGTGGAAATACTCCTCTCCTGAGGGTGTTATGTACAGTCACTATTTCTTCTTGGACAGTTGCCGGTTCCATGAGGAGTGTATCATATGGAACTTTAGGTGGTTTTGCCTGTTACCAGAAAATTATTAATTAGTCTTACTTCTTTTAAGTGGAATTTGCAATGCATAGTATATTACTTGTAGACTTTGTGACATGAATGTATAATTGATGTTGAATGAATAGTGATCTACAGCATTTTTTAATCTATAACATCTCAGTATATTAGTCTCCATTTCTCCAGTGCTGGTTTTGAGGACTTCTAAACGTCAGCCTGACATTGTACAAGTCTAGAGAACAGTGACTGTTCTGGTTGTGACTGGTTTTCTTCAGATTTAGGATTGGTATTTTGGACCATGTTGAAGCATTTTATTGGGCAGTGTGCACCACAGTGGAAGATGTTTTGATAATATTACACCTTTTACTGACCGACTTCCCTTCCTTGGCACATTCTTCACCCCCCCTAGAAGCCTTCTCTCTGCTTCCCAGATAAACACTTGCACTTGAATATTATTTAAAGGTATGTGTCTAGGAGAATCTAAAAGATTCATTATTGAGTACAAAACCTCTAATATCTTCAACCCAGGTTCTGCATCTCTGTCTTATTCATATGAAAAAACATTGGTATTTGTATCAGTATGTATACATACAAAATAGAGTTCAAAAAAAATTTGTAATATGGAATTGACAATAAGTTTTGTTTATTATTTGTTAAAAAAACCAAAATAGAATTCAAATGAACTACAGTCGAGAATTTGTGACCATTCTTTTCATTTGTTTACCTTTTATCCTGTAACTCACTAAGAACAATGCATGGCCTTAATATTTTAGGTTAGCATTAGTTTTTTTAAAGAACATCTTCTTTTGTGTGTGTGTGTGTGTGTGTGTGTGTGTGTGTGAGATATATCACATGCGTTTCATACTATTTTTTTTAAGTGACAATGCTTATGTAGTATAATTTGAGTGGTATCTATCTATTCCTCAACTACCACAAGACTATCAGTACAGTTTCTGAATGGATGGGATTCAGCCATACCTTGCTCAAATATAGAAGTAGTTATTGTCATTTATTTTATATCAACAGTTTAAGGATATCGGGAGAAAACTAAAAAATCAGTAGACTCCTCTAGAGACTGTCCCCTGTGGACATGATTTCCTCAAAAGCACACTCACGAGGTGTTATTTTCCTGTCATACAGCAGGTAGCCTGGGCTAGATTTGAGGGAAGGTTGGGAACCCATGATCCCCTTACAAGTTTCAGATTATAATTCTCCTTGCTCCTCTAAAAAAACCCTGCTCCGGGCTTCCCTGGTGGCAGTGGTTGAGAGTCCGCCTGCCGATGCAGGGGACGCGGGTTCGTGTCCCGGTCCGGGAGGATCCCACATGCTGCGGAGCGGCTGGGCCCGTGAGCCATGGCCGCTGAGCCTGCACGTCCGGAGCCTGTGCTCCGCCACGGGAGAGGCCACAACAGTGAGAGGCCCGCATACCGCAACAAAACAAAACAACCCTGCTCCAGTGAAACTCATGGCAATTAGCTCTACCTACATCATTCCTGAACATTTACTCTCCTGCAATGGTTTTCCTGTCAATTTCTCTCATTTATAGAAACGGGGTCTCCTAAAACCATTCATCTTGTCCACCCCAAATTCAGCATCCAGCATCCACCTGGATGACTCAACCATCTGATATCTCAGAACTTGAACTCTTCCTCTCTTAAACCTCTCCTCCAAGGCTTTTTAGTTCCCCACCGTGATGGTCACAGCCTATACCTGATGATGACTCCAAAATGCCGCACCTCCAGCTTACTGGAGGATTGTGTATTGGGCAAGAGCTCCACCTGGTTTCTCTTTGGGAAAAAAGTGTGAGTGAAAAGATCCAAAACAGCACCCCAGTAATCTAATATATGTGGATTTTCTTTCATTGATTGAAGTAAGCGCCTTCGACTTTTGACTTCTCCTATTTAGCATATGAAAATAAAAAAGGCACTCATGTTCTTTACCAAAACTATTAGCTTCAGCTCATCATAAAAATATTTTGGGTACATTAAAAAATGTAATATTTTCTTTATATCATTGAGATTATTTAGAGGTACATGTTAGTTGATGATCATAAAATATTAGGAATTTATATCTTATTAGATACCATTGAATGTTTGGTTTCTGCTGTGTGAATGTTGAAACTCTTGTTTTTAATAAGCAGTGAGTTTCAGGCCTCATATATTAACCCCACTGCTAACAGTTCCTCACACTTCTCTCCTTGTGCTGCACCTTTCATTTTATATTTGATTTGGATGTGTTATAGTCATAAGTCAGAGAGCGCAATTGGGATATTGATGAAATACTTACCTTTTCTGGGTAAAAACTAAAAAATAATACCTTTTTCCCATTTTGTCTTGGAAAATGCATGGATTGGTTGTAAAGAAAGTAATTCCCGCCCTACATTTTTAGCTTTTTTGAATTATCCAGAGAGGCTATGACATAGGCACAGGCCCATGGAGCCGAACTGCTTGAATTTACCTTCAGGCTCTGTCACTTCCCAGTTATCTGACCTTGGACATATGACTTAACCTTCTTATGTTTTGGTTTCTTTCTCTGTAATCTGGGATTATGAATAGTACTTGCCTAATAGGGCTATAGTGAGAACTAGATGAGTAATGGGCATAGCGTCCTCACAACAGTGCCTGTAACAAACTGAGTTCTAACATAGGGGTAGCTCTTATCCTCTTCTCAAAAGTAATCATAAAACATACAATCCTCACATACTCTTGTAATCAAAACGTGCAGGAAGACGGCAGCAGCAGCCAATAATAAGAAGTATTTCATTGTCATCCCTGGAAAGAAAAGTTACATAAATTTAGACTATTGCAAACTTGTGGGATAATGTTTTGTAATAAAGCCTTTTTTGGAAACACTTTTACATATACCTGCAGCTTCTGCAAAAAGAGACCTGCAGGATCAGAGCAAGGTTGAATATGTTAGTCATTAGGACCAAGAGAAGAAGAGAGAACTGTGACTGGAAGAATAATAGACTTAATGTCTTAATCCCTGTAACCTTTGAATGTGTTACATTGTGTGACAAAAGAGAATTAAGGTAGCAGGTAAAATTCAAATTGCTAGCCAGCTGACTTTAAAGTAGGGATATTGTCCTGGATTATACACATGAACTCAATGTCATCACAAGGGTACTTGGATGTGGAAGAGAGGGCCAGTGTCAGTGATGGATTATGAGGAAGACTTAACTAGCCACGACTAACTCTGGAGATAAAGGAAGGGACCATGAGCTAGAGAATATGGGCAACCTCTGGAAGTAGGCAAAGACAAGGAAAAGGATTGTCCCCTGGGGTCTTCCTGCTGAATCTTGATTTTAGCTCAGTGAGCCCCATTTGGACTTCTGACCTCCAGACTATAAAATAGTAAATTTGTGTTGTTTGAAGATTCTGAGTTTATAGGAATTTGTTACAGTAGCAACAGGAAACTAACATAAAACAACAAGGTTCGATTTGAATTCTCTATTGCCTATAGCGAGGAGGTGTGACGTTGGTACAAGTGATGTATGTACATGATTTAGAGACATTCTGTAAAGTCTGATCACTCTGCTAAAAATGACTGTCATTGTGAGTGGAGCAAATCAGAGCTAATATACCCTCTCTTCTACTTCTATTTGATATAAGTTGCTGATGCTAGGATATTAATAAGCATAGGTTATTAAATTTGTTTGGTACATTCTTTTTACGATCTGACAAATTTATTTCTGAATCAGTCCTGCTGAGTGGGAAGCAGAAGAGGCTAACAGTTTGGTTCGTATTTTAAAGAAGACTTTCAAAAAGCAGGTTAAGTGATTTGTGCAGAATAATACACGCAATGCAATTTGCCATTGCTCTCAAGCTCCTCCCACACACTGCCAAACATATCTGTATGAAAAGAATTCTGTAAATCAATTTTTTCAGAGAACATACACATACAATCTGTCCCTTATTGCACTTTTTTTTCATCTTTTTCTTTCACTTCCTCTCTTCCTTCCTCCAAAATGTTACAAACCCTCAAACCCTAAGATAGACAGTAATATAGTAACACAGATGATGAAATATGCAACCTATTCTCTTACTTAGTCCTCAAAAATCCAATAAAGCCAATAATTTTTTACCTGAGTTATTGAAGAAAAAATAGAATAAAAAAGCTTCTGAACTGGGCTTCCCTGGTGGCGCAGTGGTTGAGAGTCCACCTGCCGATGCAGGGGACACGGGTTCGTGCCCCGGTCCGGGAGGATCCCACATGCGCGGAGCGGGTGGGCCCGTGAGCCATGGCCGCTGAGCCTGCGCGTCCGGAGCCTGTTCTCTGCAACGGGAGAGGCCGCAACAGTGAGAGGCCCGCATACCGCAAAAAAAAAAAATGTGTTCCTTGGATCTTTCCTGAGAAAGGTCAATTGAATACCTATCTACAAGGGAATGAAATAAGGCAAAGAGTGTGTAGTCATGAGTTATTTTGTGTTATGTGTTGAGATGGGGGATAGGAAATAAAATATAACAGAAAGATTGAAGGCTCTTGAGACAGCATTTTCTAGCTTTCCAAAGAGGTGGTAATAAATGCCTGGAAAACAGTTTGTGAGAAAGGATGACTAAATGTCATTCAAAAATTGCTTACCTCTAGCCATAAGAATTTGTCGTTGTTGCTGGAGAGGAATGGTAGTAAGCTGGAAGCATGCCAAATCTCATCTATAAATCTTTTAATATTTTGTGGACAGAGAAATTCACGTCTCAAGTAAAACTCACGAATTACTGAGTAACTTTTTTTTTCTTGCACATGGTAAAAAGAAAAGCTGGAAAAGAATTCTGTTACTTCATCAAACCAGCATGGTTTATAGATTGGAAATGTATGATTTGTCATTTATGCCTTGCTACACTGCTGTTTAGAAAGAAGAGTGTTGATTCAACACCAAGTCAAGTGTTTATGGAAACTTAATTGCTTTGGTTTTATCTGTTGGTCCTGTCAACTCCTGGCATTGCTCTACCCAACACAATGCTGTCTGCATTTTTATCACTGATGTCTTCATAGAGAGTTGCTCTCCAGCTTCAAATATGGTTTTAAAAGAATTTGGGAAGTGTTGGAAAGCACAGAATAACTTGATTTGCATACGAGTCTGAAGCATGGATGCCAGTTGGCTGCTTCACTCACATCTCTCTTATTTTCATACATTGTTCTTTTTCTGTTTAAGCTTCTTAGCATAGTAAGAAATGATCTGCCATGACTTTTTTTTCTAAAACAGAAAATCAGGACACATTGGTCTAACATATGATATGATAACATGATAGAATAGAATAGAATTGGAATTATCCCCCAAAATCTTCTGGAGATAGAGGAAGACTAATATGTTTATAAGCACATCATGTTTGTTAAAATATATGAATTAAAAAAACTTAAAAAAATCAATCATTTACTTGAAGGTTGGCTACCAAAAATTTCAGAAAACACAAATATAAATACAGAGAAAGAAGAAACCAGTGTCTGTGCGTTAAACGGTATTTGAAAAAGATATTTGTACAAGAAAAGTTACATACATTATGGCTATAATATCCTTAGGGTAAGAGTTAACCTAATAACATCTCCTGTAAGAACTTCCTGCTGAGATGTACATATATATATATATATATATATATATATATAATTTTTTTTTTTTTTTTTTTTTTTTTTTTTTGCGGTACACGGGCCTCTCACTGTTGTGACCTCTCCCGTTGCGGAGCATAGGCTCCGGACGCACAGGCTCAGCGGCCATGGCTCACGGGCGCAGCCGCTCCGCGGCATGTGGGATCTTCCCGGACCTGGGCACGAACCCGTGTTCCCTGCATCGGCAGGCGGACTCTCAACCACTGCGCCACCAGGGAAGCCCTGATTGCTTCTTCACATCAGTCAGTAAAACTGTACGTTTGCTTCAAAGTCCTCTGTGTCGCAATGCCTCAACAACTCTAGACTTGCCCAGAAACTTGGGCCCTACACCTGAAATTCTCTAGACCCTATGAAATTCAAACATCTGTCACACACAGAATAAAGTCAAAGGAATTTTTGGAATATAAATTCTAAGAAACCTCCTGGATATTACAGCCCTTTAAACTTATTTCCCACTCTTGTCCTATGATTTATAGCTTCTGTAGGGGTGGAAAACTTTTCCCTTTATCTTTTTTAGGTTCTTTGGCTGGCCTAATAATTAAATTGATGTAAGATAGATTAAAAGGAGAAAAAAAATTTGTACGTATGGGCGTCCCCATAAAACATAATAGACTCATAGGCAGTCAGACAATTGAGGCTTATACACCATCCTGAGCTACGGAGAAGTGGGTAGAGGTCTGAGGCTTTAAAGGGGAGTGAGACAATTAATTCCCAGGAGGATGAGAAGAGTTTGGTAAACAGATGTTTGCCCTGCCATACAGATAAGTCTTTTTGATATAAAAAGTTCTCTCTGGTAATAGCTCTTTTCCCAGTCTAAATTAGTTTAGACAGTTAAAGGAGAGGCAAAAAGCTCTTCCTGAGTCTGCTGGGTCCTATCTGTCTTCAGCTCAAAACAATCAACGTGCCAAAGTGGCACATTTGGGGTGACGTATTCTGCTCCCCTTCACCACCTTCCATAATCTGGAATGAAAGTCAGTACACATTCTCTTACTCAGTTTTCCTTTTTTAATTCTTTACTTCTTGTAATACAGCTCATTTCAAAGCTTAGTGGCTTCAAACAATAAATATGACCTCTCAGTTTCTGGGGATCAGGAATTTGGGACCAACTTGACCGAGCAGTTTTGTCTTAAGAGTTTCTCATTGATTGCAATCAGATGCAATCGTCTGCAGGCTCAGGCATCTATCCCTCCTGACGGCTTAACTGTTTCCAAGTTCACTCTTCATACCTCTTGAAAACTGGTTCTGTTTGTTGGTGGGACCTTTCGTAGCTCTCCTGATTGGCCTTTCCACAGGGATGCTTAAATGTCCTCACAGTAGGGCGGTTTATTGTTCCCCAGTAAGTGATCCAAGGGCACAAAGAGAAGCTGTGATAGTTTTACCATGTAGATTGGGAAGTCACACACTGTAGTATTTCATTGGTCACACAGAGTAGCCCTAATTCCGTTAAGAAGGATATCACACAAGGGCATAAATAACAGGAGGCAAGAATTATTGGAGTCATCTTTGCAGGTACAGTCATAAACTCCCTAGCCCCGTCCCCTTTTTAACTCTATGTCCAGTTTTTCCTATTTTCAACTTAAAGACAGGCTTGTAATTTCTCTCCAATTTTCAGGAAGACATCTGTAGGAAGCAGGAAGTATAAAAATAGTATGTTCCTCCTTTCTCAGAAATAAGAGTGCTGAAACATCATGCCTAAAACTTAAAAAGAAAAGGAAGGACAGATAAATAAAATGCACCCATACACAAAAGAGTTCCGTAGCAACGCCAAGTGCCGTAATCACATGGATCTTTCTAAAATATGACTATAGATATCCTCTGCTTTAGCTCCTCTCTGAAGTACCTAGATAACAGTTTCTGATGCACATTTCCTGAGCTGTTTTACAAAAGTGAACCACGCCCACCAACTGGAAGACATTAACAACTTGATGACCGTGAGCACATAGCTCCAGGCCTCCTGGAGCCTAAGGACTGATAATTGTAACCCCTGTGCCACCACCCTGTTACCTCACCATTGGCCAGTCAGAGAATTGTGCATGAGCTGATCACATACCCTGTGACACCCCTCCCTCACTGGGCTTTTAAAAATGCTTTGCTGAAAATTTTTGGGGAGTTCTGGGTTTTGGGGGGCATGAGCCACCCGTCTCTTTGCATGGCCCTGAAATAAACCTTTCTCCAAACTCAGATGTTTCGGTTTGTTGGGCCTCACTGTTTGTCGGGCACACGAACTTGCACAAACAAATATTCAATATCTTGTAATAACTTATAATGGAAAAGAATCTGAAAAAAATATACGTATAACTGAATCACTTTGCTGCACACCTAAAACTAACACAATACTGTAAATCAACTATACTTCAATTAAAAAACAACCCCAAAATTGTTATTCTAATAAGCATATGTGTTTGATACATTTTTATTAAATAAAATATTGATCATCTGAGAAGACTCTACTGTTCCTGACCAGATATTTAAGAATATTCAATAGGCTGATTCGTTAATTTTCAATAACTAAATTTTTAAAAAGACAAAACTAATAGCTGCTAGCGCTTGGATTTTTTTTGTTGTTCTTCTAGTGCTAAAGTCATGATGTAGGGACTCCCAGTTAAAATGTAGTAGAGCTTCTAGAATCAGTGTAAGAAATGAGTATTAACGGGGGCGGGGTTGGGGGGGCAGGTAATGACTCTGTCAGCCTGGAAAGAAGCTCCTGTGCATAAGAATTAGCACCTGACCCATCTTCTTTAACTTTCCTATGATTTTTTGGTGAAAGGAATACAATGCTGTAGGAGCAATTATTCCATTTCTAGTTTCTATCCTACCTGAATTCCAGCCCATGGATCCATCATCCTGGCTCAGTTTTTCGACTAAACATTCTTAGTAACTTCTCCTGGAATCTGATGATTCTGAGTAAAAGCCTTAATTTCAAGGACTTAATTCCCACTGCTGTTGAAAAGTTTGCCTCTCTCGTATGTGTGTGTGTGTGCTTTGTGTTTCTCAAACAAAGAACTTAACAAAGAAGACTCGTTCAGTAATTATTTGTTAAAGAAAGGAACAACAAAATGAAAAGTAAGGGAAAAATTGATATCACTTCTTTCACTATTATAAGACAAATAGGCACAGGATTTTAATTTAATTTGATTATGTTACACATACATATTCCAGATTTTTGATAAATTAAATTTAAATACATGTATTGCCTAGAATACCTTCTATGCTACTGACCAAGACAGCCTTAACAGCTGGACAAAATGTGAGGCCTCTTCCTGACTATGGGCCCTTGAACTCCCTTTTATTAGAGCATTTACTTTAGAAAACTTGCAATTGTAAAATCTTTTTCTCTTCTTTGAAATGTGAAACTTCTACAACCCAGGAATGTCTTTCTCAAGGACCTTGCAACCATCCTTTGAAATGTAACCAAGAAAAGCAGAGCCACTGCTCCCAGTGTCTGTGGGAGGCTAGGAGCCTAATTTCAATAAGCAACAATTAGTAAACACAGAGGCCTAATCAAATGGACCGAACTACCCCTTAATGCCCTCTAGTAATTTTCCATTAGCTCACTCCAGCATTTAAAATCCTCTGTCTTTTTTTTTCAAATTAGTTAATTTTTGGCTGCGTTGGGTCTTTGTTGCTGTGCACGTGCTTTCTCTAGTTGCTGCCAGCGGGGGCTACTCTTTGTTGCGGTGCACGGGCTTCTCGTTGCGATGGCTTCTCTTGTTGCAGAGCACAGGCTCTAGGGACGTGGGCTTCAGTAGTTGTGGTGCACAGGCTCAGTAGTTGTGGCGCACAGGCTTAGTTGCTCCATGGCATGTGGGATCTTCCCGGACCAGGGCTCAAACCCATGTCCCCTGCATTGGCAGGAGGATTCTTAACCACTGTGCCACCAGGGAAGTCCCTGCAATAGTCTTGAATACAGTTTCCAGTAACCCTGGGAAATGGAGAGACTATCCTATATGGGCTATATAGCATAGTATCAGTACTTCTATATCTTAAATCTAGAATAGGAATGAAAATACGGGCTCTAACTTCTAGAAGAGAGTTACCTAGAAGCAAATTGTTTGTGACTTATTTTAAGCTTTTGGTTTCTCTGTTAGGATGGACATTAGAAAATCCTGAAGTGAATTTATAATGTGCTATATTTCAAAAAATGTTAATATTTGTGAAAGTACTGTGTACACTATCATATCCTACACAGAATTTCCCAGTGGTTCTTTATAGCTTTTATGATATATTTCATAGTATTAATGAACAAATCACTTCCCTCAAAAAGTGATCCTGCCTACCTCTTTGTTCTCCTTTCCCTTCTTAACCACTTAAACTTCATTTGCAAATCTCTGCGTTTTCGTTTGTTGAGTAAATCATTTGATAGCTGCTTCTGGTAGGGGTGGATAAGATAACACAATGAGCATATTTGTGTCAAATGCAAAATCATTTTTTCTCCCGTTTTAAAAACCTGTAAACTGAATGGGCTCTTTTTACTTTATAATGACTTTCCTTGTTTGTTGGCTTTGATATCTTTTATTCTTATGCTCAAAATATTTGCTGATCTATGGCTGTCAGCTTATATTTGAGAATGAAACACTACAGACGCTGACAAGGAAGCTCAATCTGTGAGGGCAGAATTAGCAACTGGTACACTTGACCATAGAGGAATCAAACAACAATGTGGCTTTCATTTTAGAGATAACCCCAAGATACTCGTGGATTTACTTGCCAGAGTTTGGTAAACTGTACTGATGGAGAAGAGTGCTTACTGGGATGCTTAACCCCAGGCATGGCTTTTCTTTGCTCCCAGAGTGAATTCCAAATGATAATGAAATTTTAAAACTTGTGACTCTCTTTTACTCTTGCTTTTTTCCCTCCTCTCTTCTGATTCTGTATTTTCCTTTTTGTCTCTGGTTCCTGTGCAACCACTAAATGATTCCGCATTGGTGGGTGGCAGCAGTAATTGATAATTTGGTGTTAATGTCTGACCGTTTGGTGTTCTTGGTTGATCAATGGTATTAACCTGTTCTCTACTAGGTAAGAGATGGTGGAGAATCCAGTTTGTTATTTTCATTGATTTGTCTGTTTGCCACCTCAAATAAGTAAATAAATTCGTGCCTGCTAGGAAGGAATGTGCGAGTTTTTGTGCATTTTTACTTGTGACCTGTGGCTGAGATTGTAGAGCTGAAACTATAAGCTCTCATGTGTTTGTTTTATGTCTGGGAGTCGGTGTGTCTGTAATTAAGAAAAGCCTTGACCTTCATTGTGTATGAAATGTTTTCCAACCTCCAGAAATTATTAATAAATTATTATAAAAGGGGTGTACATGGCTGTAGAAAGTTGTGCTATGTGACAGACAAATGCACAGGACAATTAAGGAGGTAACTGTGTTCAGCCTACTGTGATAGGGAAAAAGAGATGAAGAACGTCTCAAAGAAAAGCAGGAGTCTGGGGTTTTATAGAGGCAACTAAACAAAAGAATCATACACAAGTATATGAGAGTCATGAGGAAGGAGGGAGAAGTGTCTTATTTCTAAATACATGAGAGTCGGAAGGTCCTTTATGGCTAGCCTTTTCTTGGAACACGCAAGGCGTGGGGATTTCTGGATTTGTTACTACTTTCCAGGAACATAGAACTCAGATACAATTCAACATTGCCAGTTACATGTATTCAGTTAATTTCTTAAAATGTCTGTGTATGACAGTCAATTCTTACTTTTCTACCTTCCATGTTTTTCTCTGTACAAGGAAATTAGGTTATTTGGATTAAGAGTTACAATTGCTATTGCTAGTGAAGTCTATACGAGGAGCAACAGTGACAGAGAAATACATGTGTGTATATTATTTTTTTCCCAAGGAGAAATAGTATAATTTTATCTTCAAGTACCAGTTTATTCTAGAATATGAAAGCATAAGTAGCAATTAACACACAGAGAAAGGCAAAACTTTTCTATCATAGCTGAGTCTGGAAAGAAGCCATGACATATATATATATATAAATGTTTTTCAAAGTTTACTGAGTTCCCATGGTCTTGCTTCTTTGTTTTGTTGATTCATGTCTTCCTCTACAGTAGGAAAGATTATTATTTACCTTCATAATGTGCCTAGACAAAGACTCCTAGTCTTATCAGAATTATTTTTAATTATTTCAAAAGAGATAGCACTACTCTCTCTCTGTTTCTGTGGGAGATGGGACCCTGATTGTAGTGGGGTGCCTTATTCTGAGCTATGAAACTACCTCCTGTCCTAAAGATAGGAGAAGTTTATTTTTCCTTTGGATAAAACCAATTCACAAGCACAGATGGCATTTGACCTCCTCCCAGTCTTCTCCAGTACTTTTCTTCTAGCTCACCCAGCCCTTAGAAATCCGACTGCTCTCTGCTTCAGCATAATAAAGTTCATACTTAGTTCTGGTCTCTCTTCCAGGCAATAGTCTCTTTCCCTCCCTCGCAATAATTCTTCTGAACAAGGTCTGTCTTTACTAATTCGGATTTGTTTTTTGTTTGACACGATTATGTTATACTTGTACAAGAACCATGATTTTCTCTCTTAAAAAAATTCTTTAAACACCTCAAATACAAAAATGTGGAGGGTCCCCCCCCCCCCACTACACCACACCAAAGGGAAAATATAATCTCTTAATTTGAAGAGTATGGATAGTTATAGAATTGACTTCTGGTATTCTAGGAGCAGGGAGGAAGATTAGAACTTAGAATTCTGACGCAGCATATAGAGATTATCATGTACTAGCCTCTCCCTTAATTTTTCCTTCTATTGCATCCTTGCCTTGTGCTTCATTTTGCATCCCTGAATCCAAAGCTCTTCTTGTTTAATTTCCCTAATTTATAAACCTTCCATTTTCTGCAGGGGAGGAGTCATCTGCCTTTAGAGATAAAGGAGGGCACTGAAGAAGTGTTGGGGAGATGAGCTCTTCTAAAGAAACTTTAGAGCTCTTCTAAGGAAACACTTTAATCGATCATTCTATATCTTATATTTCAGTCATTTCTATGTATTTATATTTCCCAAACTGGCTTATAAATTCATGTTTCTAAAATTTTATATTTCTCACTGAGAGTAGCATACTACTTTTCTCTCTGTTTGTTAATCAAATATATGGTAAGCTTATAGACATCACATTTGTTTATATATATATTTATATATATAAATATATATGAGTAAATTGCAAAAATCTCTAAGGGCTTATTCTCTTCTGTATTTAGTAAATTTTTTGAGTTCTTAAAAATTATTTTATTATTATTATGTTTTAAGAGCAAGCATCATCTAAACAAGTATCATTACAATTGCATTTGTGAAGCTCTGTATTTCTGCTGTGGCAAACAAGACTAAGCCCGCCCCCGCCTCCAATTTAAGAAATCATTAATAGTATGAAATTGCTAAGTTTGAGAAGAAAGGGATTTTTAAAGTGAGCCCTATAGATGTTTCACAAAGGGCTTCTCTGAATCTAAAAGGAGAAATGACTAAGGAATTCCTCTGTTTAGGAGTGGAGGGTGAAACGTATTGTGATTTTAGCAGCGCAGAGGAGTAGTGCAGGTGCGAGGCACAGATAGCCAGGCCGAGGCTGCCAAAGCAAGAGCAGCAGCTGCTGCGAGTGACAGCTGAGCAGATGGCGCGATAGCATGGGCCACGGTCGCCATCAGCAGTGAGAAGTATCAGTTCACGTCAGAAGTTTCTGGAAGAGCTGTCCTGAACCTAGGGCAATATGAAGTCAGTAAATTCAGTGATTATCTGTTAGTGTGCCCTGGTGTTGAGGGTAGGTAAAGGCAGCCAATGGTTATCGATCAGAGGGATGACTCTATAAAAATACCGTCATTGATTTCATATTTTCAGTTATCTGATTGAGTAAAACAAATATTATTCATTGTATGCATATTTGCAGGGATAAGAAGAACACCCAATATTTGTACCAGGCAAAGTTGCCGATGTATGTTGCTATGTTTTTCAAGTACTGGCAAAACATGTAATTTCTTAATCCTTAAAGCCAATTTTTCTTAATGTATGAAAACCTCAGATATATAAGAAACACATGAGATATTGGCTAAAAAATACAAATTCCTGGGTTCTTTCTCCAAATGGTTAAATCAGAAATTCTAAAAGTGAAGCCATAAATCTGTCACTAACAAGCTTCTCCAGAGATTCCTAGGCACGCTAAATTTAGCGTCCACACCCTTAAGGAAATTTGGGGGGAAATTATAAAAATGAAAATCTGTGAATAAGTATAATTGCAAATGAAAGAAATTATGTTTGTCGTCTGTACCTGGGAAGTCAGATGGTATAGTTTTGACTTTGTGTATGGCTAGATCCAGATGCTCAAATGCTGTTTCTCCTGATATTTTTCCATTTCTCAGGTGTGCTTGTCTCTTCAGGAAGGTTTATCTTCCAAACAACTTCTTTACTCATCCCTAAAAATGACTCTGTTCTTAATTGGTTTATATTCTCACCCTAGAGAACAATAAGCCCCAGGTCTGCAATGGAAATGTTATCATAGGTTTGCATGTATAATGACTGGGGGGATAAATGAATATGGATCGCTTGAGAAACTGAATATAGCTTGATTTAATGCTTACAAGAAAAAGATGGTGGTGAGTCTGAAACATCAACAGAAAGCAGATCAGTCTACACAAATGCTACAAAATTTAAACCTTATTCTTGAGGGGAAAAAATGGAAAGATGTAATCACGCAATAGACAGCTTTAGATAATCATTAAGAAAGATCACCTTTATCAGCCTTGTGTTCTTAGGTACAAATATTCTTCAAAGATTCTCTGGAATCATAACAGAGAACTCGTAACAATGGGTCTCCTCTTACAATTCCATCTTCCTACCTCAAAATGTGTTTCTCCTGAAATTGACAAAAGGTTAAAAAAACAAACGTTTTCTAAAGAATTTACTATGGAACCCAGAATTTATAATTCTGCAATATTTAATTTTTGGACAAGTGTAGGAAAGTATATTGCCCACATTAAAAAAAAAAAAAGAACCTAAGAAAGAATCTTTTCCATGTAAGGAATATATATCTTTGTGCCATGGTGGCACACTTGACTGTACCTGATTCTCTGTAATATGAAAATGCCCTTAATCTTAAAGCTGATTTTTCCCTATGTCCTATCCTAACCGTTAGAAAAAAGTCAAAGATTAAAAGATGTCAAACAGCCTGTGGCTTTGTGACAATATAAGAAAAATAGGTCTCCATTATTGAGTTTCCACAACATGTTAAGAGCTTAACATACGTCACTAAATTCTCACTATAATCTCACAGAGAGGTACTGCAATAATTCCCATTTTTCAGGTGAAGGATCTGAGGCTTTAAAATATAACCTGGCCAAGATCACATAAGAAGCAAGTTGGCAAAGACAGGACTTGAACGCTTTTCTGTCTGATCTCAACACGTATATTTTTACGATGTCCATCATGTCAGTGATGACCAATTTTATTCTCAGTTTCCTAATTTATCAAATAGATATAACACTACTCCACAGGACAGCTGAGAGTACTAAATGAAACACACACACATAAAGTGACAAGGCAATAAGTTAGGCTCTGCAACATGTAAACTCTTGAATCACTGTGGCTTTGGAAGAAACAGAGTATTGTTTACTAGTTTTTTTTTTCCACTTTTTATTTTATATTGGAGTATAGCTGATTAACAATGTTGTGATAGTTTCATGTGCACAGCAAAGCGACTCAGCCATGCATATACCTGTATAGGCCAAGAAGGAACTCATACCACGTTTGCTCAGAGTTTAAGGGCTGGAGATATTAACGTGGTCCCACTAACTTCCTGGGGGTGAGGAGGAAGTATAGGGAAGCAGAGGGCCTATTCGGTGAGCACCACTGTCACTCAAAGACAGTCAATGAATCATGTTTTGATTTTAAGAAAGGATTGTTATGATATAAATCTAAATTTTACCTCAAATATAAATGCAATTATAGGGGTATTTAAGTTGAGGGGGAAATTTCAAGCGAATATCCAGATACTTTAAGTTGTATAATTCCATTCTTTACAATACCTTTTAGTTTTTATAAGAATTCTTACTTTCTAAGTCGTCCTCAAATCACAGATTTTTTTTAAAGAAGTACTTCTGATATTTATGTGTTCTTATTTTTATAGCTATCTATATATGACTTGGCTCTTCACACAATATAGTGAGATTTTATATTCCCGGTTTTAACATCTGAACAGTTGAGCTGGCTAAATTAGAGGCTGGAAATTCCTGCCTCCTTTTCTCTTTAAGAACTAGGTTTTAGGTGTATCGTGACTCATAGTTAGAAAAATGCCACTGGAATCCCATTTTTAAAAATACAGGGTCTGAGTGAAGAATAGCAAAGCAGTCACTTTTTATTTTAATTATAAACATTTTACATAACACGTAGTCATTCATGAGAATTTTTTCCCTTGCCTCTTAGGTTGTAATTCTGAGCTTCTCTTTTCTTATGATTTCAAGAGCACATCATGAAATCATGTTTAATGTTTTACAAATATGTAATCAACATGATTAAGAGCTCATTTTGCCCACAAATTTTCCTGCTTCACTACTTTTTATCAGTACATAAAAATCATAACTAAGGAAATGATTACTTTTAAATTTATTCCAAGAATTCCCGTAGGAATAACTTATTTTTCTGGCAGTGTTCATGAATACTTGCAAATATGCCAAAACTAAATCATGGGAGAGTGGTGTTTGTCAGGATATTACCTCCAAAATGGGTTATTGTCAGCATCTAACAGTTGGGCGGTGATGACACAGTGGCAGGTCCTATTCCCAACTAGACTTGGCATTCCTTTGAGTAATGAAAGCCAAGACGTGTTAACTTTGACTTAGGCTAGAATATGTCCCTAAAATTTCTTTTCCTCCCTAACACATAAGCAGTCAAGGCTTCTGTTCTCCTCTTAAACCAATGAATATATCTAATCTTAAAGGTAAATAACCAAAGGGGTAGATTATATTTAACACCTGTGTTATGTGTAAACTGCCTCTTCTGAGGATTTATAGACAAAGAGGAGCCAGCTGACTTGACGAAGAGAAGTTTATTCTAGACAGAAAGATACGAAACTTGTTGTTTTATCTAGTCCCTTTATACTTAAAGGATTTGTTCTATTACCATGACCCGTTAACCTAGAACTTGTTTCTACTTATTTTTCTGTTTATAGACATACTGGCATGGTTATAAGAAGCTCACTCATTTTAGGGGAAATAATTCCAAAACAATCTTCCTAAAATATATTTTTCTATGTATGCAAAATGAATTCAACTCATCATTTATAAACATTCATTAATTTGCTCTTTATAGATATTTCCTTTTTAATAAAGTAAGAGGATTGAAACTAAAAAGCTCGTATTTATGAGTAGACAGTTCCAAACTGACAATGTTGATTTATTCTTAAGAAAGCTATAAGAAAAAAAATTACTTGACTATTGTTCTTGTTATAATCAACCAAGCTTAAATCTGTTCTGAAGGATCTTCTTAGTTACCAACTTTCTAGCATGCTTTTTACTCTTTATTATAGGTAACTCAAAAAATTTGTTTACCATGTCTGAACCTGTAATAGATGGTAAGATGGAGATGCATTATTTTACATTTAGTGTTAAGTACCTGTCTTTATGAGTATACCTATGATGTAAAGTCTTTACGCTTCCATCTTGAATACGTAACAGCTTTGCAAAATATTTTGTGAGCAAAGTATATGTTCAAAATATCTCAGTGCCTGAACTTTGATCGAAGGTATAGAGAAATAGCATATACCGTTAAAGTAATTTTGATGATAATAATAATGAATATGATATAATCTAAATCTATTATTTTGTAGTTTACTGCCAGATACTTTAACTCTTGGAACAAGCTTGCAGTGAGTTCACTTTACAGAAGACAAAGAGGTTAAGTTCTTCCCTAAGGTCACATAGCTATGAAATTCTTGAGCTGTGATTCTTTTGCACTTCTCTGTTTATAGTCTTTCCTGTGCATGACATTGATTTTATCTTATGAACACTTTTTCTCAACATTAGACTTTTCAGTGTAGACAGCAGCATTTTGATAGAAGTCAAAGAGCTATGCTTTCAATTAATAAATTAGGGATTGACATATAAATCAAAATATATAATATTGGAGATGCATAGTTAATTCTATTCAAGCATGTTGAATTTCTTCCACCTAATAAGATTTATTCTTTTATTCTAAAGCAAGTTTATAAAGTACCTTAATACTTAAATATATACTTAAATATTTAGTCTTTAGTGACATTGGTTATTAAGAGTGCCTGGGTTGACTACGTGAGCATCAACGTTTCACACCATTTGGTGAATCTAATTTTACAGAAACGTCTTGTTATTCTTTGATTTGAGAGTTTTGCTATCAGTGTATTTCTCAAGTAACA
Organism: Tursiops truncatus; assembly: GCF_011762595.2. NCBI lineage: Eukaryota > Metazoa > Chordata > Mammalia > Artiodactyla > Delphinidae > Tursiops > Tursiops truncatus. The sequence continues at coordinate 26,803,501 of NC_047043.1, read as the reverse complement.
TTATTTCCCAGTAGAGTGTTTGAAATTTGGTTATTACAAGTGACACATCTGCATGCAATTTTAACTCTTCCTTCAGGATGGCAACTAAAAGGGAAAGAAATGGCAAGATAACGAAATAGTAAGACTTTAGAAATACAAGGTATTTATTGCAAGTGCTGTTTTTTTTTTTTGCAAGTGCTGTTTTAAAAAGGTGAATAACTATAAAAAGTTGTAATCTTGTAATGTATTGAAAATAAATTCAGTATGACTTTCAAGTGCTCCTTTTTCTCCTTTGAAACATCTCCTCAAAGTAGTGTAGCCTTCAGTAGCCCAGAGAAAGCTATTGTCAACTCAATGGTCTCTTTTACTTCTTACCATCCCAACTTTCCCCTTCAACTTAGAATGGGAACCAGCTTCCTGATATGTGAAAGTTTGGCATAATGAAAGCAAGGAGGTTAAAACTGAATTTGGATATGCAAATCCTGGTATTTTAAAGAAAAGAACAGTCCTCTAAGAAAGATCATGGTTGGAAGTTTCAACACAAATGCCCTTTATAAAAATGTGTTTCATTTTAAAATAAACAGGCAATGGAAAGGATAAAATTGGGAGCAACTAGGAGAAATATTGACACATAAAATCCCTGTGACGTTTTCTGTCACATTCAATCTTGGAAGGACAGTGCTTTACACATGTGGAGGGATGGCAATGCTATCTGATGGAAAAAAAAATACAAAGTGCATATCTTTATCTACATATTGCAAAGGTGTCTTTAAGGGTAGAACATAGAAATTTAAGGAGACAGAAGAAGCGAGAACTGAGGACCTGGTGGCTGAGAGTAATAAAATGTAACGCTGGAGAGTCCCCCAGAATGGAATATCTCAGAATGATAGTCTCTTAAAATCCAAGAAGTATTCATTGAATGCTGGAAAAATTCTTACCATGGGCTTATATATACAGAAACAATTTGTTTCTTGTGTTTCTGTATGAGTAAGAAAATTATTTTTAAAAAATATTAGATATAATGTAGTCATTTTCATGGCTCTCATTTGCTTAAAGTTGTATTCTTTTTCTTACGTTCTTAAATTCTTTGTTCTTTTCATTTGTTATTGCATTTGAATCATAAGGAAGCATCTTAATTATTTAATTTAATAAATATTGATAGAGACCCTACATATTGAAAGTTGATATACCATGTTCAGGTGCTCTGTGGGATAGGAAATTCCCCAAAGAAAACGATGCTGTGTAGACAAAAATAACAGATGGTTACCATAGCAAAATGTGTGACTTATCTGAGTTCTACTTAAAACTTAGTTATGCTCTATACAGAGTAGATGTCCCTAAATACTTGTTGGCTAAAAAAATGAATGGTTCATATATACTTTTATACATATTACCGCATTCTCATTGGAAAACTAGCATGGAAAAATTTTGAAAGTTCGGCACAACTGAAAGTTTGAATTGTATTAGTATTATTAGCACTGATAAGATCAATATGTAAATACTTGAAATAAATGGATTTTTTCCAATGGAGGAAAACATTATCCCACCTATTTCTGAATAACATGTATATTTCCTCATTTGGCTTCTGCAATTTTAAGTTTAATAACCTAGCAAGAAAGTTGATTCATGCTACTTATTTTAAATATTCATATTGCCAATTTAAGCTTTTTTTGTACTGAATCAATAAAGTGATTTAATGTGATATTAGATTTTAAAAACATCAACATTTTGTGTCAAATATGAATTGATGACACTTTAAAATATTTTTATAGAGTAAGATATTTTATGGAGTAGGATATTTTATAGAGTAAGGTATTTTACAAGATAAAGTCAGTTGCACATTCTTTTTTTTTTCAATTGCACATTCTTGATAGCATTCTGAACATGTCTTTTATTGGAGAATTATATACCCAACAATCACATATTCAGGTCTCAGAATCTCTAAACTATGCTTATTATATCTATCTATTGATTAATTGATTAGTCGATTGATAGATCCCGATAGGTATGTTTTGACACCTTTAAATTTTGTATCCATAGGTTAAATATATTAAAACTGTAAAATATCCTGTATACCAATCTTAAAATTTATATTCCAGGTTTCTCCATTCTTGTGTTTAGATGCTTCATGCCCAGATAAATAGCCTGCTTTTATTTGCGAACTAACATGTTCTGTATTCCTTCCGATCTTTGGATTCTGTAGAAAACATAACCTATTATGAAACTGTCCAAGGTTAGTTTGGACAATATAAAACATATATTTTAAAATATGTTTTTGGGAGGTCTTCTGGCAAATACGTTAGAGACAGTAGGCACTAAATCCTCATACACAAAAACACAACATGACAGTTGAAACATTATTAGTACATATTTCAAAAGATATATTCATGCTCAAAAGTGGATTAACTTTATCTGGGGAGCAGAATGGAATGAAAACACAGAAAATAAGACCTCAAAGAGGCAAACCCACAGGCTCCACTACTGGAAATGACTCGTGGCATCTTTGTGTTCAACTCCCACGAGATCTAGCTCTAACAATGCTCTACCCTCTGTGAGGGAACAGAGCGCTGGGTCTGCAAATGGAGGCTGGAAGTAGCTTGGACTCTGGTTAGGATCTGAGCAATATAGCATATATAATGAGCAATATCACCGGAATGTCAAAGAAGGTCAGTGACAATCCTCCGACGAAGAGCTGGGTCAAATGACACCCTGATTCTCAAAACGGATTGGTTATATTTCCTTAAGACAATAATAGAGAATCAGAAATAGAAGAGTTGGTTCTCATCTGGGAACCCTGGGGTCCTGGAAAAGTCAGTGCAGAGAAATCAAACACAGAGGAGTAAGCATGGACAGAAACTATCCAACCAGCCACGATATGGCTGCCATGAGAAAAATTAATTGAATGGAACGATCCCAATGAGAGATCACTCCTGAACTAACATAAATAAACGAGTAATCTAAAAAAAGGAATTACCATAAACTGAATAAGCGTCTCAAAAAATATGACTAGCATTCTAAAAATAAACAGAAGGCTATGAAACCAAAACAGTTGGATATGGATCAAGAACTGTTGGATATGGAGAAAGAATGCATTTGTAATCTCAGAAACAAGAACATTCAAATGTATTAACGCTCACTTGCAGAAGAAGTCTTTTGCTTCTTCAAGATTGAATGGATGGAAGTGATTTTGTCCTGAAAGAATCTGGGATTTCATAGGGTTATTATCCACTAAACAACCCCCAGTTGGATGACCCTCAATAAAGCTTTGACTCTGCCTGGTAGAAAAAAAATAAAGCCTTAAGATTTAATGTCAAGGTTTCCTGTGTCAGTGAAGTATCCTCCCCCTAAACCACATTAACAGCCCTTAACCTAACAATGCCTTGAAGAGCCTACATTTTTATGAGTTGCCTTGTGAAAATCAGAGCTAGGAGGGAAAACGAGCAGCATATATCTTAAGAATTTATTTAAAGTAAGTAAACTGGTCATGTCCTCAAATTCCCTAACACCTAAGATCTTACAGTCATCTACTTGAAATAGCCACAAATCTTAGCCTTCTACAGAGCTCTGATCATCATTTATTACTTCCAGGGTCCTCCATGCTCACTGGGCCACTACTATTCCATTTAGACAATATTTCTAGGGAAAAAAACATCATCTGTCAGATGGCTATTGAAGTACTATTTTTACAATAAAAAATGTATTTATCGCAATAGTTTAAATGGTTACAGAACATTTGTTAAATCGTTTTAGGCATACATGACTCTACTTAATACTAAATAAGAAGAAAAACATAGGTGCAGCCCATTGAGGCCCTCGGGGTCTAGATTGTGTGGTATGTTAGCAACGTTCACAGAGCCAAGAAGCTGTCACCACCACGATTGCTGGTGCCAAGAGAGGCCTGAACAGACTGCTCAGTGCTGGCACTCTTCTTTCCCTGACAGTGATACTGATGATGATAAGGACACCCCTGCTGTTGCTCTGGTCCTTGTGTCAGAACAAGAAATCACAAGTAGGTTTAGTTGAAACAGTCTGTCAGTATCTTCTAGGAGCCAAATACAAAGCATTGTTAGGGCATCAGAGGCAGGCTGAAGCCTATAGCTAAGAACTGTAGACACAATGCTCTGTCTTCTCTAGGTATATTTCTTTCTAAGAGCAAATAAGATTAATGAGAATTTGAGAAGAGATTCCCCCTTCTACCTAATCCCCCAAATTATAATTCCAGTTCTACCACTAAGTTATTTCCGCAGCAAATATAAGGTCAGATAACCAGAATTTACACACGACTTTACTGTTTATAGCCAATGAACGAAAAAAAAAATTCCAACACAGAAGTAAAGAATAATTAAGGCAACAGTCAAATCTGACCCAATCTGTTATTTGAGAATTGACAATATCCTGTCAAGGCAGGCATTCAGCAACAAGAAAGTTATAAATAATTTTTCAGTAATCAATCAATTACAAAATGTATTACTGAATGTAATTGATATTCTTAATTTTAATATGATACAGCTTGTAGAGCATTATGAGGATATATTTTGCTACCTGTCTTCCTTTTCTAAGATTGTAAATCAGATAGTAGTTTTTCACCTGCATGATAACAACAAAATCTATTACAGGGAACACCAATCATGATATTAATAAGGTTCTGAAATTTTATTTTTAACGTCAAAGCAATTTCTATGCTTTTGCAATTACTGTATGACCTCTTAACATGTCCCAGGAAGATTTAAATAACATATAATGATATATAAAATATATATGTATATGTGTGTGTGTTTGTGTGTGTGTGTATATATATATATATATATATATATGTATGTATAAAATAGCAGCTCTACCTTCTGTGAAAGTACGAATTCTGGGTTACTAAGGGGAGTATTTGGCATACTGAGAGGAATAACTGGCAATATGGCATGCCCACAGTACAGTTTGTTTTCCTTTTTTTTTTTACGCGGGCCTCTCACTGTTGTGGCCTCTCCCGTTACGGAGCACAGGCTCCGGACGCGCAGGCTCAGTGGCCATGGCTCATGGGCCCAGCCGCTCCGTGGCATGTGGGATCTTCCCGGACCGGGGCACGAACCCGTGTCCCCTGCATCGGCAGGTGGACTCTCAACCACTGCGCCACCAGGGAAGCCCTGTTTTCCTTTTTTAATTGTAAGGACTATTAAAACTGTTGAACTAAAAATGAAAGGATTTTCTGGATGGAATTATTTTTAACCCTGTGCCATTCTAACGAGCTTAATCACATATTAATAATGATGTACTGAAAACTTACTGTGTTCTGGAGGTAGAGTATATCACAACATGTAATTCATTCTAGGAGTGGTAGTCATGGAATGAAGCAAGCAGTTGCCTTTTTCTTGTCATGAATTTGTTGTTCATGATTAGTAAAAAGAAAAATCTAAAAATGAAAGAAGATTTCTACTTTATTTTTTAAAGTTAAGTAGATTATATTGAATTCCAATAATAATAGTATAAACACATTTTTGTTATTCACTTTTTTTGTTAAAAGAGATGATTTGGAAATTTGGGGGAATTTAACTTCTTTTTCCTTTCTTTTTTCCTTTCCTTCCTTCCTATCTTTCATTCTTTCCTTTCTTTCTCTTTCTTTCATTCTTTTTCTTTCTTTCTTTCTTTCTTTCTTTATTTCTTTCTTTCTCTCTCTCTGTCTCTCTCTCTCTCTCTCTCTCTCTCTCTCTCTCTTTCTTTCTTTCTTTTCCCTTTATTTTTTGTCATTTTGATGTTTTAAATTGTGTCACAAAGCTCATCTTTTGAAGAATTTCCATACTGCCTCTTTGGCGAGTTAATAATTTATCACCTTTGCATCACCACACAAATTAACCACAATACAGCATCATTTTCTGGGGAGTTAATAATTTATCACCTTTGCATCACCACACAAATTAACCACAATACAGCATCATTTCCTGGGTAACCTTTGCAATTGTAAATGGTGAAATTGTTTTAGTGGCTTGCACACGTCATTAGTCAGGGACATTTTAATTAAATTTAAAGTGATAATTGCCCTTCATAAGCAAATTCAGTGTGTGGGACCTAACAAGCTGAAAAATAGAAACATTGGTTTTGTTTATTTGAGTTTAGATGTACTGAGGTCTTAAGTGCTTGTTCAGATCTTCAGAGCAGCTAGAAAGTGTAGAAAAAGTTAGTACATGTTGTAGCACAGTTTTTTGTTTTTTGTGTTTTTTTTTAAAAATCACACACCTAAACAGTAGTATTAGGAACATGCTTCCCTTCTTAATGTGAGCCTCGTGCTGGTAAAAAGTGAAAATTGACAACTTTGGAGAAATAAGTCTCCCATCCAGGGAAGGGTCCCAGATTGACAGTGACGGGGCTGAATCCTCCCATCTCACCTCCACCAGTTGGTCTCAGCCAAGCAGGAGCTGGCAGCCTCTGAAATGCCTGCTGAGGATCCACATCCAGTGACCTGTTCAGCTCCTGGCCTCTCTGCAGAGACCAGCAGCAGGGGAGAGAATTATTGCCGGTCTGTAACGGGGACGCCCCACCCAGGAGTAGCTGAACTGAGGTCGCGTCTTTCACAGCTATTCCATGTCCTGGCTGTGAACAGCTATTAACCAGTGAGGACATGCTCCCAGTAGGGTCAGGTGGGGATTTACGTTACAGACCTAGAAGTAAAGGCTCCGTCATGAGTCCCTGGAGTCATCCAAGTCTCTACTAGTCTTGCTACAGTTCTGAAATGAGATCTTTAAAAATCCCTGCAAATTCTTTTTCATTTTACCGGCTGTAGATTGTACTCTCTGTCTGGTCTCCACTTCTCTCTGCATAAGCAGTTTTAGGCTTTATTTAAGTGTTGCATTTCCAAGTGCTCTTGACTCTGTGCAGGGCTCCTCACACATCACTCATGCCTTATTTTACAGGGTGAGTGGGTAATTAGCATCTTTCACAATTAGCCAGGATTTGCTCTGCTAATTTCATTCCCTGATGAAGGTGCTAACTTGGCGTGAAACTGTAATATGTTGGGTGATTTATTAATTCTCCACTGCTGGGTGGAAATCACATGCCTGTGCCTTTACTGTTGAGAAAGTTAACAGCATCCACTTGTAAGAGATGGTATTTGAAAAGTGATGCTGGTGTGATTGAATGTGTGAATGTATAATGAAGTCAACCCAGATAGTCCCTTTCTGATTAAATTGTATTAAAATTATGTGGCAGTTCCTTGGAAAGAGATTCTTAAGAAAGAAATATGTGCTCATCTTTTAAGAATAGCTGTCAGTCACAGTGTGTATCACTGGGGGCTATAGAGGAAAAAAGTCATACCTGTTTTTTAAGCCTCAAGTAGAAGAAACCATGCTGATATGAAGGCCCTTTGCCTAAACAAGCTGTAACGTAAATTTTAACAACACAGGGAGCAAACTTCTTTAAGAAATCCCCAAATAAAGCAATTTGACACATATATCATTAGATTTACTGTTATGGGTTTCCCTTATCTTATTTCCACTCTAAGCGTAAGCCTTTGATATTTAGTATGAGAATTCCCAATTAATCAAGAAATATTGACTAGACTGAAAGCTAGGTTTCTGAGAACACTTTTCCTGTCGCTTTTCCTCATTTATCCCAAGTACAAAATGCTACTTGATCCGTCTCATTCATTCACTTAATAAATATGTACTTGGACACTTACTGTGTTCTAGGTGCTAAGTTACACACACTTAGCTAATGGAGGAGTGAAATGAATTATTACAGCATCATGTAATTACAGCTGTGTTATGTTCTAAGAAGAAAGTGCCACAACCCCACACCTAAACATTTTTTTTGGGTGTGTGGCACCCTTTGCTTCCTATCCCAGAGAATTCTCTGACAAAAGAGGTAGGATGCCACAGAGCTCTTCTTACTGCCCATGAATGTGTTATTCAGAAACGTGGGAGAATGGACACAATGTAGGCAAGAACTTTGACCAATAAGAAATGAGTATTTATAAATAAATTTATCCCTCTTTCTTTTCTGTGAAGCACAGTCCTGAGACACAGTTAGTACGGCTGCTCAAAAGCTGGTACCACGAGATGGAGCAGTGTCTGTGTAGCAATGTCCTGCTCAGTAATGAATGCTTACATTGCCTCTTGAGGATCTAGAACAAAAGTTTATAAATGATAATTTTTTAGTAATATGTAGAGGAAGAAAACTCAGTAAAGGAGTCAACAGTGTTAGTGCCAGGAAGAGAACCAGGTGACAGTCATACCAAGAAAGGAAGTAAGTGAAAGTTAAGGAAGTGAATTCCTCATCTGGATAAAATTTAAAGATACTCTTTTTTTTTTTTTTTTTTTTTTTATTGCGGTACGCGGGCCTCTCACTGTTGTGGCCTCTCCCGTTGCGGAGCACAGGCTCCAGACGCGCAGGCTCAGCGGCCATGGCTCACGGGCCTAGCCGCTCCGCGGCATGTGGGATCCTCCCGGACCGAGGCACAAACCTGTGTCCCCTGCATCGGCAGGCAGACTCTCAACCACTGAACCACCAGGGAAGCCCGATACTCTTATAATGAGAAAGACAAAGAAGAGCTAGTTGAAAACAGGATCAAGGGAGAGTTTTTAGAAAATAAGAGTAATTAAAATGGGTTCACAGGATGAAAGGAAGAAATCAAAGTAGAGGAAAATGATTGTTGAGATGTCAGAAGAAAACTAGGGGATGGACTTTTCCTAGAGGCAATTGATTAGCCTCAGACAGGGGAAGCCCCTTACTGTCAGAAACACTAAGGAAGGCAGTACTAAGAAGGCAGAGATGGACATAAAGTACAGTTAGAATAGCTCATGCTTGGTAGACATTTTATTTTTTTCTTTTGGATAGTGAAGAAAGATGCTGAACGTAGATTTGAAGACAGCTGGAGGGTAATCAGGGACCATCCATTTTCTCCAGCGGCATGCAGCAACAGGGTATGGAGGAGTGGGGATTGAACCTAAGGTTAGAGTTTTTCAGGATGGGTTGGGCACAGGAGTTGAAAATGCTGGTAGGAAAGTGGTTGAAACTTATCACCAAAGGTAATTGCACTGGAAATAAACTGGGATAGACTTTTTTTTGAGGTAGCTCCCCTTTGTTGAAAGAGGCAATCTAGGTCTATTATAAATGCAGACATAATTGATATCGTTTGACATGATGCCTAGAAGTTGTGTGTAATCATGGTATATAGACAGTATGGTGAAAATCAAAACTATTGAGCCAAAAATGTGTTGGCCATGGCCCTTTTCTATTAAATATGACCTATTTTGAAGCAAGATGTAGTAAGAATCATATAGGACTTTTTTCTATTATTACCAATATGTTTTCATATTATTTTAACATATGTAGATAAATAATTTTTTCCTGCCAGTCCTTCTATTTTGAGAGAGTGTGTGTATGTGTGTGTAAGCTTGTGTGTATACACATCCATGTGCAGATAGCATTAATTGTGATCTGAAGACTAGTTATGACTTATGCATGAGTCACAGGTTCCTAGCCTGCTGGATTGGGAAAGGCAATGCTGCCGCTGCCAGCCTTCCCTGTGACACCAGACGGAGCTCTGGTTACATCTCTGCCTGGCCTATAGTGGCTGAGAGGCAAGAGGAGTTTCTCATTTTAAATGCTCCACAGCTGGAATCTTGTCTGCAGTATCAGCCGATGCCTCTGGGCTCTAATCTTTCGGATTGGACTCTAGAAGGTTGCTTATTCAGTTTTGTAGGCTGTTTAATCAGTAGCTGTTTTGGACATAAAAGACAATGTTCTCTCATTGAAAACAGTATGGAATTATTTCTTCTTTGGTAATTTGCTTGAATCCAATACATTTATATATATATATATATATATATATATATATATATTTATATATATATATATATATATATATAAAATCAAAAAGAGGACTTATAAATGACTTTTATTATATGCATTATAGAAAAAACACTTGTTTTAATCTTTTTGAAATAATGAAAATAATTTTTTAAACATCTCTTTCTCTAAAACTCACTTGACTAATATGCAGGAGAAAATTATAGGGTTGAGATTTATCAGTTTGTTTAAATATGAAGAATTATAAAAAACAATTGCTGTTCTCCTAACTTATAGGTTCTTTTTAGTAAAACTTCTTAGGTTTTATGAGATTTTATTTTAAAAGCAATAGTAAAAATAATATTCACAAACTTCATAGTAAAAAGTTTTTTCTAATTTCTATGCATTTTATCTTCAAAGTAATTTCTGCTTTGCATTTAATGTATCAAAGAAATTATAACAAGTAATTTGATTTCCATATGTATAAAATTTCTATCAGTAATTTAATAGATCAGGAAAAATATTTTAATGCACTGTATGACCTGATTTTCTTGTTCAGAAAAATAAAATCCAAACAGAGTGAGAAGAACCCTTAACTTTGTTTCAGCTCTGATTTCTAGTCTCAATTGTTCCAGAAACCATATAACTTGAAAATATCATTTAATACATTAAGATTTTAGATTTTTAGTTTTCATTTCTAATGCCTTCTTTCATATCTTCATTACCTCTTTATAGATGACTTCCAAGTTTTATTTCCATCTGTTACTTCATGCCTGATAACCATATCCTATTACAAAACTGCTCAAGGACTTGACTATCTCACAATTTTAATGTGAGAATCTATGAATTTGAATAATTTATCTAAAAATCTTCTTCACTCCAAAGAAGGTTCTCCTTCAGATTTTCTACAGCGATGTACTTTCTCATCACTTATTCAGTTTCTTGTGCTGGGAAACATGGAGCTAACTTTGATCCATTCTTTTCTTTCAACTCTTTTATCTAGTCTGATCTCAAGTCATGATGTATTTTTCTTCACAACATCCCAGGGAAAATAGATCTGGAACTTGAGGAAAATGGTTACGAGTCCATAATTTAAGAACAGAATAAGGAGAAATAACTGGGTGTTTGGCGAGTGGCATTCTAAAGATCACTAACGTCCTTGGAAGAGGTCAAGGGACCATGGGACATAGTGAAAAAGGCAAAAGTAAGGAATTGGGATCATGCAATGCCATGCCAGTTCAGAGAGAGGAAACTAAACAATATTGGGAATTTTCAGAAGATCAATCTACCTACTATGTAGAAAAGATTGAAGAAAGGAGCAGTCGCAGTGATCAGATGTGTATTTAGGAAGACAATGAATAGAATGGTTATTCGCCTTTATCTTGTTGGTATAAATTACAGTAATAGGTTTTCTAATGTTACATCATCTTTACATTTCTAGATTTACTGGGTAATAGTGTTTTCTTAACTACCTAGCATCTGAACCTCTTTATAATATTTGGCCCTCTTACACTTCTCTAAAGTTTGCATAAAACATTTGCTTGAAGTTTTCATAGAATTTAGCTATATTTTACATTAACCTAGATAGAGGTAAGGTGGGTAATTCACTGAGATATCCTGAAGTTGTTTTTGTGCCCTATATTTACCAATGTAAAGAACTAAAAATTAGCTATACACTGGTAATAGTATGGAAGGCAATACCACTGCATAGCTTTGATGTTGCTTAATAATTGCTATGATATACTGGGCTAGTACTCATGCTCTTAATATGCTTAGACAAGATTTATTTGAGCTCTAAGAAATGCCTATTATAATGACTTCCCAAGGGTACAATTGGGTACTATTAGTAGTTTGGTGTCCAGCAAAATAATCTGCAATACTCTCCCTTTCCCAAGACATAGGAGGTTACAAGAATGACGTACTGCCCCTGCAATGTGTGCCAATATTTGACAGAGTACACACATATCCAGAATGCTCCAAAGCACTGCTGAAACCCAGGACTCCCTGCACCTTCCTTCACTGGTCCACTTCTCATGGCTGTAGCTGAGATGAGAGAGAAGTCAAAGGCAAGGCAAATTCAATTTACCTTTCATAATTTTACTTTTTCTTCTCTGGGAAAAAAATCCCTTACAGCAGTTTGCTAGAGGCAAATTCATACTGAGCACATGGACCCGTATCTAGAGCTGACTCAACCCAAGGGTCCATGGAAACACATATGTCAGTATCTCCAGAGATTAAAATGCCGTATGTCAGAGTTATTCCAGACTTATGTTCTGGAATGGCTTTCTTAGAACTATATACACTTTAGAATTGTAAGAACTATCCAAGGTCACTCAGTTTAACTCTTTGTTTCATGGATGGGAAGACTGAGAACCAGAATAGCTAAATGACATGCCCCTTGCCAATGGCTACCCATGCAGTTTAGAGAAAGAAGAATTTCTTAAAGTCCAATTCTGAATTTAACCAAGTTTATTTTTTCTTTCTTTTCTGCTTCATTTTCCTTCTCTGTAGAAAAGTTGAGAAATCACTGAAAATTACTTTAGAGAAACCCTAAAGCTTCTGCTACCTTTTGTCTTACAAACGTGGGAGACCATATAATCTGCACTTGACCTTTTCTAGTTCTCCCTTTTGTCCTTTCTGTGACTTCTTACACCAGGTGCTGTTTTTTTCTGAGATTATACTTCAATCTGATTAAGTGTCAGTGTGATCTTGAAGCTATGATACGTTTGCTTCTTCATAGAGCTAACAAATATAATACTAATAGGTATGGAGAATAGTGCATGAGGAAAAAGATAATGATAACTTCTAAAGAGGTTGCATCCCTAAATTATTCTGAAATAGAATTTTTTTAAATGTAAAGACTTTTTAAATTACCACAATTTATAATCTCATGTCTACTGTAGTACAATGTGATACATTAGCACAGTCAAGCCTCTGATGTAGGTTGGGGATGACTCCCCGCAACACATTCATTCTAGTTCTTTACCAAGTCCAACCCAAGGGAGGTGAGTTGCCCTCCAGCCTTCCCTGAAGTAAATCAGTTATGTATACAAAGCCCCTTTGCTCCGTGGCAGCTTCGCTTCTTTCTGTCTTGAGCAATATTGATAGCTATCAATAAGCCAGAAGGAAGAGGGAGGGTGGGAAATGATAAAGGAAGGAAGCTTAAACTAGTAGAGGAAAGAAACTCCCACAATGTAACCTGGGCCAAAGCAGTCATTAACAGTAAAGGATTCAGGTCAGTGGAAACACTTCGAACTTCTTAAAATGCTGCAACTGCCAGTTAGTGGTAGGCAGCAAGGATCTGAGTTAATATGCTTTACTGAATGTACAGGACAACAGGACATCAGAGAAAATGCAAAGTTCCAAAATACGCCTGACTCCAATACAGTAATACACACAGTATTTATATAAAAACATCTATCTATATATATTATACATAATACATATATGTAATTTCAGGGAAATCATTCACAGTAGACAGATGAGCAAAATTTGTTTCTAACATGGGTGTAATTTTGAGAAAGGTACTCTCAGTTTTCCTTAACTCTGCTCTGTATGTCAAATGGTGTCTGGAAGAAAAGTGAGAAAGAAAATATTAGCTTTGTTAACTTAATGAAGGTTAGTTATCCCTAGATAGAGACATTAGACTGTATGAGTAGATAAAAAATAAATCCAGACAGGGGAGGTGTTTCATCAGTAGCCAAACACTACCTGGAGTCTTGCATTTGATTCTAGAAAAGAAAATGGAATACAATGGAAATCCTGGAGCAGTTTTCTAGGCAGGGTGCCTGAATGGTATGAGGATGTGAAACCATATTGTATGACAAAGAAAATGGAAGGTTTAGCAAAAGAAATGTAAAATACAAAGAGAGACTGTGGAGGAGTCTTTAGATATTTAAAAGTTGGACATGGGAGGGTGATTAAACGTGTTAAATAAAATCTCAGAGTATAGAACCGAGATGTGAATATTTCAGGGAAAGTGATTGAGGCTGATCACGGGGAAGACGGTTTTTAGGTCTCTTAGATCAGCTATTTAAAAGTGGAACCAGTTACTCCTGGAAGTTGCAAATGTACTGTTATTGAGATTATTCAAGAGCAAGTTTGGTAACTCCTTGGTGGGAACATCTTAGAAAGAATTCAAGCATCAAAAGGAGGATGGACTAAAAACAGAGAATGATATCTTTTAATCTTAAATACTGTTTGCAAAATGAATGAGCATGAAACCTGGACTATTACTCCCTACAAAGAACTGTTTGTGCCTGATTCGTCTATTTATATGCCAAAGCCCAAAGAACACGAAAGATGCATTTTGTACAACCACTGAACTAAACATACTGGAACACTTGGATCTCTAAAATGAATTCTATGGTTAGTATTAGAGCTATTAGTTGTGAATAAATTTAAATATTATATGCTCTTCTTTCTGAGCTCATGTGTGTGTGTTAAAAACAGCTAATTAACTATTTTCTGAGTGCCTTATCTATAGCATGCCTTACTGGGTATTATGGGTATACAGAGATGTATGGATACTGTTTGCTAGCTTAAACTGTTACCTTACTTCTCTTTTCTTTTTTCCTTTCCTTTCTACATATTTTTATACTTCAAACATCTTGATTTTTAACTTCACATGACACACAGATTTTAGTCCAAGATTTGTCATTTATTAGCTGTATAATCTTGGTAAAATTACTAATCTCTTTAAGTTTTAGTGTCCATATTTGTGAAAGATAAAAAATAATAGAACCAGCTTCACAGTGAGGACTCAGTGAGGTATGGGCATATCTCTCAGCCTATAGTAAGTGTTCATTCATTCACTACTAGCTATTATAGTATCGTTCAAACTCACTGTCACCTCTACCCTTAGCATCTCTCATTAAACCCTTCTTATTCTGGGTTCATTAGAACCTCCAGCGAACCACTACTCTCTACCTCATTGTTACCACCCACTCTGTTTGGTGGTTATCCTACCTTGTTTTGGAAAAGGATGGGCTTCCCACTTCAGTTTAAACCCCCGCACATCTGTACCTTTACTCTCAACTCTTGCCCTTACATGGGCAGATGGGCAGATCTATAATGTCATAGAATTCTAGGTTGGTAAATACTAGAGTTTATCCAAATGACCCTCTCATTTTAGAGATAAGGAACCTGGGATAACGAAGACAGGTCTGACCTTTTTCAGATAACAGAGCAGTTAGTTAATAGGAGCAAGTAAATAGCAGAGTAAAGTACTCCTCTGCTATAGAGTATCCCTTGTTCCAAACAGTTGTGAGTGAATTGAGAGTATGGAGAAAAAAAGAAAGGTCAGAGTTTGATCTTTAGCCCTCAGTGACATGTAGGACAATGTTTTGGGTACTAAAGTGAATAAATTAAAAGAAACTAACATATCTTTCGTGCCTATTCTGTTCTGAGCACTAAGATAGTTTCTTTATATATAGCACATTATTTGATCCTCAATAACAAAACCAAAACATATAAACACACTTCCTCATTTCTTAATTGAGACAATGAAGTTCAAAGAAATTATATTTGACCAAAGTTAAATACACTAATAAATGGTAGTGCCACAATTTTAACCCATGTTTCTATGAATGTAAAATCTATGCTCTCTGACTGCTTTTATGGCAGTGCTCACTCTTCCCAATCTTGGCTATTATATAATCCCAGTCCTCTAAGGCAAATAAGTCCACTTCTCCTAGGGATGTTCAAGATACTTAGGGTGTATTTGTCTTTGGGAGAAGAGGTGGGTATAGAAATTAACTATGTAGACTGTCACCTCTTGTGGTTCCTGGGCAGTAGGAAACCTAATTTAAACAACCCCTCATCAGGGTGCTTACCCGAGCTTATTCTACAAGAAGTTGGATCTCACCAAGAGAGACGTAGTAAAATTCCCCAAACCCCAAGGATATAAGAAAAATTTAATGTCAGAGACGGCAAGAGAGTGAGCAAAATAATTTTTTTCTACAAATACTAAGAATTGTTTGAACCTCAGAATTTTCACTGGCAACTTTGGATAACAGAAACATTGAAGCAATATATTCAATCTGTATGTTATTAAGTTTAGAGCACCATCCTTTCAAAGAGCAAAAATTTAGAAGTCATAACTCTGCTTTCAGAAAAAAAAAAACCCACAACCCTCTGGTTTGTGGCACTGCCTAATTTCTGTATTATAAATATTCCTACATGGCCAATTTCAAGGTACCAACATGAAATTGCTGACTGCAAAGTTGAAAGATACATGCACGTTGTCTTTTTTTTTTATAAATACCCAGCGCTTTTTTTTTTTTAGATGTTGGGGATAGGAGTTTTCGTAATTTATTTATTTATTTCTGCTGTGTTGGGTCTTCGTTTCAGTGCGAGGGCTTTCTCTAGTTGTGGCAAGTGGGGGCCACTCTTCATCGCGGTGCACGGGCCTCTCACTATCGCGGCCTCTCTTGTTGCAGAGCACAAGCTCCAGACGCGCAGGCTCAGTAGTTGTGGCTCACGGGCCTAGTTGCTCCGTGGCATGTGGGATCTTCCCAGACCAGGGCTCGAACCCGTGTCCCCTGCATTAGCAGGCAGATTCTCAACCACTGCGCCACCAGGGAAGCCCTGCATGTTGTCTTTGATGAGCCCACTGCAAGTTCTCATTTGCATATGTCAGGGTTATATGGATATTTAATATAGGTACATGCATATTTTTATGTGTGTGCATAGAAAAAGAAGGTCTGGAAGTATATGAAAAAATTATTTTATCAGTTTGCTCTGGAGAGAAGAGTGGGTTTAAGATATGTCTGATAAAAGAGAACTTTCCTATTTTATTCTGTATATTTTTGTATCTTTCTAAAACATTTTATTAACATGTATACACAAAAAGTACATATATAATAGATTTATACAGTTCAGTTTTCACAAACTGAACACACCTATATAGCCACTTACCCAGATCCAGAAACAACGTTATCAACACTACTCATATCTCTGCCAAGCATTATTCCTCAACACCCCAGGAGTAACCACATTCTGATTTCTAACAACATAGATCAGCTTTGCCTGCTTTTGAAATTTATATAACTGGTACAGCATATATTATTCTAGTTAACCCAAATATTCAGTGATGTAGACATTACACCTACGAGCATTGTATTTAGGTTTAAGTATGAATACAGCCATGTCCCTAGGGAGAAATGGCTTGGTGATTTTAAACTGCCAATCAGTATGATGAGTTCTTTTTAAGACCTTATGAGAGGGCAAGAAATACGTAGCTGTGGAAATACGTTGATTACAGACTGATGTTCAGCTATGTTACCTGGGGCCTGAATCAGCACTGCTTCAGACCAGTGCACAAGAAAGGATATAGGGAAGAAAGCACAAGAGTGAGGGAGAGAGGGAGAGATTCCAATTACTTCCCTACAGGACAGATGGCAGATTCAGTCCCCTGAGGGCTCAAGGAAAACTCTTGCAGGAGGTGGCTATACCTGGTGCTCAGCTTTCTAAGACAGCACAAGAAGCAGAGATGTAAAGAGGGAAAATGACAGCCTGACTTGGAAGAAGAATAGGAGAGTTCTGGTTCCATGGGTAAATCTCATATCTTTCTGAGATTCCTTTTTTTTTTTTTAACATCTTTATTGGAGTATAATTGCTTTACAGTGGTGTGTTATTTTCTGCTTTATAACAAAGTGAATCAGTTATACATATGTTCCCATATGTCTTCCCTCTTGCGTCTCCCTCCGTCCCACCCTCCCTATCCCACCCCTCTAGGTGGTCACAAAGCACCGAGCTGATCTCCCTGTGCTATGTGGCTGCTTCCCACTAGCTAGCTATTTTACCTTTGGTAGTGTATATATGACCATGCCACTCTCTCACTTTGTCACAGCTTACCCTTCCCCCTCCCCATATCCTCAAGCCCATTCTCTATTAGGTCTGTGTCTTTATTCCCATCTTACCCTAGGTTCTTCATGACTTTTTTTTTCCCCTTAAATTCCACATATATGTGTTAGCATATGGTATTTGTTTTTCTCTTTCTGACTTACTTCACTCTGTATGACAGACTCTAGGTCCATTCACCTCACTACAAATAACTCAATTTTGTTTCTTTTTATGGCTGAGTAATATTCCATTGTATACATATGCCACATCTTCTTTATCCATTCATCTGTTGATGGACACTTCGGTTGCTTCCATGTCCTGGCTATTGTAAATAGAGCTGCAATGAACATATTGGTACATGACTCCTTTTGAATTATGGTTTACATATTTCCGTGCAGTCTTGGTTGTGACTATGAGCTAGTGATATGTCCACAGATATACCCATAATCTGGTAAAGTTCTAATTATTTCTATTGAATCCATACTTCACTTATAATGAAAAGTGAGTACATGAAAACGTTGGAAATCTTAAAGAGGAGGTATTGCAATTCTTGGAATCTCAATGAGAATGCACATGATAATATAAAATAATTATGTTTTGATTGTGTCATCATGATTTTTCACAATTTTTGTCTAGAGAGGAAATTCTAATGACTCTCTGTAGACTTAGCCACAGTCCACGAGTGATACTGAGGTACGGGAAAGCTGGTAACTACAACTTCTTTCTAATTTGACCCATGTTGGTAGTATTGGAACCTAAGGTTGAGTCATAGAATTGCTTTAGAAGAGATTCTGAAATGATGGGTTAAAAATGATGTCTTTTCTATCAAAATGGATGAAATTTGTTGGTTGAAGGAAAAATATATTCTAGAAATGTCACCCTTCCTTCTACAATTCTCCTCCCCAACCCAAATATAGAAAGGGTGATATCTCTCACAAATATCTGTACCAGACCATTGCAGAGCCAATTTTTCAAAATTTGGTATAAGTGTATAGCTTAACATACTTATTAGGAGTTTCCCAACTAGAGACATTTTATAAAGCAAAGATAAATGCCTATACAATGCTTTTTTTGGTTAAGATTATAACTTTATGATGAATATTGCAGGGAGTTTATTAATTTATTCAGTGACCACTTAATAGCCAAATATGGAGGAATAGTAAAATGATTTAGACATGATTTCTATCCCAAAGAAGTGTGCAGTTTTGTGTCAGAGAATAACACATAAGGAAATAACTCTGAAAGTAATTATTTTTCTAGTCCAAAATGATGTACGGACATGTTGGTAGGGTAGCACATAGGTGGCAGTGTATAGCTATGCTTCAAAATAAATACATATGCTATAGAAATTTACTAAGGTTTTGTACACTGGAGTTTTAGTTACTCAAGATTTTCTGAGGGTCCCATAAATGTAATGAATTTTTAATCATCAAGTATTTTTTTTAAAGATTTCTCATGTGGGTGTACTATTTTTGATGCTACAATGAGAAAATTTCCATTTTAGGATGCAGGACATAATCAGAAGTATTTTTCCATGCTATAACGATAGAGACTATAAACCACGCATTATTTCATCTAGAAAGCTGTGAAAACTGGCTTAACAGTGTTTTATTGTATATTGTGGAATAAACAAATCCAAAGATGGGGAAGTAGAAAAGCCCTCATAAAAGAAATAACAATCATCATGTGGTCTGAAGAATGAGGAATTCTATGGACTAAAAATAACAAAGAATATTTTAAAAAATATAACTCAGCAAGCACAGTTTTGGATCTATGAATGTCACCAGATGTGAGGTGTTGATGTTAATATTAGGAAGACTAGACCACTGTGAAACTGGACAGGATAAGTATTCTCTACAAATGAGAAATCAGCATGCATAAGAATGAGAGTGACTTTAGAAATTTTCTTTTCTAAAGATAAGCCTGGTGAAGTTGTGCAGTGACACTTTTGTAGGAAACTATTGATATTAAGGCAAGAAGAAGCAAACAACAATTACAATATAGCAAATCAGGGATAACAAATGCCACAAATTCTGTACTGCTGGCCAAACGAAACAAAGAGAAAAGGGGCTCCAGAAAATTCACCTTGGCATTTAGAACATGTGAATATCCATGGTTCAAACGTGAAAACAAAGGAGTATGATAAATCCAGAGTCTGTCTGGATTCTGAAATCAGAAACCAAAATTGTCAGTAAGGGGAGAAAAATTGTTCTAAAGTTCTAGGACATGAAAACTACAGTTCAGTAGTAATTTTAGAAAACGGGTAAGTGTTGATTGTTAATTACCAAAACTCACGCAAGGTGATTTTAGAAATAGCAAAAAAAGAAAGCCCAAACCTGAACTACAGCTCTGGTAGGAACTGTGAGGGAAGTAGGCTGAGGTTGTGAGTTGGGATCATCCTTTGGGTTTGGGTTAAGATTAGTATTCATGACTTCGTTATGAAGTCACTTTATTTATTTATTGAAACATTATTATTAAATCACTTACTTAGTAACAACAATCAGGATAACAGGAACACGCTGCAGATACTCATTTCCCATTTGGCCTGAATAAGCATTGTGTTTTTGCTACACAATGCTATCCTAATGTAGGTTTTTCCGTGGCCAGGGAAAACAGTATTTAAAATAGTCCATCTTTCTAAAATTGAAGTGACTGTTCTAAACAGGTGTTTAGAAAGGAAGTGGGAACAGTTAAGGCTTAATTACTATGAAAAAACAAAACAGCACAATTACAAAAGAACATTTAAATAGGAAAATAAGGAAACTATACATTAAAAAATTATACATGTACACACTGTATCAAAATACCTTTTCTATTTTGGTAACCAAATTTTGGAGATTAAAAACAAACTAGTTCAAGCATTTCTAAACATAAAAACTTCAGGTTTATATTTATTAAAAACAAGATAATATCAGTTTTGTTGAAGTAATCATATATACACCATGATAAATATCTGGAATTGTGAAAATGGAAATAGTGAATAGCTTTAAATTTCCTGAATATTTTCATGGCTTAAACTTTTTTCAGTTTTTTTTTTAAAAATGAGTTTACTTAGTTTTAAACTCAGGCCAGTGTGCTTTTCTTAAAAGACAAAATACTTATTAAAAATGGTAAGTATTAAGGTTTGCACGAGCTAAAATAATATTTACATTTGCCTAGATGTAACAACTTAAAAACATACAAATTCAAGATATAGTAGGAAAATATGTAAAACAACACATAAAGAACCATAGCCCATTAAAAAATATAAATGCACCTTCTATATATCGAAAACTAAATATTCTGATTTAAAAGTAGCTTCTGTAAAATGTCTAAGTAGTAGGCATTGTTTGCTTTCCTAATATAATGAATAAATAAGAACTATTTCTATCCCAAACAGTACTATCAGTATTTCTTAGCAAAAACTGTAGTATATACATATACATGGAAAGGCAGGCATTGATACAGGATGTTCTGCATCCAAGTTTAAGAGTTTGAGTTCCATTAAAATGTTTTCTACAACTTATAAGGACAGTGCACACAAAAGTAAAAAGATGAGGTAAACATCTTACAATTTTAAGCATTACTTGAAACTTAATACTTAGATATTCCCAATGCCTAGGCTCTAGAACGATGCTTAGGAGGTCCTCCATAGTGATGATGATATGACACGTATCTGAACCACATAATGAGCAGCAGGTTTCTTGGTCTTCTGAGTAGGCAATGATGATCTTCCCTGTAATTACAAAGCAATCGTGATTAAGTTTTGTCAAGAATATTGCTTCTGTGTGGGTTTACAGGAGGCACCGAGCTACAGTAAGAGCAGTTACAATGCCGTTCAAAATTGCCATATATAGCTCACGTGGAAAGAATGTCCAGTCAGTTTCTTGAACCTGGCAGGTGAAAGAGGAGTAGGAGGAAACATTCCTGGTTCATGTAAGGAACGGCACCAAAAACGGAGGAGAGCTTAAACAAGCTTTATTTGGGAACGCTCCCGGGCGAGGTTCACTGGTCCGAGAGAAAGGGGCCCGAGAAGTCGCACCCGGGTGCAGGCACGAACAAAATTTATAGGGGCGGACGCAGGGGAGGTGCTTGCTGCGTGAAGCAGCCCTTTCTTGGTAATCTCTCGGGTGTTGTGGCAATGTCGGGTGTCGGTTGCATCAGCCTCAGAGCCGTTGGTTCCGCCCCTCGGGAAGCGGGAAGACCGGGGCCGAGTGGTGTGGCAATGTCAGGTGTTGGTTGCATCAGCCACTTTGGCAGGGGTTCCGTCTGGCTCCCTGGGCCCTTCCCCGGACCTGCTGGCCTTACGTCTTGACTTCTTTGGTGTAATGGGGCGACATTTGGTCTCTGGCTACCTCCTGCTGTACGGGGGCGCCGGAAGGGAGTCGGGCGGCCAGCGGTCCGGAGGTTAGGGGAGGACGGCCGCGGGGGGCTCTGTGGGTAGTAGGTATATGGGTGGAGGAGCATCTGATTTACCGCCACCCGAGAGGCTTCTTGTATGCAGCTGCGGAGAAACCTGAGGAAACGGGGCAAGCATGAATAGGATGCAGATAAGGATTAAGGGGCCTAGGATTGGTGTCAGCCAGGTATAGAGGGTGGACCGCCACCAGTCGGGGATGGGGGAGGTGGATTGTCGCTGCCTGCGTTGGAGTTCTTCTTTTAAGCATCGGAGAGCATCTACATTGTCTTCAACGACCCCTGTCTCGCTGATGTAGTAGCAGCACTCTTCCTGTAGGAAGAGGCAGGTACCTCCTTTGTCGGCTGTCAGAAGGTCCAGGGCGCGTCGATTTTGGAGGGCAACTCGGGCTACTGAGGTGATCTGGTGCTGGAGGGAGGTGATGGAGGCGGCAGAGGCCTCGATGGCTAGCTGGAGTTTCTGTTCTAGGTCGCGGGATGTTGAGACACTGTGTTAGGGCTCCTCCCCCGATGCCCGCAGCGACGAGAGAGGAGGCGAGGGAAATGCCTGCGACCATAGGGAGAAAGATGGCCCTTTTTTCTCGGCCAAAAAGTTGTGTGGTAAGTGAGAGAAATTCGGCTTGGCCACATGAGTTGTGGAACAAGGGTGACGGGGATACATGGGAAGGGGGAGGAAGAGTTGACCTCTTTTGTAAGGGAGCCATTACAGCAAAAGAACAAGCCTGGTGGGGCCCGCATTGGCGTAGTTACGGGGAGAGATGAGTTGCAAGGGAGTGCATCGTTAAGTTTGGGCGGCTGCCATAGCAAATTGTGAGGTTCTTTTTTTCTAAATCTCTGAGGGTGAGAAAGGCCCGTCAAACAGTGGAGGGAGAAGTAAGGGGTCCTTGGGGGGTTTCTTTAGCAACCAAATATAGGTGTTTAGCAAGAAGAGCAAAGTTAGGTATCCAGTGTCGGACAAGTCCTATCAGGCCCAGAAAGGAGAGAATCTGGTCAGCTGTCTCTGGAGGTTGGAGGTCGTGGATGGCCTGGGTGCGGTCGGCTGTCAGGCTGTTTGCTGTGGGGGTAAGGTGGATTCCCAGGTAGGTTACCGAGGGTGTAGACAGTTGGGCCTTGGCTGGAGAGACCCGATAGCTGCGAGAGCCGAGATAATTGAGGAGGTCAGCAGTGTGCTGTTTTGAGAGGCTGAGAGATGGGCTACAGAGGAGGAGGTCATCCACGTATTGGAGGACTATACTGGAGGTGAGAGGGCAGGAAGCGAGGTCCCGTGCCAGAGCCTGGCCAAAGAGGTGGGGCTATCGTGGAAGCCCTGGGGAAGAACCGTCCAGGTAAGCTGGCGGGAAGCCTGGGTATCCGGATCTGTCCAGGTGAAAGCAAAAAGGAAGTAGGAATCAGGGTGTAGGGGGATAGAAAAGAAGGCGTCTTTGAGATGGAGGACCGTACAATGTGTGGTGGACGGGGGATATGGGAGAGCAAAGTGTACGGGTTTGGCACGACTGGGTGGAGGGGAATTATCGCCTCATTGATCAGTCGGAGGTCCTGGACCAGGCGGTAATCTCCTGAGGCCTTGCGGACAGGCAGGATGGGGTGTTGCAGGGAGAGTCCGTGGGGACGAGGAGCCCCTGGTCTAAGAGTCTGGTGATAATAGGTTGTAAGCCCCTTAGATGAGTTTCAGAGATGGGGAATTGGGGCCTGGATGGAAACTTGGAGGGGTCTTTAAGACGGATTAGGACAGGGGGGTGGTGTGTCACTATTATGGGTCTCCATGTATCCCAGACCTGGGGGTCTATCCGGTTGGGGGAAATGGGAGGAGGAAGAGAGGAGGGAGAGGGCTCCGCTGCCAGACCGAGGAGGGGGAGCAGGAGTTGAGAGGAGGGGGCCTTGGGATCAAGTCTGGCCAGTTGGAGAGAGGCCCCTAATTGGAAGAGATCATCACGACCTAGCAGAGGAACTGGGCAGGACGGTATGACCAAGAAAGAATGAGTAAAAGGGAGCCTCTCGATGTAACATGAGAGGGGGCTGGTCTGGAGCGGGAAGGACGGCTTACCGTCGATGCCCATAACCGAGATCTGGGAAGGAAAAACTGGCCCGGAATATGTAGGCAAGACCGAATAGGTAGCCCCCGTGTCCACCAAGAATGAGATGGACTTACCCGCTACCTGTAGCGTTACCCTGGGCTTGGCGAGGGTGATGGGGGTCTTCGAGTCCGGGTGTTGTCAGTCGTCAGCCAGTCCCAGGAGTTCGAGTGGTGGAGCCGTCGGGTCGGTCCGCCCTCCACGTGGAGGCGCTGAGGGAGGGCCGGCCATAGGGCAGTCACTTTTCCAATGGCCTGTTAGCCCGCAGCCAGGGCAGGGCTTGGAAGGAGGCCGGGGATTGGGACATTGGCGAGCCCAGTGCCCCTCTTTTCCGCACTTGAAGCAGGCCCCTAGTGGGGTTGCCTGCGGCAGGTCCCATGGATGTTGCCCATGGGAGATGGTCGGCTGCAGGGCGGCTTCGAGGGCTTGGGTTTGGAGGGCCACCTTTTGGTGCATCCGAGCCTGTCAGCTGGACTCTGCCAAATCCTCACGGGCATTATAGACTTTAAAGGCCATTTTTACCACGTCTCGGATGGGAGTCTGGGGGCCGTCCTCTGCCGGCTTAAGTTTTTTCCTGATATCAGGGGCTGATTGGGTGATAAAAGTGGGTGGCCAAGACCGTTGCGCCTGCCGGGGTGTCAGGGTCCAAGCGCGTGTATAGAGTTAGGGCCTCTGTAAGGCGGTTGAGGAAAACGGCTGGATTTTCACTGGGCTCTTGGGTTCTCTCTTTTAGCTTTTCGAAGTTGACAATCTTGCGGGAGGCAGCCTGCATACCAGCCAAGAGGCATTGGATCATTAGATCGCGTTTGCGGCGACCGTCTTGGCCGTCCTGATAACTCCAGCCCGGATCGGTGCCAGGAACGGCAGTGGCTCCGACGGGCACAGAGTTATCAGTGAGGTGGACCTGATCTGCGTGGTTTCGGGCAGCAGTTTGAATTCTTTCCCTCGCGTCGGGGGTCAGAGTATAAGATAGGATCACAAAGATGTCGTGCCAGGTTAGATCGTAAGCTTGAGAGAGGTAGCGAAATTCTTTGATGTAGCGGGAGGAGCTGGCAGAAAAGGAGCCTAATAGCTTTTCTATTTGAGAGAGATCTTGGAGGGAAAAGGGAACATGAACTCTAACTAATCCTTCCGCTCTGGCCACCTCTCTTAAGGGACAGAGAAGGTTTGGGTCCTGGGAGTCGTGGCGGTGAGAGCGGGTGTGTGAGCTGACTGGCGAGGAGAGGGGTGATGAGAGAGAGATGGAGGGAGAAGAAGCGGGGGAAGGGGGGGCCAAGGGGGAGGTTGCCGGGGGGAAGCGGGGGAGTGGTGGGGGGCGCTGAGGTGGGCTCAGGAGGGAGAGGGGCCGGTCCAGGGTCGGGTGGGGGTTGGAGAGGAGCTCTGGAGGGGGGAGAGGCGAGAGATTCGGGTGGGTCGGTGAGTGGAGAGGGGTCATCGTCAAAGGAAATTAGGGGCTTGGATGTAGGAGATGTCTGTTAGGCAAGAAGGATCTGGGAAGTGGAACAATCGACGCAGAGGGAAGGGCGGGAGCGTAAATACCAGAAGGCCTGGACGTAGGGGACCTCGGACCATTTACCCGTCCTGCGGCAGTAGTTATCTAAATCGCGGAGAATGTTGAAATCTAAAGTCCATTCAGGAGGCCATTTAGATTAATTGTCTAGAGGGTACTGTGGCCAGGGCTCGGTGGAATAGAATATGAGCCGCCTGCGGCGGAGGTCTTGAGAAAAGCCGAGTTTTGTAAAGTTGGCCAGGAGACGCCCCAGGAGTGTCTTAGGATCTGGTTTGGATTCTGAAGTCCCCATGACCTCCGTCTGTCCCCGGGTGAACAGAGAAAGAGAGAGACGTCTCTGGTCTCAATCTCTGGTCACGGCGGATCGGAGAGCAGTCAGGCTGTTGGGACGTCTCCACAATCGCCCGAGGCTCGGAGGGAAGACGGAGGAGTCCCTGACGCGGCCGCGGTTAAGGACAGGGAGTCCGGTGGGTAGGAACCCTGGGGGTCGAGGGGAACGAAGGAGGGACTTACCCCGCTTCTGCCGGATCGGGTGGGTGAGCGGAGGTCCCCGGTCGGGAGGGGTGGCCCCGCGGTAATCTGTGGGGCTGGGTACCCCTCCCGGGTTTCGGCACCAAATGTAAGGAATGGCACCAAAAACGGAGGAGAGCTTAAACAAGCTTTATTTGGGAACGCTCCCGGGCGAGGTTCACTGGTCCGAGAGAAAGGGGCCAGAGAAGTCGCGACCGGGTGCAGGCACGAACAAAATTTCTAGGGGCGGATGCAGGGGAGGTGCTTGCTGTGTGAAGCAGCCCTTTTTTGGTAATCTCTCGGGTGTTGTGGCAATGTCAGGTGTCGGTTGCATCAGCCTCAGAGCCGTTGGTTCCGCCCCTCGGGAAGCGGGAAGACCGGGGCCGAGTGGTGTGGCAATGTCAGGTGTTGGTTGCATCAGCCACTTTGGCGGGGGTTCTGTCTGGCTCCCTGGGCCCTTCCCCGGACCTGCTGGCCTTACCGTTCAAAAGAATCAAAATAAGTCACTGTCCAAGAAAAGCTGCAGCAGGAGATTCCAGCAGTTAGGGATATTATAAGTAGAGTCCAGAATCCTAACAGTCCAGTGTGTACATCATCTTCGTTCTTCAAATTTTCAGCATGTAACTCTTTTACGATCAGGTAGGTGATGGCGAGAAGGAAGGCGAGGAGGATGGGAAACAGCAGCGAACAGAGAACTGAGAGGACCTGGACCGGCCAGCGCCGGGCTTGGGCTCTGCCGCCCGCATCCGCCGAGAAAATGCCATTGCGTTTATCGGGCAGGGCGGGAGACCTGTCCCCATCTGGCCGGAGTAGCGAGTCCTTTCTAGGTTCCAATGACGCCCCGGCCGAGAACTCCGCCCGCAGGTCACGGGCCACTCGGTTGCATACCTCCTCCTCGTCGACTTCACCCTCACCCCAACTGTCTCCGTGACTCGGGCCGGGGGTGAAGGTGGCAGCCTCCCACTGCCCCACCCCCTACGGGGTGAGGCTGTCTAAGCTCGGGAAGCTGGGACACAGTTGTCTTCCCTTCCCCGGGGGAAGTTGGTGGAGTTTTCTGAAGTCACTTTAAATGAACTTTCCGCACAAAGTTGAGTTTGACAGTCAACCTCCAATAATGATACTTGAATAGCTTTCTTAAATCTTAAATAGATCACCGAGGAACATTAGAAACCTAGTGTGAGCAAGCTAGGCTTTTACCTGGTGGAGAGAAGGAGGGACTATTGCACTATCCATTGGTACTTCTGTGCTATTTTCTCTTAATTTTCACATAACATCAACCCCAACTCCCGTAGATTCTGCCACCCATGTGCAGCTAACATCCATCCAGTTCCTCTCATATCCATTGCAGGAATCTGCTCTAAGTAACGTCATCTCTCATTTGTAATTCTCCAACAGCCTCTGGATTTATCTAGAAGTACATACCCTTGATCTTCCATTCCCCACACAGTAATCACAAAGATCCCTTTTGCTTAGATTCCTGTACTTTTTTCTCTTAAAGTAAATTCTCATACATTTCCCTTAACCATTCATGGCCTTGGCTCACCTAGGCTTCCACCTTCATATTGTTTCTGTACTACTCTTCCTTTCCTCGGCAACCACATTGAATTTTTTCTGTTTCTTGTACTGTGTCTTTGCTCTTTTCCACCTCAGGACTTTACACATTTACCTACTACATTTACCAGAAACATCCATAATAATTTTCCTTCTCAACCTGCCCGCCTTTTCAACTATACGGTAACATCCTACTTATCTTTTCCTCATTCCTCTGATCCTAGTTTAAATGCCATTTTCTTAATGCAGTCTTTCTGGAATCCCTTACTTCAAGGTAAATTTAGAAGCTAGATTTCTTCTATTTTAGCACATGTCATACTAATAAATATGTATTTAATAGTTACAACATTTATAGAAACTATATTTCCCTCCATTCAGCATCACACCCCTAGTGCTTAGCCCATAGTGACTGACTTGACTCCCGCTGAGTCTTTCTGTGACTTGAGTAGGGACTAGCCTGAAAGGCAAACATCACTGTGGGTACGTGCCATGGAAATGGGACAGGCAAGGGCTAACCATGAGGGCTTGAGCAAGTCTGTGTTGGCAAGAATTGAAATAACAGTTTCAAGTAGTATGTTTTTTTTGAACTTTTTATTTTATATTGGAGTATAGTTGATTAACAATGTTGTGTTAGTTTCAGGTGTACAGCAAAGTGTTGTTTTAGCTATACATATACATGTCACTATTCTTTTTCAAATTCTTTTCCCAATTAGGTTGTTACAAAATATTGAGCAGAGTTCCCTATGTTATACAGCAGGTCCTTGTCGGTTATTCATTTTTAAATATAGCAGTGTGTACACGTCAATCCCAAGTATTTATGAACTGGAATAAATGTACTTACAGATGGAGATGATAAGGAAGTAGTCCTGTCCTTTAGGTGATGCTAACAATGATCATAAACAATATAGGAGAAGTCAGTTTATGGGGGTGAGAACGAGAGAAGGAGGAATTATGCTGATGGTGTTGAGTTTAAGGAATCTAGGGAATTTTCATAAGAGATATCCAAAAGGCATAGTTGCATCTTGAGCTGAAGAAATAAGTGAAGATTAGAGAGTTGGGATTCATTTCGTGTGATTGGAATAGTGCTTGTAAAATATGTTTACTCAGGAGAGTATTTTTATTTTATTTTATTTTATTTTTTTTGCAGTACGCGGGCCTCTCACTGTTGTGGCCTCTCCCGTGTGGAGCACAGGCTCCGGACGCGCAGGCTCAGTGGCCGTGGCTCACGGGCCCAGCCGCTCCGTGGCACATGGGATCTTCCCAGACCAAGGCACGAACCCGTGTCCCTTGCATCAGCAGGCGGACTCTCAACCACTGCGCCACCAGGGAAGCCCTAAACAGTTAAATTTTTTGACCTTAGGATTCAAAAATGGGAAAATCAGTTCATGTTGTTTAAATTACTCTCTTGCTTTTATCTTTAGGACTCTCTTTGATGGGAAGAATGAAGAGAACCCTAGCAGGCACTGGGTTAAGAGGGATTCTTTGAACACACACAGATATGAGGCTCTCAGGGAAGAAGAGGTTGCTCTACTAGTGATGCTATGCATGACCAGCCTTAGACACACTTTGAAGAAGGGTGAGATTGCTTAGCATTTCTTTGTGTTTTCTTAGAGTCCCCGCCTTTACAAAGCACTCAAGTCTCCATTATCACAACATGTACCAACTAACAAACAAAATCATCCATATCATGTATAGAAGACTTGCTGTTTCACCTCTTCAAGAAATGACTGCATTTTTAAATGGGTCACTGAAGGAGGGAGACTCACAAAGTAAAAGCGATGGTGAATTGCCAAGCATTCACAAAGAAGGTATGTGGAGGGACGGGAAGATGGCGGAAGAGTAAGACGCGGAGATCACCTTCCTCCCCACAGATACACCAGAAATACATCTACACGTGGAACAACTCCTACAGAGCACCTACTGAAGGCTGGCAAAAGACCTCGGACCTCCCAAAAGGCAAGAAACTCCCCACGTACTTGGGTAGGGCAAAAGAAAAAAAAAAAAAAGAAAAAACAGAGACAAAAGAATAGGGACGGCACCTGCACCAGTGGGAGGGAGCTGTGAAGGAGGAAAAGTTTCCACACACTAGGAAGCCCCTTCGCGGGCGGAAACTGCGGGAGGCGGAGAGGGGAGCTTCGGAGCCGCAGAGGAGAGCGCAGCAACAGGGGTGCGGAAGGCAAAGCAGAGAGATTCCCGCACAGAGGATCGGTGCCGACTGGCACTCACCAGCCCGAGAGGCTTGTCTGCTCCCCCGCCGGGACGGGCGGGGCTGCGAGCTGAGGCTCGGGTTTCGGTTTCCGATGGAGCGCAGGGAGAGGACTGGGGTTGGCGGCTTGAACATAGCCTGAAGGGGTTGGTGCACCACGACTAGCCAGGAGGGAGTCCGGGGAAAAGTCTGCACCTGCCGAAGAGGCAAGAGACTTTTTCTTCCCTCTTTGTTTCCTGGTGCGCGAGGAGAGGGGTTTAAGAGCGCTGCTTAAAGGAACTTCAGAGACGGGCGCGAGCTGCGGCTAAAAGCGCGGACCCCAGAGACGGGCGGGAGACGCTAAGGCTGCTGCTGCCGCCGCCACCAAGGGGCCTGTGTGCGAGCACAGGTCACTCTCCACACCCTTCTTCCACGGAACCTGTGCAGCCCGCCACTGCCAGGTTCCCGGGATCCAGGGACAACTTCCCCGGGAGAACGCACGGCGGGCCTCAGGCTGGTGCAAAGTCACGCTGGACTTTGCCTTCGCAGGCCCGCCCCGCACTCCGTGCCCCTCCCTCCGCGCTGGCCTGAGTGCGCCAGAGCCCCCGAATCAGCGGCTCCTTTAACCCCGTCCTGTCTGAGCAAAAAACAGACGCCCTCCAGCGACCTACACGCAGAGGCAGGGCCAAATCCAAAGCTGAGCCCCCGTGAGCTGTGAGAACAAAGAAGAGAAAGGGAAATCTCTCCCAGCAGCCTCAGAAGCAGCGGATTAAAGCTCCACAATCAACTTGATATACCTGCATCTGTGGAATACCTGAATAGACAACCAATCATCCCAAATTAAGGAAGTGGACTTTAGGAGCAAGATCTATGATTTTTTTCCCTTTTCCTCTTTTTCTGAATGTGTATGTGTATGCTTCTGTGTGAGATCTTGTCTGTATAGTCTTGCTTCCACCATTTGTCCTAGGGTTCTATCCGTCCATGGTTTTTTTTAAAAATTTTTTTCTTAATAATCAATTTTAATTTTAATAATGTTATTATACTTTACCTTCTTTCTTTCTTTCCTTTCTTCCTTCCCTCCTTTAGACAACGAGTCATCCCAAATTCAGGAGGTGGTCTCTGACAGCAAGATTTATGATTTTTCCCCCTTTACCTCTTTTAGTGACAGTGTATGTGTATGCTTCTGTGGAAGATTTTGTCTGTATAGCTTTGCTTCCAACATTTGTCCTAAGGTTCTATCCGTCCTTTTTTCTAAAGAACTTTTTAATTCAATAACTTTATTATACTTTATTTTATTTGTACTGTATCTTCTTTCTTTCTTTTTTCCTTCTTTCCCTCCTTCCTTCCTCCGTCCCTCCTTTCTTTCCTTCTTTCCTTCTTTCCTTCTTTGCTTCTTTCTTTCTTCCTTCCTTCCCTCCTTTCCTTCTTTCTTTCCTCATACTTCTACTAATTCCCTCTACTTTTTCTCCCTTTTATTCTGAGCCGTGTGACTGAAAAGCTCTTGGTGCTCCAGCCAGGAGTCAGGGCTCTGCCTCTGAGGTAGGACAGCCAACTTCAGGACACTGGTCAACAAGAGACCTCCCAGCTCCACATAATATCAAACGGCAAAAATCCCCCAGAGACCTCCATCTTAACACCAGCACCCAGCTTCACTCAACGACCAGCAAGCCACAGTGCTGGACAACCTATGCCAAACAACTAGCAAAACAGGAACGCAACCCCACCCATTAGCAGAGAGGCTGCCTAAAATCATAATAAGTCCACAGACACCCCAAAACACACCACCAGACGTGAACCTGCCCACTAGAGAGACAAGATCCAGCCTCATCCACCACAACACAGGCACTAGTCCCCTCCACCAGGAAGCCTACACAACCCACTGAACCAACTTTAGCCACTGGAAATAGACATCAAAAACAGCGGGAACTACGAACCTGCAGTCTGCAAAAAGGAGACTCCAAACACAGTAAGATAAGCAAAATGAGAAGACAGAAAAACACACAGCAGATAAAGGAGCAAGATAAAAACCCACCAGACCTAACAAATGAAGAGGAAATAGGCAGTCTACCTGAAAAAGAATTCAGAATAATGATAGTAAGGATGATCCGAAATCTTGGAAATAGAATGGACAAAATGCAAGAAACAGTTAACAAGGACCTAGAAGAAATAAAGATGAAACAAGCAATGATGAACAACACAATAAATGAAATTAAAAGTACTCTAGATGGGATCAATAGCAGAATAACTGAGGCAGAACGGATAAGTGACCTGGAAGATAAAATAGTGGAAATAAGTACTGCAGAGCAGAATAAAGAAAAAAGAATGAAAAGAACTGAGGACAGTCTCAGAGACCTCTGGGACAACATTAAACGCACCAACATTCGAATTATAGAGGTTCCAGAAGAAGAAGAGAAAAAGAAAGGGACTGAGAAAATATTTGAAGACATTATAGTTGAAAACTTCCCTAATATGGGAAAGGAAATAGTTAATCAAGTCCAGGAAGCACAGAGAGTCCCATACAGGATAAATACAAGGAGAAATACGCCAAGACACATATTAATCAAACTGTCAAAAATTAAATACAAAGAAAGCATATTAAAAGCAGCAAGGGAAAAACAACAAATAACACATAAGGGAATCCCCATAAGGTTAACAGCTGATCTCTCAGCAGAAACCCTACAAGCCAGAAGGGAGTGGCAGGACATATTGAAAGTGATGAAGGAGAAAAACCTGCAGCCAAGACTACTCTACCCAGCAAGGATCTCATTCAGATTTGATGGAGAAATTAAAACCTTTACAGACAAGCAAAAGCTGAGAGACTTCAGCACCACCAAACCAGCTTTACAACAAATGCTAAAGGATCTTCTCTAGGCAAAAAACACAAGAGAAGGAAAAGACCTATAATAACGAACCCAAAACAATTTAGAAAATGGGAATAGGAACATACATATCGATAATTACCTTAAATGTAAATGGACTAAATGCTCCCACCAAAAGACACAGATTGGCTGAATGGATACAAAAACAAGACCCTTATATATGCTGTCTACAGGAGACCCACTTCAGACCTAGAGACACATACAGACTGAAAGTAAGGGGATGGAAAAAGGTATTTCATGCAAATGGAAACCAAAAGAAAGCTGGAGTAGCAATTCTCATATCAGACAAAATAGACTTTAAAATAAGGACTATTAAAAGAGACAAAGAAGGACACTACATAATGATCAAGGGATCGATCCAAGAAGAAGATATAACAATTGTAAATATTTATGCACCCAACATAGGAGCACCTCAATACATAAGGCAAATACTAATAGCCATAAAAGGGGAAATCGACAGTAATACATTCATAGTAGGGGACTTAAACACCCCACTTTCACCCATGGACAGATCATCCAAAATGAAAATAAATAAGGAAACACAAGCTTTAAATGATACATTAAACAAGATGGACTTAATTGATATTTATAGGACACGCCATCCAAAAACAACAGAATACACATTTTTCTCAAGTGCTCATGGAACATTCTCCAGGATAGATCATATCTTGGGTCACAAATCAAGCCTTGGTAAATTTAAGAAAATTGAAATTGTATCAAGTATCTTTTCTGACCACAACGCCATGAGACTAGATATCAATTACAGGAAAAGATCTGTAAAAAATACAAACACATGGAGGCTAAACAATACACTACTTAATAATGAAGTGATCACTGAAGAAATCAAAGAGGAAATCAAAAAATACCTAGAAACAAATGACAATGGAGACACAACGACCCAAAACCTATGGGATGCAGCAAAAGCAGTTCTAAGGGGAAGTTTATAGCAATACAAGCCCACCTTAAGAAGCCGGAAACATCTGAATAAACAACCTAACCTTGCACCTCAAGCAATTAGAGAAAGAAGAACAAAAAAACCCCAAAGCTAGCAGAAGGAAAGAAATCATAAAAATCAGATCAGAAATAAATGAAAAAGAAATGAAGGAAACAATAGCAAAGATCAATAAAACTAAAAGCTGGTTCTTTGAGAAGATAAACAAAATAGATAAACCACTAGCCAGACTCATCAAGAAAAAAAGGGAGAAGACTCAAATCAATAGAATTAGAAATGAAAAAGGAGAGGTAACAACTGACACTGCAGAAATACAAAAGATCATGAGAGATTACTACAAGCAACTCTATGCCAATAAAATGGACAACCTGGAAGAAATGGACAAATTCTTGGAAAAACCCAACCTTCTGATACTGAACCAGGAAGAAATAGAAAATATGAACAGACCAATCACAAGCACTGAAATTGAAACTGTGATTAAAAATCTTCCAACAAACAAAAGCCCAGGACCAGATGGCTTCACAGGCGAACTCTATCAAACATTTAGAGAAGAGCTAACACCTATCCTTCTCAAACTCTTCCAAAATATAGCAGAGGGAGGAACACTCCCAAACTCCTTCTACGAGGCCACCAGCACCTTGATACCAACACCAGACAAGGATGTCACAAAGAAAGAAAACTACAGGCCAATATCACTGATGAACATAGATGCAAAAATCCTCAACAAAATACTAGCAGAATCCAACAGCACATTAAAAGGACTAAAAGCACTAACAGAATCCAACAGCACATTAAAAGGATCATGCACCATGATCAAGTGGGGTTTATTCCAGGAATGCAAGGATTCTTCAATATATGCAAATCTATCAATGTGATAAACCATATTAACAAATTGAAGGAGAAAAACCATATGATCATCTCAATAGATGCAGAGAAAGCTTTTGACAAAATTCAACACCCATTTATGATAAAAACCCTGCAGAAAGTAGGCATAGAGGGAACTTTCCTCAACATAATAAAGGCCATATATGACAAGCCCACAGCAAACATCATCCTCAATGGTGAAAAACTGAAAGCATTTCTACTAAGATCAGGAACAAGACAAGGTTGCCCACTCTCACCACTCTTATTCAACATAGTTTTGGAAGTTTTAGCCACAGCAATCAGAGAAGAAAAGGAAATAAAAGGAATCCAAATAGGAAAAGAAGACGTAAAGCTGTCACTGTTTGCAGATGACATGATCCTATACATAGAAAATCCTAAAGATGCTACCAGAAAACTACTAGAGCTAATCAATGAATTTGGTAAAGTGGCAGGATACAAAATTAATGCACAGAAATCTCTGGCATTCCTATATACTAATGATGAAAAATCTGTAAGTGAAATCAAGAAAACACTCCCATTTACCATTGCAACAAAAAGAATAAAATATCTAGGAATAAACCTACCTAAGGAGACAAAAGACCTGTATGCAGAAAATGATAAGACACTGATGAAAGAAATTAAAGATGATACAAATAGATGGAGAGATATACCATGTTCTTGGATTGGAAGAATCAACATTGTGAAAATGACTCTACTACCCAAAGCAATCTATAGATTCAATGCAATCCCTATGAAACTACCACTGGCATTTTTCACAGAACTAGAACAAAAAATTTT
This sequence comes from Tursiops truncatus, assembly GCF_011762595.2. NCBI lineage: Eukaryota > Metazoa > Chordata > Mammalia > Artiodactyla > Delphinidae > Tursiops > Tursiops truncatus. The sequence goes on along the minus strand of NC_047043.1, from coordinate 26,768,190 downwards.
GCAATTTGTATGGAAACACAAAAGACCCCGAATAGCCAAAGCAATCTTGAGAACGAAAAAAGGAACTGGAGGAATCAGGCTCCCTGACTTCAGACTATACTACAAAGCTACAGTTATCAAGACGGTATGGTACTGGCACAAAAACAGAAAGATAGATCAATGGAACAGGTTAGAAAGCCCAGAGATAAACCCACGCACATATGGACACCTTACCTTTGATAAAGGTGGCAGGAATGTACAGTGGAGAAAGGACAGCCTCTTCAATAAGTGGTGCTGGGAAAACTGGACAGCTACCTGTAAAAGTATGAGATTAGATCACTCCCTAACACCATACACAAAAATAAGCTCAAAATGGATTAAAGACCTAAATGTAAGGCCAGGAACTATCAAACTCTTAGAGGAAAACATAGGCAGAACACTCTATGACATAAATCACAGCAAGATCCTTTCTGACCCACCTCCTAGAGTAATGGAAATAAAAACAAAAATAAACAAATGGGACCTAATGAAACTTCAAAGCTTTTGCACAGCAAAGGAAACCATAAACAAGACCAAAAGACAACCCTCAGAATGGGAGAAAATATTTGCAAATGAAGCAACTGACAAAGGATTAATCTCCAAAATTTACAAGCAGCTCATGCAGCTCAATAACAAAAAAACAAACAACCCAATCCAAAAATGGGCAGAAGACCTAAATAAACATTTCTCCAAAGAAGATATACAGACTGCCAACAAACACATGAAAGAATGCTCAACATCATTAATCATTAGAGAAATGCAAATCAAAACTACAATGAGATATCATCTCACACCAGTCAGAATGGCCATCATCAAAAAATCTAGAAACAATAAATGCTGGAGAGGCTGTGGAGAAAAGGGAACACTCTTGCACTGCTGGTGGGAATGTGAATTGGTTCAGCCACTATGGAGAACAGTATGGAGGTTCCTTAAAAAACTACAAATAGAACTACCATATGACCCAGCAATCCCACTACTGGGCATATACCCTGAGAAAACCAAAATTCAAAAAGAGTCATGTACCAAAATGTTCATTGCAGCTCTATTTACAATAGCCCGGAGATGGAAACAACCTAAGTGTCCATCCTCGGATGAATGGATAAAGAAGATGTGGCACATATATACAATGGAATATTACTCAGCCATAAAAAGAAACGAAATTGAGCTATTTGTAATGAGGTAGATAGACCTAGAGTCTGTCATACAGAGTGAAGTAAGTCAGAAAGAAAAAGACAAATACCGTATGCTAACACATATATATGGAATTTAAGAAAAAAAAATGTCATGAAGAACCTAGAGGTAAGGCAGGAATAAAGACGCAGACCTCCTAGAGAAGGGACTTGAGGTTATGGGGAGGGGGAAGGGTGAGCTGTGACAGGGCGAGGGAGAGTCATGGACATATACACACTAACAAACGTAGTAGGGTAGATAGCTAGTGGGAAGCAGCCGCATGGCACAGGGATATTGGCTCGGTTTTTTGTGACAGCCTGGAGGGGTGGGATAGGGAGGGTGGGAGGGAGGGAGACGCAAGAGGGAAGACATATGGGAACATATGTTTATGTATGACTGATTCACTTTGTTATAAAGCAGAAACTAACACACCATTGTAAAGCAATTATACACCAATAAAGATGTTAAAAAAAAAAAAAAAAGAAGGTATGTGAACAGTGTTCTTCCCTCTTCCCCTAGAATCTTACTATATAGGACCCAACTGGGATGGAGTTGATGGTACTTGTAACCCAGTATATACTGATGCCCTCTGATTTCAGTAAACTTATGTTAGCATAAAATCTCTGTTACTCTGGATAACTAGGCCTTATAGGAAAAAAGTCAAACCCATGTTACATTGATTTTTTTGCCATGTATTTTAGGCCATGTGATATCACTGTTCCACTGTATAAATTAATGATGTCTCTTTATTTGTAATATTTAGAGAGATGTTATTTATTGCTTTTGATGCCGGAGGGAAAAGACATTATCTCACCAACTTAAAAATGCACCCTCAAATTACATCGTCCTACATGAGGGGTGTGAAGCACGTATGTCGACTTAATTGGAATTTACAAATAACAGAAGATGACAGCTGTCAAACACCAGTGAGGAAAAGAATAGCATTATTGAAGTGTCAATTCTAAATTAGCATATTTCCACTAGTAACAAAAACAACATTTTCTCTAGATAACAGCTATTGCATCATATAAAAATTCATATTTATGTGCAAGAAGGAATTGCAAATTTTTCAACTTTTAGATGAAACCATGAACATATACAAGTCTGTTAGGTTTCTGAAGATACTGAAAATATTATGAAGGTTTTCACATATGTTTTTCAAAAGCAGGTGACATGAGGGACACATATAAATCATGATAACATGATAATATGAAGGTAATAGTATATTCGCAAATGTGGTTGTTTTACTCAAAGACAGACTTAACTGTTAGAGCACTTGGTTTCACCTATGCTATTAAGGAATGGAGTTTGAGTTCAATTAGTAAACTATTGAAGTTCTAAACTACTGCTAAATCAAAAGTCCCTAGAGTTTTATTTGTTTGCTTGTTTGTCTTGTTTCTAAGGTGATTGGAATTATTTTCTTGGGTGTGTGTTTCTACAGTGTTCTTGCATATTCAAGGAAAATACTTTTTCTATCTCAAGTAGCCTGAAGTATGTCAAAAGAGCACATCGAATGATCTCCATCAAGACACATCCCTTGGCTGCTAATCCAACCTAAGAGTGATAAGTACAATGGGTTACAAAGGAGGGTACACAACCCCAGCACATGAAATCCAACAGGGTAAATATTGCATCCATTGTCTCCTACAGTAGTTGTCAAAGAAGAGTTTCTTCCTCCAAAATGAGACACCAGAAGTTACTTTCTTTTTAAGATGTTCCAGTACAATGTAAAAGTAATGACAATATTTAAGAAGGGCATAATATATATTGTAGTCTATATTAGGCATTTTGCATATTTACATATCGGTAATCCTCATAATATTATGAAATAGACTTACTACACTTAATTCACAGATGCAGAAATTGATGCTGAAGGAACGTAAATAACCTGATCCATTTATATAGCCAATAGGTGGCAGAAACCAAATCTGAACCCAGGTATCAGTAACTCCAAAGGCCATATTCATTTCTTTATCTGATTAATAATTGCTATGTAATTGGGCCTGCAGTAATAGAACTGTTAAAATGCTTCTAGGCTCTAAATCAGTTGAAAACGTCAATTTATTTTTAAAATGAGAATTCTCAAAGTAAATCATGAAACATATTATAGCCAAATCTATCATTCAGTGTAAGTTAGTGGAAAATCCACTGTTACTGCACAACACACACAGCACCTCATTGTTTCTCAAGGATCCAGATGATTATACTTTACTATCCTATCTACCTTGTCTTTCTGGATAGCCAGCCCAGACTGAGAACAAAAAATCTGACCAAGTCCTTAAACTGTCTCCCGTAATGATATAACTCACCAGGAACCTTATTTTTAGTAAGATCACAGGTCCTTTCTTTATGATTTACTCCTGGGACCATCACAAACCTCTCTCTTGGCAACTCAGTCACTATCTCCAGTTGACATCAACCAAGACTCCATAAAGCATCATTTCAATCTTTCACTCTGAAAGTCCAGCATGTTAAACACATTCTACAGAATCTATGTCACAAAGCAGAAATAGATGATTCCTTTCAACACTTATTGTTTGTACATGATAATACATAAATTGTTTTTGTTTTACAAATATAAAGAATTTTAAATCATAGACAAGTGGATAATTTAGGAATGTTTGGATCCATTGACCCCAAATCTATGATCATCTTGTAGAAATTCCAGATATTTAGGAAAATAGATAAGAAGACCTTATTACTGCCTTGAGAAAAATTATTTTTTAAAATACATGAAAAGAAATATATGACAATCAGTAGGATAAATGCCATTACAGTTATATGAAAATAGTTCTTATATGTCTTCTGAATATATTTTCCCTGTAGCACAAAGTTCAACATTGAAGATTTTATAACACAACATTTCTGGACTAGGGATTTTGTGGCTCTAATAAGAAAAGCCCAGATGGTGGAAATTAAGGCAAAAACTAGTATATTGAGTACATTAATAAGGTTATTTTATTATGCTTCATTTTCTCTAAACTTTCTAATTCTCCTTATTAAATTATAGAGAAGTAAATTATTACAGTTAGTGATTTGGGATCCACAATATTTCCGTTTATCAAAAACCATACCACCTTGGATATAAAAATGCACAAAATGTATTTGCTCTCTACTAGTTGAGAAACATGGGGAATTACTTGCCTTTGGATCCTGAGAATATCCTCTTCAGGAGCAAAATTTCCCCAATTAAGTTTGCCCTTATTCCTAAATTACTTTATTATTTTTAATCACCATAAAAATGAATTTTCAAATTTTCCAAAAAGTTTATGGGAAAGAAGTAAGAGGAGAATAGTAAATCCAAACTAAGAAATCAACTGTAAAAGGATACCAATAAAAAGAGACATGGAAAATTTCAAATTTTAACAAATTGCTTCTTATTGAACTGTGGGGCCCAAACTATTCCACTACTTTTGTCCAAAACCGAGATCTATGAAAAAATTTCCTGCCAAGAACCCTCCCTTGGAGGCCTGTCCCAGGGACTCACTCATGCTCTTGCTGGGCAAGAAAGAATCAAGAATTTCCCTATCAGTTGACATGAGGGTAATATTTCAGCCTGTCGCTAAGTAAAAGTCATGTATCTGGTCTTGCTCAAATCATACAGTAAACAATATAAATAATTTAATTTTGCTATGAATGGCAATGATTATTAATGTGGGTCACCAAACCCATAAGCAAATCAGTTAAAACATCCTTTTGTTACCAGAACTCCTGATACTAAGAACAGAGAACATTTCATTGATTTTTATCCTCCTGTTCCATTACAAAGAAATAACAAATATGAGATTATTCGTTTATTCAAGGACTGAAGCCAATTAGAATGACTGTTTTTGAGCCCACATTTTCCAAATTGGAAAGGGAACAATGGCAAAAAGGAAATGTTAGTTCTGATTCAGTAGAAGGCTTTATGACCTAGGTCTTACTCCATGAAAAACATGGAAATTTCCTTTTAACCTGATTGTGCATTTAAGGTTGACCCCAGAAGTAAATTTGAGCTTATTATTTTAAACGCTGTAACACTCAGTCTTTTTTCCCTGCTCAAGATGGCAAGCACAATCCATAATTTAGGTTCTGTGACATAAAAGGTAATTATTGTCCAAATCCTCATAATCACTACCATTTCTTGAAAGCTTACTGTGAATCAGGGACTGTGCTTTGAGAGTTACAATTTGGTATCTACAACAACCTTATAAGGTAGATATTATTTTTTACATTTTATAGATTAAGAGAGGGTAAATAACTGCCCAAAATCAAATAGTAAGTCAAAGGACTAGAATTTTTACCCTGGTATGTTTAACCCCAAATATATAGTCATAACCACTAGACTTTGGTCAAGTCATATCATTTTTTTGGATTTCTCTTTTCTCAGCTATAAGGTATGGAGTTGAAAAATTTGGGGCAATTTTCAAACTTTGTAAATTTTTTTGAAATGAAATTGAATTTCTTTGAAATGAAATTGTGTATATAACCTTGATTTATAAAAATCAAGCTTCAGGAGGAGAAGAAAAAATAGGTCTCTAAATCTTCCTTTCCCTGTGGTTGTCTGGAAACAGTTTTGCAGTAATCTTGGCTCCTATAGAAAACCTATTTTGAAAATTACTAGACTACAGGACTTTGGGGGACCATCCAAATTCCTTCCACAAATCACATGAACAAACTGAAGAATAAAAACCATATAATCATCTCAATAGATGAAGAAAAAGGTTTTGACAAAATTCAACACTCATTTATGATAAAAACTCTCCAGAAAGTGGGCATAGAGGAACCTACCTCAACACAATAAAGGCCATATACAACAAGCCCACAGGAAACACATTCTCAATGGTGAAAAACTGAAAGCACTTCCTCTAAGATCAGGAACAAGACAAGGATGTCCACTCTCGCCACTTTTATTCAACATAGTTTTGGAAGTCCTGGCCATGGCAATCAGAGAAGAAAAGGAAATAAAAGGAATCCAAATTGGAAAAGAAGTAAAACTGTCACTGTTTGCAGATGACATGACACTACAGGTAGAAAATCCTAAATATGTTACCAGAAAACTACTCATCAATGAATTTGGTAACGTTGCAGGATACAAAATTAATACACAGAAATCTCTTGCATTCCTATTTTTACCAAAGATATTGATGAATTTAGTAAAGGATTTCATAGTGAACGATTTCATATATGAACACTATTAGGCTGCTGAGAGAAAACGATGGGGTAAGGGTCCTTTCCCTTCCAGTAACTCACCATACTGTTCAGACACTGTAAACACTCCTTATCTGAGGACATTATTTAGACACCTCCTCCCCCAAGAGACAAAAAGCATATGATACCAGATTTACTTTTGGCATAGCAAACAAAGAGGTCATGTTATTCCTGCACAAAGACTCTTGATCAAGATAATCTTACTGTTCTTCTCACCTTGGCTAAACTGTGGATAGGTTTTATTCCCTGTCAGCAGGCCCTTGACCTCCTTTTTCTTAAAGCATTTGCTTGAGAAAACTTGCAATATAAATTGGGTTTGTTTTTGAGATGTAAATATTCTCTCAGTCTCTTCCTAGTTTTACAATCCAAGAATGTCTTTCTCAAGGACCTTCTCAAGGAATAGATGATAGCCAAGTTTTGCTAGCCTCTTAGGTTGATGGCAGAAAAAAAAGTAGAAAAATAAGTATGACCCAGATTTTGAGATTTGGATGGAGATGAGAGTGTTTTCAAGGAAACAGACAATAAAGAATACAATGTGTGTGTTAAATGATGGCGAGAACAAATTTCAAATGATGAGAAGATACTCATGACTTCTATAAAACTTCATGGAATGTGCAAATGGGGAAGAAAGAACTCTATTTGGATAAATGCTTAAACAGATAATAGTGTCATCTGGAGAAAAGAAAGGGAGATTTTGCAATAGTAAGATAAGTCAGAGGAAAGTAACCAAATGAGAAATAAACTCAAGGTGAAAGAAATTGCATAGAATTGATACAGCAGAAAGAAGTGTAATTTAGGTGACTTTGAAGTGACAATGCTTTTCTGTGATCTCCAAATTGGAAACTATGCTCATGCCAAGTATAAAGTGAAATCTCCAAGGCTCTACCCACAAGAACACTCTGTAATATTAAGCACAGATAACAAAACTAATTAAAGAGGCATAGTTTTTACTGAACAACTTAACATTTCAACCCAACCGCAAGGCTATTTCAGAATAAATTGTTCACTAGAATGCCACATGCCCTTTGATCCAAATCTATGCTCCACTGATATTCTAAGTAGTGACAGTCATTAGATTAGTGATAAAATTCTATTACAGAGTGAGAATAATGAAAGTTATGTCTTTGTGTGAGACAAAAGGGGGGGAAAGAAAATCAAAGCAATGAGGTCACAAAAACATGGAGGAAGATAGAAAATATGGCTTGGCTTGAAACTCTTGGTCATTAAACATTTCCTGACTTACAAAATCCATTAATATTTATGCCAGGAGTGAAAAAAGTTGGCTGTAGAATACGGCAGCGTTGGAACATTTTTGTGTGCAGCTAATGCTTGTCTGAGAATCCTCCCGTTCCTTCAGTCACTGATGTAACTCCTCTTGGTCATGGTCACAAAAGCATGTGGAGTGGAGCTGTTCACCAATGTAAGGTCCCAGAACGTTCAGGGTAGAAGAAGAACCAGGACATGATCACCTTCTTTTTTCTTTCCCTTAACTATGTCACTTGGGGTTAAGGAAATCGCTTCTCCATGTTTGTACAAGGAGGATGCTCATCAAAACCTTTTATTTTTTCACTTAATCTTTAGTGCTTTCAGGGGAAGAACGAAAAGCCTTGGTGAAAATTATATTTTCTTTTTAGTTATAGCATAATTTTATGTTCACAGTCCTATTGAAATACGGGATCCCCAGAACACAAAATGTTAAAAAAAATATTAGTCCTCTATACATCTCAGTGTTCCCCTTGAAAGTGAAAGAATTAGCTAGAAAGAAGTCTAATGCCTCTTCCATGCTCAAAAACCTCTTAAAATTAAAAAAAAATATTGTGCATCACTATGCTGAGTATTATACTAGACACCTTCCGTGGCTATTTACCAAGTAAACAAGCATTTCAATATTTGAATAATTATTATGATCATACCCAAGTGTACTAGTGAATAAGCACTAGGTGCTCTGATATTACAAGAAATTACAGGTGAGAGGCTGAAAGTAAAGAAGTTAAAAACAAACAAACTTTTATTCTCTTTCCTTAACAGTAAGCCCTATGCAATCAATTTACCATTATAGCCCCTGGGAATGGGTACAGTGTCTTCCACATAAGGAAGGAGAAGAATGTAATATACAGAAGTATCACTTCCAGGAAAAAGGAGAAAGAGACAAGCCAATTCCCTCCAGCCTCAGAAAAATGTGGAAAGAAGTTGGACAAGAGAAGGGAAGTTAGGGGAGAAGTGCCTGTAGCACAGGCTTCTCTTCAGAGCTCCCAACATGAGCAGAGAGAACATGGGAAAGATGGACTGATGAGATGATCAGTAGCATAGAAGCTTTAGCCCCACTTACACACTTAACAAAGAGAGTCCACTAAGGCTAGTCTTGTACCAACCTGGGGTCAACCATAATCAGAGAAAAATAATGGCATATACACTTAGCTAGGCAAAGGAGAAACTTGACACAGACCTCCCCAAGCATCTCAGCTTCCATGTTAATCTCAGCTGGCATGAGACTCAGAACTTTCCATTTGCACTTGGAAATGTGGGAAGGGACACACACAAGTTAGCTGAGCGTCTTGACTGATGGTGCAGGAAAGATGGTACTCGTAGGAGCAAATTGGTTTTGAATTCAGTGACTTGCCAGAGCCTAATTAAATGGAAGTTGCAGTTATATCTCAGAGGGTCTGCAATGCCAGTGAGACTTGAGGGTGGTCCTCATAAGTGGGAGGACTTGGCCCCCAAATGAGCTGAGAAAGAATAAACCGCAAGTTCACCAGTAGTAAAATTAAAATGCAAACTATGGTCACATGAGGCCCCTCCCTCCATACATTCAGATGTGATCTTGGAGTTGAGGTGGGGAAATGAGTGCCACTCTGAAACACTACACGTTTACTTAGAGGGGCATTCTAAATTACTGTCTGAGGCCCAGTGCCCCAAGGGATTGACAGGGAATGGAGTTCCGCATTATCCAGGGGAATGGCTATCATGAGATTTATTATGTGAAATAGAAAGAAAATATATTCTTTTTGTACATCTCAGTGTAATGTGGGTAAATGTGTGACTTCATAAGACAACAACAAGAAAATCAATGAACTGTCAAAGCTCAGCAGTTTGGAAACCTCCTGAAGAGTGTTTTTTAAACATATGTTGCACAAAAGTCTGTAAGGTTCCATTTGTTAGATTTTACTATGCTTATTGTATTCAAAGCACTGGTAACAAATTTTAAAAAAATGCCATGTCAACCATATTTCAGTGAATAAAAAAGAAAGAAAATAAGTCAACTATACTTCAATAAATTAAAAAATGAAATAAAATATGCTTCCCTATCCAAGAATATAGGTATTATATAATTTATTTGATACTTTTTTATATTCAAATTGATTAAAATACATAAGTTTATTTTTGAAGTGAAAAACCCTAGCTAAAGAAAAAACCTTTTTCAACTGAAGTTTCTGTGAAACCATTTCACACTATACGTATTGTTTCATAGGAATCCATGATGCTTAAATCATTTATTTTTATGTCAAATTCAATATTATTGTTCATTTAGTGTTTTTACCTATGTTCTTTACTATTTTCAATCATTGTCATCAGATTTTGTCTTCAACAATCATCTCTCTATTTCTTTTATCTTGAATACCACTTTCCCTTTAAATGTACCCCATTTTCTTCAAAGTAAGAAAAAGAGAAAAGAATTGATTTGGTGACTATTCTGTGTAAGGTTCGGTTCTAGATAAGGAAGTATTAAAAAAAAAAGAAAGAAAAAAAAAGGTAGCATTCATACAAACCTAGACCAAACTCTTAAGTAACCTAAACCGCTGATATTAATAAAGATTTTTAATATACTTTATAATAATTCAGAAAAACACTTCATCAATATTCAAGAAAAGCGTCAGATTCTAAAACCAGGAGGACTGAATCCCATCAATAGCTGCGTGAAACTATTTCTTCCTGGGAAGGAAGGCTTTTCCAAATGTCTACCTCATCATTTAAAAATGAACATTTTAAGTTGTGAAACCTGAACATACATTTTAAACAAAGTATGTGATGCTCTCAACGAAGAGATTAGGAATAAGGGAGCAAGATTTCTTGGACTGCTTGTCTAGAGTCAAACATGGATGGACTAAACAAAGCCCTCTTTCAGTTTTTTGAAATCCACTCAATGACAAGTAAGTTATTCTCCCTTTTTAACCAGGGGTATTGTGTTAATAATGACTTGAACAAAAATCAATCTGCTGAAGACAGTTTTAAATATCTAGAGACGTATTTGTGACGTGAAATGAAAGCAAAGCTGTGTCTGCCCTTTGTTTGTCAGAAAGGTCAAGTGTCTCAGAGCATTTAATTTAAAAAGAAAAAAAAAGTGCACAAAACACAACACTATTTCACCAGTTGAAATGGCTCTGGAGTTTTCCATCAACTTCAGAAATTAGTTTCCAAGTGTTGCCTGCTTTCATTCAGTCTGCAACCAGCATGGAGCAGACCACCTGCTGTGAAATAAGGGTGTAGCGACCAACAGTTATTATAGCAGTAGCCGTAAGTTTATTGCTTATTGGTACTAAACTTAAATCTTTGTAATTTTGAATTACTGAGGTAGCTTAGATTTATGGACATGCACAATCATTTAGAATGGCATTCATTCCAGAAGGGTATATTATCTAAACCAATTATCTTATAGTGATGCAGTTGCAATGCTATAGTTATGGTTGTATCAGCATTTCCATTATAAAGTCCTATTTTCAGGGTTTTATAATTTGACCATAAAAATTCTCTCTTGAAACTTGGCAAACAAGGTCTGAGACACAGAACTCAGTTTTCTAAATGAAATTTAAAAAAAAAAAGAATACACATTTGATCTATTCAGCCATTTTAGGCATTAAGTCTGAAAGTAACAACAAAATTACACCAACTATATCTAGACAGAATTAGAGAAAAGAACAATTACCTAAAACACCAAGGTGTAGAAATGGTCAATTTCTATCAATTACATGTTAAGTTCCTGTGAGGTTAAGAAGAACAGTGGTTTGAAAGGAGGTTTGAAGATGCAAATGAAAACCTCACCAATGCTAATAGCAAACCAACGATTGGGGCAAGTCACTTTATCTCCAAGGATCAGATCCCTTATCTGTGAGGCAGAGAGAATTACACTTGTATAAAGGTGTGAGAATCCAGTAGAAACAAAGACTTTAAAATTGTAAAAGCAGTTTATAAGTATGCAATATTACTTCTTTGGCTGAGAATCGTTCCTTCTTCTGAACTGCCAGGTGTCATTGTCCATACTGCTTGTTTAGATTTATTACATGTGTATAGCTCTCCCCCAAATATATTGCAAACTCACGGAGTAGCGAATCTCTGTTTTTGTCTCCAATGTGTCACATAAAGTTATTTGTTGAATTCATGGAGAATTAAATTGGTTTTACACTCTCCTTTCACAACTGACAGTGGTTGCCTGACTTTATTTTGCAAGGAGTCAGCGTTTCTAGTCAGAATTAATCCACCCTAAAAACGTGACGACTGCCCTCTAGTGATCAACAGAGAATGTGCACACGATGCACCATGGAAAGGCCAGAATTTGTTTTTATGAGACAGGTCCATGGGAATTTACTTTTTATAATTTATAGAGCATATAAAACAAATCATAAGTCCTTAAAAATCTAAAATACTCGATACGAAAGAGGGAAGGTATTTCTCTGTGCTGTATTAACGCAAGTGATGAAGAACACAGGCTCTGATGACAGACTCCTTAGGGTCAATCCTGACTCTACTGCTTGCTAGCTTAATACATTGGCAAGATACCTAGTAACTCTGAGACCCAATTTCCCATCTATAAAATTGAGGCTAATGGTAGCAATTACATCTGAAGGTTATCATAATGATTATAGGGGATAATCCGTGAAAACCTTGGCTTCTATTAAGTATAAGAAAAATGTTCTTTCATTATGTTGTTCTTTCTGCTATTCCATTCTGAGCATAATATTCTTTCCAAAATTGTCATTCATGAAGAGTATCCTCTTTCATGTGTTTTTCTTTGAATATTTTATTTAAACAAGCTTAAAGAAATCTAAAATTGAAAAACAGGCGAATGTTTCTTTTACTATGTAAGGAACAGAATATATGTCAGCTCTTACCTTCAACACACTTATAATTCTTTCACTTATGATATAGAGATGTAATTAAGAATCATTAAGGCCCTGGGCATAGCACTGAACAGAGTAAAGACGTGGTCTTTACTATTCAGAAATTTACACTCACCTGGGAGAAATATGACATACCGTGCGGGCACTTTAGAGTTGGAGGCATAGAAGGTGAGCTCTGGCAGGAACTGGATTTCAATTCACTTGCTGTGTAAACTTTGGAAAGTTTCTGAACGTTTCTGTGCCTCAATTTCCTTATCTACATCATGCAGAGGAACGTCCATAAAGTATGTGGTATAGTAACTGGAACATTCCAAATGCTCAGATGTTCAACAATGCTGTTTTAACCATTGTTTTTCACACTATCTTGGATTCTAATGCTCACCTAAAATAGATAAATGTTGCCTACCCACACTTTTTTAGTGTTTGCAAACTGGGTAATGAAACGTCTAAGAAGCCCACCTCATTAGAATGTTTCCATGGCAGACAAAGAATCCTATCCATGATAGTCAGCGAGTGAGGAATTATGATTTTCACTTGCTGGGGGTGGGAAAATCTAGACTCAAATAACTTATAACCTCCAAAATGTACAGGAGACCCCCAATTTTTCCACTTCTCAATGATAATCTCAACTTTCCGGGTCTTCTCACACTCAGAACAGAAAGGATCACATACACAGTTGAACTCTCAGGTATGTTAAATTTGCTGAGAAGAAGTATTTTATGGTTCGAGAGGAAGGAGGATTATTTTTTATAAAATCTGAAGAAAGGTGGACTTTTTCCTAGTGATCTGTTTATTTAAGGGGTAAGTTCTGAGGTCAAAACTTGAGTGAATTCTCTATGTGAGACAGTTTTGTTAGAAAGAAAACAAGAGATGCTATAATTTAGGAAAGATGCCATTCTACAAGACAGAAGTTAGAGAATTAGAAAATACATTGTCTTCCCTGAGTCAAGAACATCGATCCTAGATTCAGGGAAGGGGCATAATAAATGGGAATATTATCTAGAAAATGGCTTATCCATTCTGGGATGTTGTCTGTCTCTCACTTGGAAGGACTCAAGTTCTCAAAGACCAAGTTCCACATAGTTACCTGTTATGGAATAGGGATGCATGGAAAAAGAAGGTTATACAAACGAAAGAAGAGTTATTGAGAAAGGTGAGAGAGAGAGAGAGAAAGGGATGGTTTGAGGACCACCTACTTAATAGTCCAGTGTTCACCTCTGTGGTTCACCTCAATTAACATTATAGGTGGAAGGTCTTCAGTTCTGCTTTATAAAATTCAACAAACATACATTCAATATATGTTATGGACAGTTGCTAAATTAGGTGATTGGAATTCAAACATAAATTAAAAATAGATCCATGTTCTCAAAAAGATTACGGTTTGGTGGAAGAAACTGACAAAAAAAATCCGAAGATTTTAATAAAATCTGATAAGTACTTTCACAGAATGTGGGCGAATAATACTTTGAGAATACCTAAGAGGGAAGGGAGTGTTGACAGGAAGTCTGAAAATATTTTCTGAAGGAGACAGTTTACCTGAAGGTCTAGTGAGAACAATTTTTCATCAGTTGAAGAAAGGAGGCAACATGTTACCTACCGACCAAGTAGGGAAAACGCACACGAGCAAATGTTTTTTGTTAGCCTGCTCCCGGGCCCTCCACCCCCTCGTTCCCGCCGCCACACCCACACTCCAGCCCCACTTTGTCCCCTCTAGCTTCTCTCTCTGCAGCGTGCTGCGCTGGGTCTCAGGCACAGACACGTGGATGTGATTAGTATTTACTCACCATGGTCCACCCCCATGTTGAACGGCCGGGTCACAAAAGGTGAGCATAAGGTGACCTCACTAGACTTTGTGGAACACAGTTTAAAAGGTAGATCCTGATACGGTGTCAGAGTGAGACTATCAAGTCAGTCCACACTTGTTAGGATTTGGGCTACGTTTTGACAGAGCAGTAAAGAGGATATTTGTTTGTAGTGATTGACTACTCCTGAAACCGTGTGTAGCCCCTGCTTCTGTAGAGTTTACAGTGTAATGAAAAAGATACACTAGCAAACTGACCATTAAAAAGGGGCAGGGTCATCTGTAACGTAAACGTAACACATGCCCAGAAATTCCAGGAGTTTGTAACATCAGGCATCTAATTCAGAATAATTCAAGGACTCTAGTCTAGTGAGAAATTCTAGAAGAAGTGGTAGTGATAGCAGAATTGGTAGGAGTTAGCTATAGTAGTGACAGGGCTCGGGGCAGGCAGCCCCCAAATGTGCCAAGGTACCATGTTGATTATTTTGAATTAAAGTTACTTGAGAAACAGTCTGTACAAGAACACTCTGACCCACTTTTGTTCCCCTGAAATCAGGAAAAAAACTCCTATGCGAAGGCATCCTTACAAAGCTGTATAAACAAACGTTGTTACTTCTTCATTCATTTGCCACCCCAAGCAAAACCCCTCTGATTTCGAACCCAGTCATTGTCTCCAACCCCAGCGGTGCAAAATATTCCTGTGCATAAACAGCAGATTTGAAAAAGCAATGTTAGCACAGTAATTGTAAAGACGAAGAAACAGAACTTGAGTTACTGTAATTCTGCGAGACCATCTGAAGTTTTAATTTGAATTTAAGATTGAAAACAGTAAAACGGTGCAAACTCTAAGGTGTTTTATACATATTTATATGCATATATACGTGTGTGTATATATATATATATATATGCATATATATGAAATTATGGATAAAATGTGAAATATTTTCCTGAATTACCTGACCCAGGCCTCAAATATACAGGAACACCACCAGAGGAAAGACGTAGCCTGGACAGAAGGAACAGCATATGTGAATTTAAGGAGCTCAGAGATTGCCGCTGAGAGATTACGGGGAGTGGATACTGAAGAGTTAGGCCCTTTGCAAAATCAGGAAGAAGCCTGGGAGCTAAGTTTTGAAATTTGAACTTGAACTGATAGGTAACTGGGAGCCATCGAATCCCAAGTGTGGATTAGCATGATCGTTTGTACTTTCTAGAGATAATGATGACTACATTGTGAGAAAAGGTCATGGGGGTGACACTGAGTGGAAGATCAGTTATGTGACTGCTGTCATTTCAGTGAGAGAAAATGATGCTCTGAATTAAGGTCGTAGGTCCACCACTAGAGAAAAACACAAGTGGAAAGAGGGGTGTCCTGGTACTGCTAGGATTTTGGCTTGGGTAACGGAGTGGGTGGCAGTGCCAGTCACAGAGCTAAGGAGAGGGCTGGAGCAGGGGGTTCAGGAGAAAGGGTCATTTTGGTCATAGGTTGCATGCTTTTCCAGTGGGATACAGAAACAGAAGTATCTTGGAGGCACCTGAATATATTACCCAAAAGCTGAAGACAGACCTAGAAAGAGATATAGATTTGAGAATCTGGGGAGAGAGATGTTTGGCTAGTTGAAGCTCTTTGGGCCGTATACTCTCATTAGAAGTCCTGTGACCCAGATCCCTGGCGCTGCACCTCTTATCTCTACCACGGCAAACTCTATCACCATCCTTTACTAACTCTATGTCCTTAGTCAGGCTATTTCATTTCACTGGGCCTCAATAATCTGTAACCTAGCAGTTATCATACATTAGGGGGAGGACATATTTTGAGAGTTCTTAAAATATTTGTCTATATTTTTTTTTCCTAACTGCCTCATAAGCTGTTCTAGTATTTTCCCAGTTAGAAAGTCTTTCTTTGGATTTAGATTTTTGGCAGCTCCAAGAATTCCTATTTAAAATAAAATTTCCTTGACATGTAATTAATAAATAAGGATAACAGCTATTAAATTATGTTTATTGTGTGCCAGACACAGCCCTAAATAACGTGCATATTTTAAGTCATCCAATCTCTTAAAAGCCCTGTAGGTAGGTACTATTTTTTTTTAAAATACGACCTTATATTAATATTAGTAATTTTTTTATAGGAAATGACAATGGCTCTTAACATCTTTTTATTTATTTATTTATTTATTTTGCAGTACGCGGGCCTCTCACTGTTGTGGCCTCTCCCGTTGTGGAGCACAGGCTCCAGACGCGCAGGCTCAGCGGCCATGGCTCAGGGGCCCAGCCGCTCCGCGGCACGTGGGATCTTCCCGGACCGGGGCACGCACCCGTGTTCCCTGCATCGGCAGGCAGACTCTCAACCCCTGCGCCACCAGGGAAGCCCCGGTAGGTACTATTTTTATTACCCATTTTTCAGATGAAAAAACTGGGGAAAGAAAAGTCAAGAAACTTGCCCCAGGTCTCACAGCTGGTGGTAGGATCTGAACCCACACAGTCTAGCTCCAGAATCTGTGCTCTTGATGACTAATCTATACTACTGTTAATTTCTTTAGTAGGATAAATTGTTAATGAAGAATTACGTTGGTCAGGTCAGAATGCCTGGTAAGTGTGATTAACTTATAGAATAAGGTTTTGGCAGAATGAGATTCAGGGCTGATGAACTTTAGTGGGGAGAAGTAAAGATGCTGTCTTGTTGAATGCTGGGCCAGGCACGGTGCTTGACCTCCTGGACATTTGGGTGTAGAGGAGGACATGCCTAGTGGAAGGGGTATAAATAGGGACAGGAGAGTCACAAAGAAGGAGGAATCCATCAAAGACGCATTCAGATACTTTATATTGAAAGCACCTGTCTACCCCCAGTTTTCCACATAATTATGTGTTTACCCATTTGTATATTTCCCCAGGAACGTTATATGCATGATGTGGTACCAAATTCCTGATCCAATGGTTGAAAAGTGAGAGCGTCTTTGGGGACAAAGAATCTGTAAAGCATTTCAAATATTTGATAGCACTTTCCCCCTCCCTGTCTCCATTTGTTTTCTTCTCGTTCATTTTATCTTGATTTTGTTGTAACAGATGCCGATAGAGTTTTTGACACTGAGAATGCCAGATCCATCATTAATGTGTTGCCAAACTGGGGAAGATTTACTAACAATATGTTTTGCCTGCATCAGTTCGCAGTCTCTCGTAGAGAGACTCATTTGAATAACATCTGAATAAGGGAGTTAATAATAGTAGCCTAGAAGCAAAAGCCAGATTGGATTAATGAGCAACTGACCCAAATCTTCACCCTGAATTAAAATTGAATGGCATTAGAATAATTTTGGAGGCACAAAATGTTCTGTCAATACTAGACCCTCCTTCCACCCTTTCCCTGCTTCCCCTCCTGCTACCACATTTTTAACATAGTACTTGCCTTTGCCCCTTTCTGGCTTTACCTGGGAGTTAAGAAAGGATATACTGGATTGACATTATGATCACTTCATAGCATCAGCAAAAAATATTATTCTGAAATTGGTTACAAATTTTAATTATTCAGAAATGATGTATCGAGTAGTTCATGCTGATGTACAGAATAAATGTAATGGCTAAAAATGGTAAGGGGGATTAAGAAAATTTTCTTCTAAATTCAAATATCTAAGAATGTTACAATGTTATATTCAGTTTGTGCATTTGTTTGTAAGAGAGAGAGTGGAGGGAGACAGAATTATTGGTGGTTAGCCATTCAGACCCATCTATTTATAATAGTAGCACATATTTGCTGTGAGACACGATTGTCTCCTTTGAGAAATATAACGTGAGCTTGTGCCTATCTAAATACAACAAAATATATAAAAGGTAGAGGGGTCAAAGGAAGGTATGTATGTGGGAGGTATTTGAAAGCGCTATTTTATTTCACAGTTAATTTATCAGAATTGAATTTCCAGGTTTTGTTGTTGTTGTTGTTAATCCTTAAGTATTAAATATAGAATGACTTCAAAAATCCTAAGTGTACACCATGATAAATGCACCCATATAACTAATACCCAGATCAAAAACAGAAGATCGCCAGCAACCCAGCCATTCCCTTCCATCCCCTAAAAAAAAAAGGTAACCACTAGTTGACTTCAATTTCCATAGATTCTCTTTGTGGTTTTGTATTTTATATCAGAAAAATCAATCTATAACTTTTGGAGTCCAGTATCTTTCATCCTGTGTGTGTGAGATTCAACCATGTTGGTGTGAATAGTAATAGGTCATTCATTCCCCTCTTATATGTATGACTAGACCACCATTTATTTATCCATTTTATTGTTAAAAACATTGACTTATTTCCAGTGTAGGGCTGCCATGAAAATTGTGTATGTCATTTTTGGTCAACATATGTGAATTTTGTTAGGTACTTAAATATAAAAAATAATTTCCACAAACTTAAGAACATACTGATTGTTCTTACACCTCTGTTTGGCTGGGAAATTCAAGACACTGTTCATAAACCCACACTTTGTACCTGAATCCTTAACCAGTATCCAAGAGGGAACACCCTGGCGTTTTCTTAGTTTGCCCATATATGGGGCACATGGTAAAGGGAGGAGGGTGAGGTTTGCAAGCTGCCAGGAGTCCAACATCCAAAACCAGAGTCAGACCACCTATTATAAGCACATTCTGTGTGTCAGACACGATTAGAGGCACTTAGGGTATGTCAGTAGACAAAACAGAGAACAATGCCTCGTATCATTGAACTTTCATTCTATTTAGGGAAGACAGAACATGCACAGCAGAGATAATACATGAGTAAAACAAACAGGATGTTACATTCCAATGAACCATCTGGAAAAAAAGAGAGTAGATTAGAGGAAGGAGGATCAGGGATGCAGGAGGGTGGGGGCAGAGGTAGAACTTAAAATCGGATGGTCAGGATAGTTCTCACTGAGAAGGGGAAATTGCAACAAATAAAGCAGATGAAATTGTTAGTCCAGCAGAATCTAAGGAAGAACCACGCAGGTGGACGGAGCAGCCACTGCAAGGGCCCTAAGGAAGCAGGATACCTGCTGGAGTGTCTGCGCAACAGCAAGGAAGCGGGTGTGAAGAAGGGATGTGAGCCAGGGGAGGAGGAGCAGAAGGAGATTAAATCACAGGGGAAAAGGGAGACAGATGATGAAAAATCTGATAGATCATTGTGAAGAATTACCGACTAAAACGGGGCGCCGTGAGAGAGTTCTGAGCAAAGGAGTAACATAATCTGATTTGTCTTTTAAAAAGATTTCTGGGCTTCCCTGGTGGCGCAGTGGTTGAGAGTCTGCCTGCCGATGCAGGGGACACGGGTTCGAGCCCTGGTCTGGGAAGATCCCACGTGCCGCGGAGCAACTAGGCCCGTGAGCCACAACTACTGAGCATGCGCGTCTGGAGCCTGTGCTCCGCAACCAGAGAGGCCGCGACGGTGAGAGGCCCGCGCACCGCGATGAAGAGTGGCCCCCGCTTGCCACAACTAGAGAAAGCCCTCGCACAGAAACGAAGACGCAACACAGCAAAAATTAATTAATTAATTAATAAACTCCTACCCCCAACATCTTCTTAAAAAAAAAAAAAAAGATTCCTTTAGCTGCTGCATTGAGACTAGCCTGCAGGAGGATAAGGGTGGAAACTGAGAGACCAGTTAGAAGCCTACTAAAATAATCTGGGTGAGACGTGATTTTGATTCAGGCCAGAGTAGGAGTAGTTGAATTCTAATATATATTTTGAAGAGAGCGTCAACAGGATTTACTGTCAGATTGAATGTGGAACGTGAGAGGTCTTGGCGTCAAGGAGAGCCCAGTGTTTTTGGCTTGGACAGCTACAGGTGGAGCAGGTTTTTATAAAAACACATGAATGAAGCCAAGGTCTGCCTCCCAGTACTCCGTTCATCACACAATTCAACGGGAGATTAAAAGAGCTAATATGTGTAAGGTGGAAACAGATTTAAAAATATAAACAGGTAATGAGCTGAGGCACAACTGGGGCAAAATGGATTGTGGTTCTCTGTGTGGACAACAGAGTGAGACTTCCTGGTCTCAAATCCAGACTCTGCTTCTTTCTTGCAAAACGATTTTCAGAAAATCAGTTACTTTCTTTATCTCTAAGTTTCCTCTTGTGCAGAACGGAAATAAGAGTATATAATTATTATGGATGAAGATGTTGGAATGTAAAGACTTTAGAATTGGAGTTGAATTTGGGTTCCTGGGAAATTCTGTAGTAACTTATGATACTGTATTCACCTCTTTGACCTCAGTTTCTTTATTTGAAAAGAAAGAATTGTACTCACTTCTGCAGCACATATATTAAAAAAAGTTGAAAAGCAAGCAAATAGTACCTAACGTGTGTGTGTGAGGAAAAAATAATGTATTTGGCATAAAGTAGGTATCATCATTAGAAGTTAACTATAACTTGCAATTTTTCTTCTTTTGTGTATTTATATTTCCCTCTTTAAAAATGATTTAAGTAAGCCAACGGAGTTTTTTCTCCATTTCATTTATATTTTTATCAGCAAAGATGACATAGCAGAGAACGGTCTTCAGAAAATACTAAGCAGGCTTGTTCTTGAGATGGTACGAAGATGGTAAAAGAAAAAAACACCATCTGTTTAAACCACTCTATACCTTGCTTTCACTTCAAAACAGCAGATTAATGATACTATTGGACCTAGGAAACATTGTGAATTAGATAAAGTTCATGTGTAATGCCCTTCCTGTCACCATACTCTATCATGTCTCTATTTTCTGTCACTTTCCATCCCTAACTGGTTCGCTAACCTCACTGTCTCACTCCTACATCTTCAGAACTACATAAATAAATATAAACTTACATCTACAGGATCATTTCATAGTGGATCTGTACCACCCATCAGCTCATTCCGCATACATTGAGAGTCTATGCAAATTAAATGGTGAACACTTAGCAGTAAGCCGGGTACCGTCTGTGAGGGCTACAGTTAGACTGGTCTACTCAATTTGGCAATGACAATATAAACTAAAATAATGGCTGGGTTCCCTAGTTTCAAAAACTTCTTACTAACACTTAAAAGGCAGTCTTTTAATTCAGGACTTTAATGCATTTGTTGAATTTTCAGTTGCAAACGATGATAATATTCACATTTAGTGATATTTTTATGCAAGGCATCTGATATTAAGCATTAGTAAATATAAAAGGATTCTTAAAATATGTTTGAGCCTATTCAGAAAGGTATCGACGATCACAGTAAGGTACTGGGTTATACGAGCAATCTTTGGAGTCTCATGTTTCGTAAGGTCTCGATAACACCCTTGTAAGAAAAGGCTGGATGGCAACCTCTGAACATCTTTGTGATATGGAGTCATGCCTTGCACCAGCTCTGCTGCCTCCTGTGGAGCCTGCACACATCACATGGGGAGACGAAATACTGGAATTATGGTATTCTATGCTTTCCTTTCAAATGTGAAAGTGCCTGTAAAAATACTCAGTAATATACCTGCATATTGTCCTTTGACTATTTTTAAAATTTAGCAACAGGAGGATTTAAGTCTCCTTAGACTTAAAAGAAAAAAATTATCTTTATTAAAATGTGTGTTTTACAAATATGGCGGCAAGGGATTTTAGACTATCCCTACATTGGTATGTGAAACAAACATAAAAACAAGAAAAAGTAACTTCCTGGATGAGCAATATTTATAAGAAACTCCTGTTATTCAGAAGGTTTAACTTCTTGTTTGTAGTTCATTCACGTATCCATCATACATTTATTTATTTATCAAAACTTGGTTGCCCGTATACCATATTTTTGGTACAAGAGAGATGAAGGTGAATATGTAAAGGACTCTTACTCTCATCACCAAATT
The DNA here is from genome assembly GCF_011762595.2 of Tursiops truncatus. Lineage (NCBI taxonomy): Eukaryota > Metazoa > Chordata > Mammalia > Artiodactyla > Delphinidae > Tursiops > Tursiops truncatus. The sequence continues at coordinate 26,746,078 of NC_047043.1, read as the reverse complement.
TCCTGAAATAATTGGGATTCAAAATGGTTGATCTCTGTCCCATTAGGTGTCACTGTTTCACAGCTTTACGTCTAATCCAAACCCCGAAGTTCTTTGGTATATATTGTGTAAAAACAAAACAAGTAATAAAAGACATGATTCCTGCCCTAAAATTGCTTAAAATATCTTTAATTTGTGGATGAAAGCCTATGAGAAAAGCCTTACTGAAAAGTAAATTAAGGAGTTACTACAACTGTGTGTTATGGGCGCCAGGAAAAATGCCTCACCTTACAGAGTTTCTCCCATTTTGATGTAATCATTCATTCATTCAGCAAATATATTAAGTTCAAACTATGGTCTAAAGGATGCAATATATTTGGGAACACAGAAATATCCAAAAATTATTTTTTCTTTCTGTATAGCAGGGAATGTAGATAAACCATCAAATAATCATTCTGTAATGTGATAAACATTTTATAAAAGTATGGCCAACAGTTTGTGATTTTAGGAGGAAAAAATTTAATATAGGAGATTCTGAAAGATAAATAGGAAGGCCAGAACTAGGGTGAAATGATTGAGGCATTTTCCTTGAACACAAAATTTAAGGTGATGCCAAATAATTCAGTAATCAAGACAAATAATGCTTTAACAAAATAATTTTAAAAATCAAGTTGGCAAACTATGGTCCATGGGCTGACCAACTATTTTTGTAAAGTTTTATTGGGCTTTCAACAAGTAAGAATGAAAGGTAAGGTTATTCTAGGAAGAGAAAATAACATGAGAAAACACTAGAAGATTTGAGAATGGCACATGAGATGTTTAAGAATGATAACTAGTCTTGTGAGGTTAAGAAGACTGAATAAAAGTGGGTTTTTGTTTGTTTTAATGTGAAATTCTGGATTATAGAGTCATTTCACCCTCTTTAAAGTTTACATCCTACTGGAAGCAATGAATTAGATTAACTGACCTTGAAGTGTTTGCGATTTATTTGAAAATATGATGGGCTTTAAATAATATTTGCTGAATTGAATAGTTTTCCTACTATTTTAAGAAACCTAGAAGGAATGAGGGGGACATAGGAAAGGAAGGGAGGTATTGGAAAGGGGCAGAGAAAAGGGGTAGTAAGTGCTTAGAAGGCACAGTTTTCTTACTATACAAACTTGCTGGTCTACCATGTATGAAATAAGAACAATGTGTGTAGAAATCGTATATGCACAGAGCACTAAGGGGATATGTAAGAAGACTAAAGATAGGTGGAACATATGGAAGTTTTCTCTTAAGAAATGAAATTCTGTATCTATTTGGGGGGACTTGGTTTTTTAAATTTTTTCCAGCTTTACCGAGGCATGATTGACACAAATTAGACATATTTATGTTGTACAATCTGGAGTTTTAAGAAGTACATGGTGATTTAATACATGTATACCTTGTGAAATGATTACCACAGTCAAGCTAATTAACACATCCATCACCTCAGTAGTTACCATTTGTTTTCCCTGTGGTAAGAACACTTAAGATTTATTCCCTTAGCAAATTTCAAGTACCCATACAGTATTAGTAACTATAATCACCGTGCTGTACTGTAGAGCCCCAGAACTTACAAGAATCATCTTGTAACTGACAGTTTGTAGGCTCTGACCAATATCACCCCTTCCCCCAGCCCCTAGCCCCTGGCAACCACCGTCCTATTCTCTAGTTCTATGAAGTCATGCACAAAAAAACAAATAGTGTATGATCTCACTTATATGTAGAATCCAAAAAAGTCTGTATCTATTTTGAAGGGAAAAAATACCTATAATGGCATAGGTTGATTGGAAGCATGTGCTATGGGAGTGGCGGAGAATGTTGGGAAGGATAGTGATTTGAAGCATATGTACAACATGAAGAAAAACAGACACAGTAATGCTCAAAGGAATAAAGGTTACCTAAAGTAGTGTACCTGGTTCTGTACCATATGAAGACGAAGAACACAATGAGAGTTTTTAAATTTTATATAAATGATATCAAATATATGTATATTTGAACTGCTTATGCATCTAGATATAATGGCATCTGTATTCAATTTTTAGATCATTACTGGTTCTTCCATAAAGCTCACCAGTAAACTTCAAGGTCAACAATGAATTATCTTACACTGTGGAAAATTTCTGGACTCAGGGAGCAATCCTTAAGAAAGTAAGGGTACCACAACCTAAAATCTGGCCTTGTTACCACTTAATGACTTCATACTAAAGAACTCTTAAGAGGGAGTAAATTTCCCATCTCACAACCTGGACCAGACACAGTGTTGAAATTAGAGTAGGTCATGCATCTCAACTCACCTATCGTGTGGCCTTCATGAAGTTTGCCTATGTCTAATATGTTTTTCTTTAAAATCAGAATGACACAACAAACTTCAAAGCAATGTCAAAGACACTAAGGAATGCTACAGTTATCGCCAAGCTCCATGATATGTTTCTGCACTCCCAGGAGTTTACAGTAAGAAAAATAAGTTGTTATCAAGTATAGCATCAAAAACATAAACTACAGTCATAGCAGTATAGTTTTTCCTTTTTCCAGGTTCCTCATTATTTTTAGTCATAGCCTTAACTGAGAAACCACTAAATATGAACCACCAAAATGAGAGAGGCAAAACAGCAAAGTAAAAGATGGCTAGAGCAATAAGCAGATTTTAATTCTTAAACTAGCATCCATCTCTCCAGTGTCTGTGATGGATGGTTTAAGAAAAGACCTCACAAAATCCAACAGTATAATGATGTGACATTCAGTACACAAGCACATTGCCTTAGCAGGGCCTTCCTCAGTGAGAGCAGAGAATATTGCTCAGAAATTTGGCCACGGGTCACTTGGACAGGGTGGTCACTGTGACGGTGTCTTGCTGCATTAGTTGTTTGTTTGTTTTCCCTTTCATTTATACGAAAGCTATCTGCTCTGGCTCTTGGTTTTTAGAGTCGAAGTATCCATATACCCACGTGTTTTCGCCGTGTTTATCACAATATTCCTTTAGCAGTTTATATTTTCCATATTCAGTTACATTTATTACCTTATGCCATGACAGCCTTATGATATAAGGGAGCTATCCACTACATTGACTGCGAACAAACACGTCCAAATTGAGAGAAAAATAAATAAATGTTGTATATCATTAGCAGGAAGTGAAAAACTTTCAGGTTCTAAACACAGTTCTGGCCAAATCATATTCAGCCAACAGTTATTTACTTCTCTCTCAACTGCTGCTCACCCCTTCTCTCACTGTCTCTGGGCTTCATCTATCTCCCCCTTCCTCCTTCTTTAATGATGTTCCTCTCTTAAGACTTCCAAATAGAACCACTATTTACTTCTTTATTTTAGTTTATTCCTTCTTCAGCCAACTTCCCAAAAATGCCTGTGCTAGTCTTTCTTACCCAACCTTTTTGCTTCTTCTTTCAAACTCTTCCCTCTGTTTTGGCCAAATCAAACTGATTGAGTCTATTCTTAGGCAAAGTTTCTTACTTTAGGAATCTCTTCCCGACCTACTGTGTACCCTTATGAATTCTGTATCCAGGTATTAATAGAATTCCTGTCACTTTCTTGGGTTTATCAGGCAGTCTAGTGTCAACCTGAGTATCTGTCAGAGAATGTGAAAAGCTGTGAGCCTGCTGAGACCTGCATTTAAAATGTTATGTAATGCAGATGACATTATGGGTGCAGGTGCACCTTAGCACCCGAGTCAGGCTCTAATGTGGACAAAATGCCCACTTCAGGAGAAGTACCAGGGACTAGAAGAGAAAGGCTTCAGAGTTAAGAGTATTTATTCTTGAAGAACTATTCATTCATTCATTCATTTACTCATTCATTTTTAACTTATTTATTTTGGTTATTGTTGCTCTAGGTCTTCTAATCTTTTTCTTTTATCTACAAGTCTTAGAGTTAATGCTTTGTAAAGTATTTCTCCCAAGCTGGAGGAAAATCATTCAGTAAGGCTCTCTGTCCAAAGGATGAACAAAATTAAATTTATGCCACCCTTCTATGCATGGGAGGTTGAAGTGAATGATATAAAAGAAACAATCTGCTGAAATCTGGGCTCAGAGAATCTGACACCAATTAAGGTAATAACTTATTTACCTGGGTGTCATTTTCATGTAACCTCAAGTATTCTGAATCAAAACAAGGGCCTGGAAGAAAGCAAATACAAGCAAACAAATAAACAACTGCAGTCACACAAAAGGGATGCCACAAAAGCTATCCGGGTAAACTGAAACTTAAGGGGTTTTTTGAAGATTCTTAAGAGATATTTTTATTTTATAAAATATATAGTTACCACAAAGCTGAATTATGATACACATTAAAAATATAATTTAGAAGTGTGGGAAAGATCTAGCTTCTGGAGAAAGTCCTCTGTCCTCACATCAGCTCTGACAAAGACAAAGAAAAGATAACTTACAGAACACAGTTCCAAGAATTAAAAATAGAGTTCTTGCCTCTTTTCAGTTGATATAAATGACTAAAATATCATCATAAGCTTTCAGAATATCATTGTATTCAAGTTTATCTATTAGCTTTTGTTGCATTAAAAAAGCACCCCAGGGCTTCCCTGGTGGTGCAGTGGTAGAGAGTCCGCCTGCCGATGCAGGGGACGCGGGTTCGTGCCCTGGTCCAGGAAGATCCCACATGCCGCAGAGTGGCTGGGCCCGTGAGCCATGGCTGCTGAGCCTGCGCGTCCGGAGCCTGTGCTCCGCAACGGGAGAGGCCACAGCAGTGAGAGGCCCGCGTACCGCAAAATAAATAAATAAATAAATAAAAAAGCACCCCAAAACACAGTCGTTTAAAACAACCACCTAATCGCTTATTGAGCTTGCAGTTCTACTGGGTGGTTCTTCTGGTCTGGCCAAACTTTCCTGAAATTGACTGGGTTAGTTTGTGCAACTGTAGGTACCTGGTGAGTCTCAGGCTTCACGCACAGGTGTGGTAGATGGCTGGCCATCACCTGGGGCAGCAAGGGTGATCGGGCCACATGTCTTTCATTGTGTGGTCGGCTAACATGGACTTATTCACATGGTGGCATTTTTTCTGAGAGCAGCAAGGAAAGGAAGCTGCAAAGCCTCTTATGGTCTGAGTTTAGAACCAGCACAATCTCACTATTGCCAGTTTCTGTTTTTTAAAACAAATCTTAAGGCTCCCCTAGATTCAAGGGGTGAGGAAGCAGATTCTGCCTCTTTTTGGAAGAGCTATAAAGTGCTGTGAAAGCCATTTCTTTGCAATCTACCACCCAGAGAAGAGTAAAACCACAGATGCCTGAAATGGTATCCAGAATCAAAAGGAAAAGGGGAAAAAATGTCGTTTATTAAGCTATGTACAAAATTTTAAAACATGTATAATAGCAGATAATTTTGAAGCTTAAAGGATAGCTTAGTTATTACTATGGCTCTTATGAAGCTGATGTGTATAACAATTCTTTTTTTTTTTTTTTTTTTTTGCGGTACGCGGGCCTCTCACTGTTGTGGCCTCTCCCGTTGCGGAGCACAGGCTCCGGACGCGCAGGCTCAGTGGCCATGGCTCACGGGCCCAGCCGCTCCGCAGCATGTGGGATCCTCCCGGACCGGGGCATGAACCCACGTCCCCTGCATCAGCAGGCGGACTCCCAACCACTGCGCCACCAGGGAAGCCCTATAACAATTCTTACTAAGTGATACAGTATTCACTGACAATAAGCTGGTATTATTATCATCTAAAAAACTCCAGTAAAGTGGCACAATTCCGTCCATGGCAATACTAAATAAGTGAGGAATATTTTGTGTGTGTCTAGCATATGCGATATTCTGTGCTTGATGTCAAGTCTAAAATGGTTAATATACCATTCCAAGCCTCCATCCTCATGAAGCATAGAGTCTAGTGGGTGAGACAGATGATAAATTCAAGAAAGAAACACATATCTACATCCGTGAAGAATGGTATGATGAAAACAATGTGGTTTTGGTGTCGAAAACGAAAGGAAGGGGATGATACCTGCTTTATATGTAGTATTCCAGATGCCATCTCTGGGGAAGTCACATGGTAGCCAAGGCTTAGATAGGATTAAGAATATTATAATTAATTCCACTTTAAAATACTATGTTCATTTGAATATTAGAATTATAGATGTTTATAGAAATGATCTAATCAACAATTTATAGATGAAAAGCATTTGGTACCTCGACAGGAGAAATAATTTGCTCAATTAAATTTATATTTATGTGCTCAAATAATTTCCTCAGTAGTTGGGAATGACTTGGGACCTGGCCTAGTTCAGTATGTGCCTTTGCACCACTGTGCCCTGTTTCCCTTTGTTCTCAAACACAATTCTGCAAAAGCCTTTGTCACCCACTTGTGAGGTCAATAAATCCAGCCACAACAGTAAAGGACATTGATTTCAGGGACTTTGTAGTGCTTCTCTTGGGGCAAGAGCAGGCTGATACAGGAGCTGCAGGAAAGCATAGTAGTTGAACGACTTCAGTATAGGAGACATTTTGACCTGGTTAAATCCAGCTCTGCAGCTTAGTCCTACATGTTCTCAAGCCTCTTTGTGCTTTGGTTTAATAATCTGTGAAACGCGGATAAAAACATCCATACTGAACTCGTAGGACTGGCGTGAGGACTAAATGAGATAAAAACTGCAAAGCATTTAGAACAGCGCATAATACTTAGTACACCTGTAAATGTCATTGATTACTAGTCTAAAGTTTATTCGTGAAGCCTAAGGTTGGACCCCAGCCACGTTTTCTGGGAGAAAAGAAATGAATGAACTGATGGAGGGATTAGAATTGAGAAAGTTCTGACATCTCTAATAACAGCATGGAAGCAAATTGCCAAACATTTTCTCCTTGATTTTCAGGGAGAGTGTGTATAATTAAAAATTAATAATAATACCACCAAATATATTTTTGTTTCGTAAGTTTCTAGTAGAAATTTCAGGAGTTGGAGGCATGACTAATGCTAGTGAAGATGTTTCCCTTATTTTCCTTTCTCCAGTGTCCACCCTGTTTACTCCTCTGAATACTGCAGGACATTCACTGTAGGGAGAATAATTACATAGAAAACTACCAAGGAACAATTGTTACCAAGCTCTGTAAGAACTGAGTGATTGATGCCTGTCATGAGTTCACATTCTGATCCCTGTGAGGACGTCTTGGCAGCCATATGGAACGTGGGTGGAGTTCAATGTATCCTTTCCCCACACACACACTCAAAGCTGCAAAGGCCCTTTGTGTATGTGAATGTTTGGGAGTTGTCATAAGTACACACTCAGATGCTACAGTATTTTAGATTTATGTTAATATGTCACAGGGTTAACGTAAGAATTCAGCAAGTGTCATTCATTCCTGACTTTGGTAACAACTTCTATCATCCCAACCACACGTCTTGTCACTTTCTATCCTGTTCTGGGAGTGACTTATGTTGCCACCTGATCTTAACATTCCAACTTATCATCAGATTCCTCTTCAAGAGTCCCCAACATTCTTTCATTTCTGAGTTGTGCAGTCCACGTCTGGTTAATCATAACATATATCTTGAAGAGCCTCCAGTCAATTTTGATTACCATCTGCTGCACATTTGAAAGTCATTCCTGTAACGGAGTGGCCAGACTCCAGTGACATGTGTTATACCCAAACCTTCATGTCAAAGTGGAGAAGCTAGTTTGGATAAACTTAATTGAGAGGCATTCTTTTAAAGGGACATTACCCTTGGCTACATACATACATCATTTTAATTAGTTTCTCTCTTTGTTCATCTAATTAGTTTTTATTCCTTCTCAAAACTCTTAAGTCAATCATGTTTTTGTTTTGTTTTTTTCTCTAAATAAAATTTCTAGAGAGAAAGAAGATCTACAGAGACAGCATACATGGTGCTCTGTTACCCCTGGGAAGCTGCTGAAACATTACGGCAATATAGCTTGAAAGGGGGGGAATCTGGACGTTTGAAGAAAATATTGAGACTTTCTGGATGTACCTATATCTTCCTAAAAACAAAAAGAAGCCCACAGTCATTTAATTGGTAGTTAGTTCATATTGCACTGGGTCAGGTGGAGGAGATCCATTTTTCCATCCCAATTATTCTCATCTTAAACACTTCTCATAGCTTGAAGGGTTAATATATCTATGGTGAAATAATGAATTGTTATCACAGTTATTTATGCAGTTTGTCCCAGTCTTTATCATCTTGGTCATCACCATCCCCATCAGCATCAGCCTGGGGTAAACATAAAGCAGGCAGACCTTAGCTCTTGTGATCGCTGTCTTAGCCTGTTTGGTCTACTCTTACAAAATACCACAGACCGGCTAGCTTACAAACAACAGAAGTCTGTTTCTCACAGATGTAGAGGCTGAAAATCCAAGATCAAGGTGCTGCTTGGTCAGGGGAGGGCCCTCTTCTGGGTCACAGTCTTCTCTTGTACTTCACTTGGCAGAAGGGACGAGGGAGCTCTGTGAGGTCTCTTCCATCAGACCACTAATCCCATTCATGAGGGCTCCATCCTCATGACCTACGACCTCCCCAAAATCCCACTTCCTAATAACATCACATGGGACAGTAGGATATCAATGTATGAATTCTGGGGGACATAAACATTCAGCCATAGCAATCATCCTCTAAGTTTTATTTAGATATTGATATTTATGGAGTATTGTTATAAGTACAGGGGATCATATAGACGTGTATACAATAATCTCTGTCCTTAATGAATTCCTAATTCTAGTTTAAAGGAAGGAATCAGATCAAACAAATCAATACCAACAACAACCAAAGCTGCCTAATGAATATTCAAACAGAAAACATCTTTATGGAACAGGGAACCTTCTCTAGCAACTCACTGTAATGGACTTTGAAGATTTTTCTTCTTGGGTCTTTCATTCTCTTCATAATTCATATATACTGATTTGATATCTATTATATGCCAGACTGTGCAGAGTTCTAGCCCTTCCCACCTCTGACCAACACTCTCTTGGGTATGGAGTCACTCAGAGCCTTGGGCAGGCTGAATTCATCTAATGAAGTGAAAATTAACATAATTCACACTCTGTAATGAAGAGGCCACTCCAGGTGATATTTATACAATGAGTGGGGAGGAGAAGTGGCCAATAGGGGCTGTCAAGGACTCTCATTGTCCATGAATTCCAAAGCTCCAAGAACAGTTTACCTCAAATAATAACTTCCTCCTTAATTTCAGGAGATACTCCCATCCTGTAAGCCTTGAATTTAGTGAGGGCAGGGATAGAATGCAATTTTTACAAACCTCTTCTGTTGACAGGATTTCCAATTTCCTTTCCTGATGTCTCTTCAAGTCTTAAAAGCAGGAGTTGTGTGTTCAAGGGATAAACTGACAATTTAGAACTTTTGTTGTTGCTGAAAAACAATAATGTTGATTTGCTGGCTCAACTGTTACTTGATGTGGAGAAACAGATAGTTGGCCTGTGCCCAAACCCTGTGGCCTTGTGCCTGCTGATAAGATTGTGTCACAAACTTTCCAGTTGTTCTTCTCTACCAGGATGGAAAGCAGAGGTCCAATTCACCGAAAAAATGTCGGTTAATTCAGTTGAAAGTAAGAGGAAAATTTAGCTTAATTTAGTTGATAGTAAAAGGAAAGATTCAATCAATGGAACAGGATAGAAAGCCCAGAGATAAACCCATGCACATATGGTCACCTTATCTTCAGTAAAGGAGGCAAGAATATACAATGGAGAAAAGACAGCCTCTTCATTAAGTGGTGCTGGGAAAACTGGACAGCTACTTGTAAAAGAATGAAATCAGAACACTTCCTTACACCATAGACAAAAATAAACTCAAAATGGATTAAAGACCTAAATGTAAGGCCAGACACTATAAAGTTCTTGGAGGAAAACACAGGCAGTACACTCTGTGACATAAATCACAGCAAGATCCTTTTTGACCCACCTCCTAGAGAAAGGGAAATAAAAACAAAAATAAACAAATGTGACCTAATGAAATCTAAAAGCTTTTGCACAGCAAAGGAAACCATAAACAAGATGAAAAGACAACCCTCAGGATGCGAGAAAATATTTGCAAACAAAGCAACTGACAAAGGATTATTAATCTCCAAAATATACAAGCAGCTCATGCAGCTCAATGTCCAAAAAACAAACAACCCAATCCAAAAATGGGCAGAAGACCTAAATAGACATTTCTCCAAAGAAGATATACAGACTGCCAACAAACACATGAAAGGATGCTCAACATCACTAATCATTAGAGAAATGCAAATCAAAACTACAATGAGATATCACCTCACACCGGTCAGAATGGCCATCATCAAAAAAATCTACAAACAATAAGTGCTGGAGAGGGTGTGGAGAAAAGGGAACCCTCTTGCACTGCTGGTGGGAATGTAAATTGATACAGCCACTGTGGAGAACAGTATGGAGATTCCTTACAAAACTACAAATAGAACTACCATATGACCCGGCAATCCCACTACTGGGTATATACCCTGAGAAAACCATAATTCAAAAAGAGTTATGTACCATTAAAAGAGTCATGTACCACAATGTTCACTGCAGCTCTATTTACAATAGCCAGGACATGGAAGCAACCTAAGTGTCCATCGACAGAGGAATGGATAAAGAAGATGTGGCACATATATACAATGGAATATTACTCAGCCATAAAAAGAAATGAAATTGAGTTATTTGTAGTGAGGTGGATGGACCTAGAGTCTGTCATACAGAGTGAAGTGAGTCAGAAAGAGAAAAACAAATACCGTATGCTAACACATAGATACGGAATCTAAAAAAAAAAAAAGTTCTGAAGAACCTAGGGGCAGGACAGGAATAAAGAAGCAGATGTAGAGAATGGACTTGAGGACACAGGGAGGGGGAAGGGTAAGCTGGGACGAAGTGAGAGATTGGCATGGACATATATATACTACAAAACGTAAAACAGATAGCTAGTGGGAAGCAGCTGCATAGCACAGAGAGATCAGCTCGGTGCTTTGTGACCACCTAGAGGGGTGGGATAGGGAGGGTGGGAGGGAGATGCAAGATGGAGTGTATATGGGGATATATGTATACGTATAGCTGATTCACTTTGTTATACAGCAGAAACTAACATACCATTGTAAAACAATTATACTCCAATAAAGATGTTAAAAAAAAAAGGAAAGATTCAATAATGGTGCTGTATATTTTAAATTCTGCAGTCTTTTGGTGAAGGGAATAACTCAAGAGCTAGGATTTTCACTATGTATTTAAATGTGTATGTAGCTATGAGCAAAATATTGGAACAAAATTTATGTTATCAGTATTCATGGTTAAAGGGATCACCGCCAGTAGCATTCTAACGAAGCCAAATCAAATCTTTTTTGGAATAAGGAGGGTTGCATGTTAAAAATAAGTAAATGTCTAATTGTTGGTTAAGTATACATTAAAAGAGCAAAGAGGAAGCAGGGCTTTTACAGAAATGTGATGCTTTGCAAAGTTTGTCTAACCAGTAACCATAAATCTCTAGGTCCATTTAAAATAAGCTCTGGAAATGGAGGTTTGGTTTCAAAAATGTTTTGTTTTGAATTTATTATAATTAATCTCATTTTGTCATTTGTATGACACATTTTCCCAAAGGATATCAAGACACTTAATAAAAGCTAGGCGTGATGGTAAAATAGCATCAAATTGGTGTTAAATGGATCATTTGTTAAAGTGTTCTACTACACTAGTTCATCTCTCTTCAGCTTCATTCTCTTTTTTCCTCCTCCCAAATGATGCCAATTATCTAAAATCCTGAATAATAATTTATTAACCTTCACTTGTCAGCTTAGTAACTCAGCTCAGTTCTTCCATTTCCTTTGCAAACTGTGCATTGCATAGTTATCTCACATTCAGCAATACTTTTAATTATAAAATAATTATAGACCGTGAAAGTATCTTATCAGTGCCCGTTCCTGAAGTAAAATCTGAATCCAATTTTGTCTTCTGCAGATCCTTTAAATGTAACTTTGTTTTCTGTCCTCTTTTTGGCCTCTAGGGGGAGTAGATATTTTTCTCCTCTCTGCTTTGCACTAATAATAGATTATTTTATGGAAGCAGGTGGTTTTTCTGAGTTTTGGTACACAGGTCAGGGTCTTACTTTGCGTAGAACCCTCCTGACCTTATTTCTGCTATTTCCCTTACAGTTTGGCTTTGTCTATATAAAACAGTATTCTGTGTTCCTAAAATATCTTCTTTTCAAAGTCTATTAAATAAAGTGTTTAATTCTCCTTACAGACCTATTGTAGGTCTGTGCCTCAAGAAGACACAAAACTCATTGACAAAAGAAAATGTGAATATAGTTATAGTTATTCTCCCCTGTCTGCAGCCAACCTATGGGAACATAATCTCATTGATATCCTGGAATAAAAGCCCGCCTAGCCTACATAAAGTGGACTCTTTGGCATTTCAACATTTAAAGTCTATATAGAGAAGAGATGTCTTTCTTGAGCTTCTGGGTGGTCTGCAGATGTCCAGGTCACATGTCCATCTATGTATGCAGTGCCATGCACTTCAAAATTACGTAGCAGTCCTGATTCAGCCCCAATGTCTCCAAAGGTTCACTTATACTTCACAAACAGGTATTTTGGTTTGGAGTTGAAAGATAATATAGTCACAAGGTGACTCCAAACTCACCATCTTTAAAGAATGAGATTCCTAGGCAGAAATATATCATATCTCACTGTCTTGGAAAACCACAAGCAAATGGAAAAGCACAAGCATCTCCACCTTCACTTTGGCTACTGTTTTTTGGACACCCGTGGACACACCTTAAAAGAGGCCGGAACTCTGTTAAAACCCCGCTGTAGCTTTGGCTGCCAATCTAGGTCTAGTCAAGACACCAGGGCATGTAGTGAGCATGGTAGCATTGGCTGTGTGTTGGTACCATCCTCTGGTGGATGTCCGAGGAAGATTCCATTTGGGAGGAATTCTCATTATGCAGATGAGGAAATACACATTATGAGAGGACACGATGGAGTTGAGATTTTAATCCAGATTTATGGGGTTCTAAAATAAAGCCTATTACTCCTATACCTTAATGTACCTGTATTAGTTTCCTAGGGCTGCTTGACAAAGTACTAAAAACCGTGTATCTTAAAACAATGACACCAAAAATATTGTCTTACAATTCTGGAAGCTAAAATCTGGAATCAAGGTATTGGCTGGTAAAACCTGGAGGGGAGAATCCTTCCTTGCGTCCTCTAGCTTTTGGTTTTTATCAGCAATCCTTACACTTCCTTGGCTTACAGATACATCACTCAAATCTCTGTGTCCTTCCCTTGTGTCTCTTCTTACAAGGACACCGGTCATATTGGATTAAGGGTTCACTTTACTCCAAGATGACCTCAACTTAATTAATTCTATCTGCGATGACGTTATGTCCAAGTAAGTCACAATTGTGAGGTACTAGGGGTTAGGACTTCAACATTATCTTTTTTGAGGACACAATGAAACCTATACTCCTCCCACATACTAATGCAACATCTTCAAAACTAATCTGAGTCTGCCAAAAGCTCTTCTTGCCTCCAGGGAGTTTGAGTTTGAGAAAGAAAGAGATTGAAAGATATATTTCACTCAACTTCGTCTAGTTTATGACTATATCTGGAGGATTTGTAATATTTTGTAAGTACTAAACACATGCCTGCCTGATGCTAAACAAAACATTTCTTTGCTTGATTTGTTTTTTTTTTCTTTTTTGTGGTACGCAGGCCTCTCACTGTTGTGGCCTCTCCCGTTGCGGAGCACAGGCTTCGGACGCGCAGGCCCAGCGGCCATGGTTCATGGGCCCAGCCGCTCCCCGGCATCTTTGCTTGATTTTTAAGCGCTCTATCATATTATTCCTGGGTTGTTTCTAAAGTATCATGCTCTCCAAGTAGTAAGTGATCAGGATTTATATTTCTTTGACTCCTCTATGCAACATAACCTAAAACAAAATAGATGCTCTGTTCATACTTATGAAGTTGAATTGAACTGCATTATATAGAATTGTCAAAGAGGAACAAGGTAGAGCAGCAGAGCATTATCTAGGGACCCTTCCACTTCTGCAGATGAGTCCCTTGGCTGTAGGTTCTTGATTCAACACTTCTTACAGAGTCTGGCTGAGTCATGTTCAACAGGAAGTGATGCTGCACTTTCCACACTGAGCCAGAAAAGGATGCTGAGTATACAGTCCCATTAAAATTAAGACAGTCCACATGGCCCAGCCTGGAGGAATCTTTAGTATGATTTACTTAGAAAGGAGGCTAAGATAATGCTGTATTAGGTTTCTCCAGAGAACCAATAGGGGATTTTATATATATATATTATTGTTATTTATTCCTATATATAAATTGATTATAAGGAAGTATCTTACATGATTATGGAGGCTGAAAAGTACCCCAATCTGCTGGCAGTAAGTTGGAGATCCAGGAAGGCTGATGGCATAGTTCCAGTCCAAGGTCAAAGGCCCGAGCACCAGGAAAGCCAATGGTAGAAGCTCTAGTCCAAGTGCAGATGACCTATGTCCCAGCTCAGAAACTCTCAGGCAGAAAGAGAACAAATTCTCCCTTCCTCCTTTTTGTTTTATTCAGGCCCTCAACAGATTAGATGAGACCCACCCATATTTGGGGGGGGGGGCAATCTACTTTACCCAATCTACTGATTCAAATATTAATCTCATCCAGAAACACCCTGAGAGACACACTGAGGAATAATGTTTAACCAAGTATCTGGGCACCTCAGGGCCTAGTCAAATTGACACATAAAATTAACAATCATAGGTACTGTTCTTGAATTTTTGAGAGAATCATCCCTAAATATTTATCAGTTACTTAGGAGGCATACTTCCTCTTCCTTTTTTGTATCCTATACCTGATCTCCTAGGCCAACTATAGGAAGTCATGAGTGTTAGAGGAGATGAAGGCAAAACCCTGTGTTATCAACACAGGAAGCAATTCTGGTGGTGAAGCAGCACAGTCTCCCCTAAATCATCAATACTGCCCCCACCCATATTCTTTTTTCTCTCTCACTGTCCTCTAAGTCTTCAAACTTGACTGATAATTTTATTTCAGAAGTAAATGAGAATTACAGACAACATATCATGATTTAGAAAAGCAGAAAGCTAAGAATTCAGACAAACTCATATTAGAATCCCAGATTTGTTTCTCATTACCTGGGAGCTCTGGCAGCATGGCTTGACCTCTATGAGCTCTAACTCTCACTCATAATATCAGGAAATTAATACATCCCTAGAGGGTTATTTTGAGGAATAACTGAGATAATAAAGTGATATGCTGAAAATATGCTCAGCGTCACACAGCTAGTGTGCAGTAGAGCTGAAATTTGAAATCAGGGTTTATCTAACTACTTAGCCCCTGGTCTAAAACAGGGCTCAACAAACTATAGACTTTAAGTCAAATCCAGCCCGCTGTCTGCTTTTAGAAATAAAGTTTTATTGGAACAGAGCTACGCCCATATTGTAAAATGTATTATGCTTTTGCAGGCAGAGTTGAAGAGTTATGATACAGACAAAAACTTAAAATATTTACTATTTGTTTCACTGCATAACAAGTTTGACAACTTCTGGTCCAAGACGTCGCATTATACCATTGGAGGTATTTATGATAATGTTTGAATTTAAAAGATAGGAAAAATAATATAATAATGTTGTATCAATGTGCGTTGATCAGTTGTAACAAATGTACCATTCTGGTGTGGGATATTGATAGTGGGGAGGTTGTGCCTGGGTGGGGACACAGGGCATATGAGAATTCCCTGTACTTTCTGCTCAATTTTGTTATGAACCTAAAACTGCCATAAAAAATAAAATTTATTAATTAGTCAATTAACTAATATTATTTATTCAAATTATTGTATTATTTATTTATATTATTTGCATTATTAGTTTATAAACATATATATATACATATAACAAAGAAAAATTGAAACTAAAAAGCATATTAAGCAGTCTCCTTATTTCAGCAAATGAGGTAGTACCTTGTCCACTCTCTGTCTATGGAGTAACTAGAAATCTTATTTGGCAACAATTCAGGTAAAGAGTACTTTTAGCCACATTCTATTTTTCTAAGAGATTGCTATTCTAATAATTATTTTAATATGTCCCTACTGATATGAATATACCATATTTGTGTGTTATAACATGCTATCTAATAACAATACAACTAATAATAGTTATGTCATTATTAACAAGTTGTCACTCTTAGTTTGACAAAGATTGTTTTGTCAGGGACAGATGGACACTATATTCTGCTAACCAATTGCTCTTTTCTACACCGTGTCTAAGAAATGTAGCATCCTGTGGATGATTGTGTATTTCTAGTACAGCCAGAGATGATTTAACTGCCTTCTAGTAATCAGAGCATTGTGTCTCACCGAAAATATTTTAAAAAATCAACCACTGTGCATTTTAAACAGGATGCTCCTTTTAAAAAAACGAATATCTTTTATACTGCTCACATAAATACTTCCCAATAGATTATCAGAATTAGGAAATGCAGGCTATCCCTATATTGCAAATTTGACAAAACCACGTTTAAAAAAAAACCAAAACTCCAAAACAACTTCTTGTTGAGTTCCTGAAATAGATACTGTTTAACCTGTCAGATTGATTTTTTTAAATCAAAGTTAAAAGAAATAAAATAAAAACTTCAGAACTTAAAGTTAAGAAATTAGTTAATGGATACTCCAAATTTGCAACTGATTTTCATATAAGTTAAAAATCTCCAAGATCTAATTGATTTTCCACATTGTATACTGAGGAATAGTGTTTTGTACCTTCTGAATAATTCACAAGTCTGAATCCTAAGGAGTATACACACACACACACACACACACGCAAATCTAGATGCATAAGTATATATTATGTGTGTATCATATATATATGTAAATATATATACATATATATATGGCTAATTATTCTGGTAGCAAAGGTCAAAAGGACAAGGTGGTCACATAAATTAATAATAGGTTAGAGGATTCAGATGGAATGTGGACCTAAATTACTGTGTTACATTACCTTGCTGAAATCTTATTGCTAAAATTTTGCACTGCTAGGCAGTAAACTAGAAAAAAAAAAGAAATTGAGAAAGTGTTAATTTTTAAGCAAGTTTGACAAAGATTGAGTTTCATATGACAAATATTGTCAGCAAGACAGGATTCTGTCAGTGGAAGAAGTTTAAACATTAACAATTTCTGTCAGGCTGTTGACACAATCATGGCAGACATTTCCCAAGATGCCGAGATGACTGCTGGCATTTGTCAACAATCCTGTCATAGTGACAGCAATAAGACCATGTCTGGAAATGTGACAGTTTTGGCTTTGTGCTCCCCTGAGCAATAGCCCAAGTGTTCAGAGAAAGTGTGGGAAAACCCACATTTCTGCATTGTCATTCGAACACAGCAAACACAGGAGGAAAATGAGCTGTCACTCCAATTCCCATGATGCCTTGCTGCTTAGCATAACTCTACAGCGCGGCCCTAGGTCCACTGGTCCATACTCTGACAGATAATTAAGAAAGCAGCAGCTTTTTCTAGACGGCTCTTCCTCATGATTTGCATTTTAGCCAGAGGCGACCAGTTATAAAAAAAACATGATGGAAAGATGGTAAGAAGCCAATTAGATGGATGGATGGCTGACTGACAGCTCTCTGGTATTACGACTCCAGATTTCAGACTACATAGCCTGGCAGTTTTCTACAAAACCCAACTTTTTTGCAGGTTAGTAAAGCTGTTAAGTGTGGGGCTATATATAGTGCTATATAATTTTTGCAAAGTTGTACATTTTCCTTAAATAAGCATGTATTCTTTTCAATCAGGTTTGCATTAAACAAGTTTTCACAATTTAATCACAACTTGTGTCACTAAATTTAGCAGTATTAAAATTCCAGACAACTTGTAGGCACATTAGCTGTGCCAGTAGAGAAGTGATTAAAAAGCTGAGAACCACGTTGCGCCAGCAGAGATTAAGTGAACTAATAATTAGAATGTCTGTGCAAATGTGCCTTTGGAACTTTGAAATGTATATTGTTTGGTTCTAAGCAACTAGAAGCATAAACCCTAAACTTCCTTTCCGTCTTTAGATTCTACACACATATATTTGCTTATTATCCCTGTACAAGGTCTAATATATGCTAGCACGTCTGCTACTTCGACTAATTTTGATGTTAAAAAAAATAAACTGTTAGACTCAAGCTTCCAGTTTGGTCGTGATATTCTATAGCTTCTAGCCAATAGGAGTTAACTCTTCATCATACTGTCCAATTTGGAACCTTACCCAGTGTTTCCTGTGTACTGCCTGCTGTGTATGTGTATGTTGTCTATACATACACAGACACACACACTCACACACAAAGACACTCTTTTTGAGAAGCCAACCATTTGTTATTAGAGCGCCGTATCTCCATCTGTAATTTGAAACGAGAGAATTTTCTTTCAAATTATAGTGATACCTCTGACTTGTTTTGGATTTTGAAATACTAAGGGAAGGCAATTATTTCAATATAAATTGCGGTTTTAGTAAGGGACATTAACCCAAGCCAAAATCGTAAAGTGTATTTTATTTCTGCGGGTAATGGATCTTCAAACTGAGAATGAACGTTAAACCAATAGTGGGTCTGAATGCTTTCAGTAGCTTAAAATAAAACAATGCAGATTTCAAAGGTCCACGTTTATCAGTGAATGTACATTTGATGTCAAAATCCACAGTACACACAAAGCATGACTGAGAATGTCTTACCATATGTATTAAACACCCTCCCTTTTTATTTTCTTTTTCAACCATATTGGTATTTGTCTTTTTTGCTTTTGCTTTATATCATGTTGTTGGAATAAAATGACCTTATTATACCTATAATCGTTCTAAAAACTGTTCTACCTGTACATACCTGGAGAGTTTAAACAGAAGTTCAGGGGACTAATGACAGTTCAATAAACTGCCTCCCAAATTAGAGAGGAATAAATGCACGTTTTGGTTTTTCATTAGAAACATTTTTTTCCTACTGACATAGTACAATACCATTGGAAATAAAAATCTTCTAGAGAGTTTTTATAATTTTTTAAGAACTGTGTTGCATTTCAGTAATTGAAGCCCTTATATAAGAAAAATATACTTTCACTATTCAACATTTTAGTTTCCTCTGAATTTGCCATTTTAAAGAGAGAAATTCTGTGCCCCGATAAAGTAATTCTTCAAATAAGAAAAGTGAAAAGCTTTGAGGCATTTACTTATTTGGATGGATATTCCTGCGCAAAGTCTGGCTGGGTCTTTTTTTTCCATGTCCTCAGCTTGCACCAGCCACTCATACTTTTTGTTAAAATTTCTTTCACTTTTGTATTCTCCTCCTTATGGCACAATGTCAATGCATTATATTTTCTCAAGCTCTGGGGGAAGTTATACATCTTTTAAAAAATAATTAGAATTGAAATGTGAGTAATAGTATATAATGGACAGATTTTGAAATAACAGCTACACATATTATGTAAAACTTCTTTCTTTCCCTAAACTACATAGTAAGAGAAAATTTCTGTTTAAGGGAAAATCTGAAGAATGGTGCTTATTAAATCGAAATGAGTTCTGAAAATACTAGTTTTAAAGGAGACCTTTGTGTCACTGTAGGGTAAAGAGATATATTTCTAGATAAAAAATGAAGTGTGGTATCATCAAAACAAAAAGACACCTCACCACAAGATCTGTGTAGTTGTGCCTGGAAAATGTACTAAGGCTCAGTGGAGCTTATTGCTGTCATCGTGTTCATATTAAACTCATTTGCAGTTTATGTGGCTGGAACCTGAACATAAACAGCAAAGAGAAGAATATAGACAAGTTTTTAAAAAAACTGTCTTTCTTCAGTGTATCTGTATTACTAATTGAATATTTGGCTATAGAAGTGCTCTGTCAGATTTAAAGTAGAATATTTTGATAGCATATAACTATTGTAGCTCTGCCTCTCTGCCTCTCCCTATATGCAAATAGTGATTTGGGACACATTTTGAAAATAACCAATTTTCTTTTCAGTGCATTTTACCGTAGCAGAAAAGTAAAGGAAAGAAAAACTTAGGCAAAATCCATTTAAGATGTGAATGTGAAAGTTATTTCCTGTTTTCTTCTTCCAGATGATTTATAGAAATAGAGCTTCATTGATCTCTTTAGAATAGATCTTTATAATCCTATACGAAACTGGATTTTTTGTTGTTCAATATGTATAAACAATTTCTAGAAGTACAATAACAATTGACCTTGAACATCTTTTAAACACTGTCATTAAGGAACAATGTTATTTATGTTGAATGGATTCTCAGCACCTCATATACTTTTCTAACTCCCTAAACATCCAATGGCCCCGTGAACCATCACGGGGTGACAACACTTTACTAATCTGGTTTGGAATACTTTCCAGAAGCGAAGATATTACTCAAAATCTGTTCATCTTCCCTGATTTGGAATAGAGTCTGGTTTTATATATATATATATATATATATATATATATATATATATATATATATGTATATATAAAATTGAGAGAGAGAGAATAAAAAGAGAGAGGGCACTGAAGGGGCAGAGATACTGAGAGAAAAGCAAATCAGCAACAAGTCTTTGTTATACCTTGCTCATAAATTGTTCAGAATCCCGTTAAAATGAATGGCTTGAATTATGTAAGAAAGTCCACCAACACTGAGACACATATAGTAAAACCAGAGCCTTCCTAAAGACTAGAGGAGTACGTAGATCCCAACAGTAAAACAAACCTTCCTCTCTCTCCCTGCATTCTGATAGTCTTTCTCTTAAATGTCTTTGCAAGCACATCTCTGTTGTGTAACAGTAAACTGCAAGCTCTTTAAAGACGGGAGCTGCATCTCACTTGTCTTTTTATTCCTGCTCCAACAATACAGGCTCGCGGTACAGGTTCAATTAACAGTGATTGAATTTAATGCCGCTGTGTGCCTGGCTTTGTAGTCATTCGTTCTTTTACCTATCACAGGTTCAGTGTTCCACTGGCTACTTCCTTGTGCCCAAGTTGTGACCAGGCCACGCAGTTTTATATTTTCCAAACACAACTGAGTCAAGTTTTTATATGTGCTTTGGCTATGAGAAGACTGGACGAGAAATGATGGCCAGAGCCATGCATGTCCTCTTCCTTCTTATCACATCATGATCATCATAGTAATGGTAATAACTATCATCATAATCCATCATCTGCCTAAGACCGGCCATTGACTGTTTATCTGTTCTGTAGTGACTGCCTTCCATAGCAAAACTGTGTCTGTGGGTAAAGATGCTAGAATATTGGCAATTTCTGTGTCTGTGGGTAAAGATGCTAGAATATTGGCAATTTCTTATCATTCAACCCAATTTTTCCTATTCAATCATTCAAAACACCCTAAAAGGGAAATATTTTCATCCTCATTTTGCATATGTGACATCCAGGAAGTAGCTCTCCCTAGATGTAATATCCATGTGGTAAAATAAAATTTGAACTGAGATGTATCTGATTTCAAAGCCTCTCTTCAGTGCCTGAGTTTCTAATGAATAAATAAATATTAGCATAACAATAGGTACTAATTTTAATGAAAGCATTTCTGGAGAAAGAAAAATATATAAAGCATTAGTAGTGTTGTGTTCCTTAGTAAAAGGACACCGACATTATTTATTTTAACTGTGTTAATTCTCATGTCATCAATGCACAACAGAATGTTTCTTATAATCTGTAGAGGCTCAAGTTAGTTAGGAAAAAAACATGGATACTAATCCTGTCTATAAGATAAATTTAAGGAGATAGAAGGAGAAACAGTAGGGAACATAATATATTATTTGTCCTCTTGGACCTCAAAATCTATTGGAAAAAGACACAAATAACTCTATTACAACAGTTGCTACGCACAGTGTACTGTCCTGAAGAAATGATTCAGTGATCGCCCTGAGATACTAAGAGAAGTCTTCATTTATGTTAGGTCTTGTCAAGTGATTATACAACTACACTGACTGAGATAGCAGAGAGCATTTAAGGTAAGAGCAACAGCAGGAACCGGGATCTGTAAGAATGAGGGTACCAAATTATCACATGTATCTAGAGCATAGCGTGAATCCTGGAAGGGCGAGATTGTGTGGGAAGCTTGTGCAGGGATGAGTATGTTGGGAAATAATCTTGGAAACTCAGGCTGGGACAAAATAAAGGAGACACTTCTTTGCCAGGCTCAGAAGCTTACACTTTCTTCTATAGGTAATGGCAAGTCATGTATGAGTATCACTATGATGTGATTGAACTGGTGAATTAGGATGATAACTCTAACAGCAAAATGGATCAGTGCTGAAAAGTAAAGAGTTTGGTAACAGAGAGACCAGTATGGGGACTGCTTCAGTGACAGGGATGATGAATAACTGAGCTAAGACTGTGACAGTGGATTACAGTGATAAAGGTTTAGTTACAGCCAGCCCTGGTTTGTAGTGTATCAAAAACACCTCATTTTTGTGCAATTTCCTCTAGTTTTCTAACAGTGCTAATGGCTTTACTTTTCTTAGATTTTGGCTCTAAATCTGTTGGTAATTGCCCAATTTGATTGTTAAGCGTAGTTCTCTTTCACCAGGGAAGAGTCAGAGCCTAAGAGGAAAACGTTTAGTAATTTTTTTCTCTTTGGGAAAAAAATTATATTCATGTTAATTTTTCTATTTTTATTTTTTCAACAGAAGGTCATACATATGCTGTTTCAGAGTTCACAGCTAGCCACTCACTACTCAAACTGTGGGTGTTATTGCCAGACTGCGGAGATGCAGAAGAAGTGACTTGAGAAGCTAGAAGATTATTCATGCACCCACATACACTGTTATCTCTGGGAACTCTTAATCAATGCAGGGTGAAAGCCAGTCAGCACGACTGAGGTTAGGGCACCTGGGCTGTTCTATGGAAGATGAGGAATTAAAACGTGACTATTATTCAAATTGGAGTATAAAATAAAGAGCACATTCCAGGAAAGAAGAGAAGGAGGATATTAGAAATAAAGATTTGCTTACTCAAGCACCTGCTATATTGTGTTTTTCTCCTTGAAATGCCAAAACATTATAATAAACTTTGACGGGAGGGAAGGGTTTGGGGGAGTCATACCCCATCTCTATTTTTCTTGCAGATATGCTGAAACAGAAATTCTTAAAAGCTGGGAATGTCTACTAAGTCTGCCTGAATATATAAACTAATCCTCTTATAGAAAATCGCACTAAAGAAAAATCTACGTATGAACCAAAAAATAAATTATAAATGTCAGTTAATGGTCCAGTGATTACAAAGAAAATAGATGATGGACCAAAATTCTAGTTATAAACACTGGAACTTAGACTGCAATTTTGGAGCTCATTAGGGACATAATGATAGTGTAACTTACCTAAAAAATTTAAAGTTTTTCTTAATATTTGAAAACATAAGTATTTAATAATCATTTATTTGATGGCTAATTTGAAGAAGTTTTGGTCGTAAATACATGCTTGTCTTGACTTCTTGACAGTAAAAGAAAACAGTGATTTAAACTCATATATCCTAGATATCTGACCCATTTGACTTTATTTCTCTTGGATTGTGCCTATGAATTCATATTTCTTGGTTTTCCTCCATATTTTTGAGTGTGTTTCTGACCTTGTGTTTTTATTCTATATTTTTATCATATAATTTGATTTTGTTTTCGCTTCACATTCTAGCTGGTTTCTGGACCTTTTTTTTTTTTTTTCCAACTGTCACTAGCAGATGGCCTCAACGTTCAATAACTTACTATCAGCAATTACTAGAAAAGATCACATTCCATGGAAATACGTATTAACCTTGGAGGATTCTTTTCAAAATACCTTGACATTCCCTCCCTAGATCCGCGCATCCCCAGATATATGCTTTAGTTCCTTTTCGCTCCCAGAGTCCTGGGTCAGAGTAGACAGAATCTACTGCATAAGAGGCATAATATGATACTGTACCTTTAAATCAAAGTGAAATTGTTAGATAATCTTAATTTTTCAAATGAATAAGCCACATATAAAAAGCATGGACTACAAAAGGAGCATGGAATAGTTCGTTCTTTTTCTGCAATTCTTTAATTTGAAAGTATGAGCAATTGCTTCCACTATATGACGTCTCAGAGTCATTAGTCCACTCAACATTTTTAGTGTTGTTTGAAATCACTTTCGGGTGACTCTGCAATGTTGACTGCCTGTGTTAACATAAGAGACATTGAACTTTTTTTCATGATTCCTGCACAGAGTCATTTCTGTTCAGGATGGCTAAAATATCTTTTTGTAAAAAATGAATCTCTTTATTTTCCATATAATGAGTACATTATAATGCTGCAGCCTTTATCCAACCTGAATAAAATCTTTACCCATTTTTTCAAAAATAACTAATTCTCACAAATGCCCAATTGTAACCCAAAGCATTTTATTAATTAAATATGTATAAAATAAGACGAAAATGAATTCTTTGTGGTCAAGACCTTATAGTACGACTCTAAAAGCCAAACAAATTTATATGTTACATACAAATGAATTTAGAAATAAAAAAATGAAATATTTTACGTGACTGAAGAAGTAATTTTCCTGTAAATAGACGCTGCCAGCTACCTGAATACACTATCACACAAGATTATACATTGAACTCCATGTGATAGCGCAGTTCTCCCACCACTCTTTCTAGCTCAATTACTTAAAAAAAGAGTTCTTATTTTGTACCTTGACTTGTCATAATGTATTTCACTTTCAACTTGTCATAAATGTATTGTTTGCTTATTAAGCACGTTTAATCCTGTCCTTTACTTATTAGCCCAAGGTCATTGAAAAAGTACTCTTCTCCCCCTCCTTGTGATCATAAACACAAATGCCTATATAGACAATGAAATGGAGAAAATTATGAAGGGGCCACTGAAATGATCCTACATATACAAATAGTTTTGAGATTATCATTCAAAAAACTCACAAAATATAAAAACTTATATAAATTACTTGTAACTGCTAAGACACATCAATCAAACTTTAGAGAGGTATTCACTCTTATTTGAAAAATGCTGAAGTAGGTTTGGTGGGCCAGCTGCAGGAAGAGAGTTATATAATGTAATCTTTTTAATGTTCCTATTCTTCAAAACGCTTATGAGATGAGACAATAATTTGATAAATAACCAAACCAGAAACGTAACCAAGATTTTAATTTATGGATTAAAATGCTAAATGCAAAAACTGTGATTTTCCCCAGATCTTTGTAATTCTGCTATTAGTCAGTATTAGGACGCCCAGAGGAAATATGAGTTCAGTTGTGTTTCCTAAATCTATTCTGTCAATGTCTTAAGACAGGACAATAAGAATTCATCTTCTAAATGAGCACTAGGGCACTGCCGCCTCCAGCACAAGGTGAGCTCCCTTTGAATTAATGTTGTGATGCAGCTTATAAAAGTGTTAACGGGGGCCCCTAATGCTTTGCTAGATATGGCAAATCCCCATTCTGACCATACAGGCCTCCTTGCTGTTCTTGCTTTGAGGTCTTTGCACTAGCTCTTCCCTTGGCCCGGAATGCTTTTCCTCCAAATATCCACGTAGCTCACCTCCTACAATGTTGTGTTCTCACTTATCAGCTTCTCAGAGCTGTCTTCCCTGAATTCACTGTGTAAAACAACACTGCCTCTATTGCTTGTCCTCTTTAGTCACTCAGAGGTTGAAGCTACTGAGATAACAACAACAACAACAAAAACATTCTCAAAGTGTCTACTGGGGAAAAACAATTTCTTAACTGTGTAAAGTCAGCAGAGTGTCAATACTCCATATTGGTAAGATAGAGGCATCTTCACAATATTTTAAGAACTCACAGCAAGAACACTTTGCGAAGGTTTAAAACAGATTTTCTAAGAAAGATAAGAAAGAAATGGCTCTGGATCAGAAAGAATGGCTCATTTAGTCAAAGGACTAAAGTAAGATGAGGTTTAAAGTCAGAGTGAATATCACGAGCAAAGGAACAGATTCATGATACAGCCTGAGGAAACTATACAGAGTGGGAAGTCACAACATTGGAAGGTAGGGAAAGTTGGGAAACACTTGTAGATATGCTTTAGGATATATGTATGGATTTGTTCCCCTCGTTAGTGATTGTCCAAATCTATAGCCCCTGCAAAAGGGGCATTTTTCAGGAAATATTTTAAAATTACCATATAGCCTTCCTGTCCCCAGAATTAGCTAGAAAGAGCTGACTGAATCAGGGGACAAATGACACTAGGAAACTATTTTATTGGATTTTCATTGACCCATCAGATTTTCACACTCAGTAATTCAAGCTACAAGACCTACCGAGAGGTGAAAAGTCATTTCGTGGAAAGGTTTGGGTGGAGGTGATGTTAAGCCAATGCCACATACAAGCTGAAATCACAGAGGGCATAACTTACGAGACAGTTATGGGAACAGGAAGCAGTCAAAAGGAGACAAGAAAAAAGCAGAGAGAGAAAAAGTAAGACAGAAACATCAATTCTCAATTTCTAATTTCTCATATCTAGTCTCTTTAGTTCCAGCTGACTTTTTCTTCTTGACCATGGATAATAGTTCGACTATCAGTTATCCTTTGCAAATGTCACATCAGTGGAACTTCTATTGTCACAGTTTTTATTGGACCCAAAGACAATAGGCGCAAACCAGCTCCACAATCCAAAGCTGGGCAAAGACACTGGATTTTCAGAGAGGGATTCAACGACTGTTTTTTCAGTACTTAGCACCTCACACACATCGAGTGTGTAGAAGTTGAAGAACTGTTTTGAGACAATCACAATGTACTGGAAGGTCTCTCTCCATGGAGTGCAGATAGGATGTGCCTCCCCCTCACTTCAAAGGAATAAAGAAAAAAATGATTTTTAAGAACTTTACCAGAAAAGCTTGACCTGTGTCCTCCTGGAGTCTGATAAACACAGCTGACTGGAATCATATCTGAAAATTCTACAGACGGAACGTGGTAAGTGGAGCGGCCTTCCAGTTGATGAATAAAGAGGGCTCAAGTGGCGAGTAGCTGTTCTTCTACCCAAGGCTGGTCCAAGGCACGTGTCTTCAAGGGCCCAGTGTGGAAACTGGGATGAGATGTAACCCTCAGGTGTAAGTGTAGGTTCACTTGAAGAGAGATCCTGCCTGAGCAGCCTGCCTGAGGTGGTGTTGAAGCCCCCAAAGAAAGAGGCTGAATGGAGTGAATTCCCAGGGACTAAAGGAGGGATGGTAAGCAGGTAGTGAGAGAGCTCTTTCCAGTTCTCCGAAAGTTCTTATGGATGAACCTCTGAAGAGTTAACAAAAAGCATCCAAGGGACAAATAATCAACTCTAAACACCTATGATAATAAGAGACGCCATAAGAAATGCCACCTGAGTCAGCTGAGTACGATTTTTCCTACCACGTAATCTCGACTCTCTTCCCACTTTCAATCCTGGAGGAATCAGAAGACCTAACTGGGACCAACAGTTTCCAGGGAGGAGCCAGAGGCACAGACACACAAATTAAAGAACAAAGGCAGACGACTCATCTACCCCTAAGTTGGATGAAAGGAGTTTAACATTTTGGCTTTTGGTTAGGACTGGACTTTTTAGTTACTGAAGTGAAACTATTCTTGGAAAGAAAAGTTAACACAGATTATTTTTTCTACAAGTGAGCAAATAAGCTATGGATTCTGCAAGAATTTTATGTAGTATGTCCTTGGTCAGGTTCCCTAGAAGCAGAACCTAAGATGGAATTCTTGTCTAAGTGATTTTTTGGGATGAGTGCTCTCAGGAGAAATTAACTGGGGGAAGCAGGACAGGGGGGAAGAAAGTTAAACAAGAGAGTGATCTCAGCTGGAGAGTAATTTCAGTACTACAGGGATGCTCTGGGGCCCAAACTGCCTCACAGTGTCAGTTTTGCCTTCATTCATTTGCTCTGCTGCCACAGCAAGGCACAGTTTAGGAGATCTGGGTAGGGCACTGATAGAACCCACTAAAGAGGGATAGGGATGGGGGCAGAATTTATCTCTCAGAATGGATTTGAATAAGGAAAAAGGTAAAGCTGTATCCTAACTACATCAACTAGTACCATTTTTGTAATAACCATGTCAGTTATAGTAACTCATCCTTCTTAATTAAGCTAATGGAGCTAATGTTTTAGGTTTCTATCCTTTAAAACAAAGAACATTGCCTGGAACAAAATTGGGGAGTTACATAACAATCTTTCTGTCTTCAGCAGCTAGGACTAGGGAAGGACAGAGATGATATTTTATTGGTATCTGTGGAATAAGTAAATAGATGAACACAGCATTTCACTGAATAAAATCACTTCCTCTTGTCAATCTCAATGCTTCTGTAGTCATGCTAATGAACTTGACATGTCTGCAAATGGGGCTTATTCAGAAATGAATATCTCTATGCAGGTAGGCAGAGAAGGAGCATGGTAGATTTAAATAAGATCCAAAAAAATATTTAATTAAAGGCAGGATCAAGCTAAGATTCATTTATTTCCCTTTATGGATTTCAGAGCATAATAAAAAAATCTGTAGGAAATGAAAGGAGCTAGATATTTCAGAGTGTATGATGCCACACATTTTGGCATGGAAGGCAAGAGCATATTTATTTTTCTTCCCCAATTTTGAGTTCCTATAAGCCTTGAATTATAGCATTTGGTGATTCACCTCTGTCTTGTAAAATTCCCTCAGAAGGTCACACCCTGGTTTAAATTACAAAACAGGTAGTATTGGCTATTCTCCCTTGTTTCAAAGTGTTTTACTCACTAAGGGACTCAAATTAGATAGAAACTGATAGAAGCTGTCATGGTGTCTAATGCCCCAATGGTAGCCTGGTGTTTTCATTCCACCGTGAGGAGTAGGGCTCCTCACAACTTCCAAACCACAGTAACGTGCTATGAGAAGAGGACTCACAGTTACAAGGCCCTGTGTTCCTTCCTAGTTGCTAGCACCACAGCAGGTGCTTTGTTGAAACTAATCCCCAAAGACAAAGCTACGGCACCAACAGCGAGCAGAGGAGTAACACTGATGGCAGGGAATGGTCTGAATGCGGGAGGCCAGCGAATGATACTTCTGGGCAGGAAGGCTCTTGCTACAATTTCTTTTCACACTTTTAGACAAACAGTGGTGAGGATACCAGAGTTTAGTTAGACGGTGTGGGTTTGAGATAAAAGCCATGCTGATAAGAATATTTGGGCTCCAACCTGGATCACAGAGAGTCCTCAGAGTGACAAAGGAGGATCACACACAAATCCTAATTGGATGACCTGAGTGAACAAGGAGAAATCCAGGGTTCTAAGAGCTCAGAAAAATAAGAAAGGCAAAGACCAAGGAGGCATTGAAATATGAAGATAAAATCGATACAGAATTGCCTAGGAAATCAATAAGAGGAATAAAGGATGTGCAGGGGATGTGAAATACGTGTTCTGTCTCCTGTACAAGGGAGAAATCTGGCAGCGTGTTTTGAACAAGCTGCAATGCTGTAATTAAATCTCCAGGGAGAACGGCGAGGAAGAATCTTAATAATCCAGTGAAAAGATGCCACGGCAATAAGTGACTCCTTGTCAGGGAAACAGTTTCATAGGCAAATCTTAAGTTAAATATGAACTCAGGTACATAGCCGGAAGATAGGTGGATAATCGTGTCTGTATATTTGTGAAAGTAGAGACTGGTGCTTGATTTTAGACTCATAACCCAATAAAACGTCATCTTTCAATCGGCCAAAGTAACTTGCTCATACAATTACCACAAGCTTGATGATCACAGCATTGTCTCGGGCTAGACTTCAAAGTAAGAGATTATTGCCTCTCAAATGCCCAGGGTGTCTGCAAAGGGCCAGAGCCCCTAAGAGTTAGGCTGTTATGGTTAGATGTATTTATAGAAAACCAAGGATAGGTGTCTTACCCTCTGACACACCAGACATGAATAAAGCAATTAGAGAAAAAGCTTAGAAAATTACTCATGCACACATACACACACACAATTTCTTGGTCATACAGAAGGTAATACAGAAAAAAAAAAAAACATATATATATAAAACTCAAAGCAGTATTACTGAGAATCAGGTTTGATCACATGAACAGAATATTAGGAAACCACCTGCTTAAAAAATGCTACGGTCTTTTTATTGTTCCTTCCTTATTGAAGCAGAGGTGATGTGTTTAGAAGTCCAGGGGAAAACATACATATCAATAGGGACAGATTACTGACATAGACAGTTTATAATTGCTGGTTATTTTTGTATATCCCCAAATTGCCAATATTTTCCAAAGAGGACATTTTAAGTTTGAAAACAAGCAAAAGTTATTTAAAATAAAATTTTAAGTGTTGGAAATTCTAGAAAATGGTAGCAGGAGTGTAAATTTTTTTAACTCAACAGATCACCACATCGAAACAGAAAAACTAGGTAGCAAAGTCAAAAACACAAGATGACCTTTGCAACAAAACAAAGGTGATGAAGTATCTTCAGGAAGCCCCAAATACAAGGACATGGAGAGAAACCACCAACAGCCACGAGACCTGTATGATATCAACAGCTGTGCTGGAAGAAGCAGAGGGAAGCATCAGGTAACTGATGATGCTAAGCAAGGAGAACCTCAAAATGGACAATAGGTATTTTCTGGAGAGTATTGTAAGAATAGCGTGTGAACCTGGAAGAGGTTTTGCCTTCTCCAATAGGGGGTGAACGCATGGAGCCTGTGATAGGAAGATCTGAAGGTAAATGGAGCAGAGTGCCCCCTTGTGAGCTCTAGAAATAAAGCATCCAGAACAAAGCCCAACCCCCGACAGCGTGGAAGAGGAACTCCTGAGTGTCATCAAAATTGACTTGATACATAAAGATTAAGAATGTCCAGATAAGAGTGAGAGAGGGAAATAGAGCCAGAACATCTCAAAAAAAAAAAAAACCCACAAAAAACATTTAGTCATATTTTTGAACATTGTATTAAAACAACAGAAATGAGAGCTCTGAGGTTAGAAAAGCTTCCCTGAAAACCATCTTCTTCTAATTTCAAAAAAAAGTGAGCAACAAAAAAGTCTTGAGATCAAGTTTCTTAGTTGTTTCAAGACATTAAAAATACTAATAAAGAGCAGGATAGCATTTCTATAAACAAGAAGAGTACATAAGAAATACATTCTCATAATTACATAGGACAAAATAAATCAGAGTTAGAAACATTCAGTAATGAGTTGACTGAACTTAGAAAACTAGAAATAAAAGAAAAATAATTTAATAAAGACTCAACTAGAAGGATCATAAGAATGATTAAACATAACAGATAATAAAAAGGAAGAAAAATTCTAAATCATAAAGAAATGAATAAAGAGACAATTTAAAAAAAAAGAGAGATGCATATTGAACATAGGCAAATAACATCAAACGTAACAGGTAATGAGAAGTTCTCAAGAAGAAGACTGAAGCACAGAACAGGATCAATACTAGAACATACAATCTAAGAACCGTTTACTGAAGAAAAGAAAAGAAACTTCAAAGAAACTACACACTGAAAGACAACACTGCATTCCTCAAAATGTCATGCCAGGATGATCAACACCAAGTCACCAAGGGATTAATGGAGAAGTACAACTTAGATGATCAGATTTTTGGACAGCAGTGCTTTATGCCAGAAGAAACTGGAGCAATATACGTGAATTACTAAAGGAAAGAAAATGCACCAAGAATTTTATATCCAGTAAATCTGACTTTGAACCTTTAAGGGCATATTAACAGATAGATTGACAAACTATTACTAGGTAAGGACTCAGAGAATTGTACCCATGTTCCTAGGCTGTACTAGAGAACAGACGTTAGACAACCAACATATGCAGAGACACTGATATAAGGACTGGGAGTGAAAATTCAATATGTATCATATAAAACTAAGACCAAATGAGAGTTTAAAAATGATAGAGACTATTACATAATGGCCATATTCTCTGATAATAAAAAATGGTACAACCATAAACGTAAGAGAGAGTGAGAGGCCATGTGCAAAAATCACACACACTTTTCAGTAACTGTATTGGGATGATAATATTACTGTTGCTATTCTTATGTTGTAGCATACATAACATCAAATACAGAAAATTAATAATTATGCAATACTGAATCATCTCCCTTGCCCTTAAAAACCATTATTCTTGGTATGAAATAGAAGACATATAACACAGATTCTGACTTTGAATTGAAAACGTTAGTATGAACATATGACATTTCATCTTTAAACAGGTCCTAGTTCTTTCTACTGAAAAGGTCTAGAAATAATGGTCAACCCAAGAGCAGAGGGCATTGAGCATTACTAGCAGCTAGATGGGGGTCTTGAAATACCATTTCCACTAAAAGAAACAAGGGCTCCATAGTTAAATGGCTGATTCCAGATTCGATGTGGGAAATGTATAAGATGTGCCTGGAAAACCTGCCACACAGATAATAAGGAACCTTCAAAGACTGTAAGTTCACATCAAAAGAACTCAGGAGCCAATCTGAAGAGGCTTCCACTGGTCAAATATGGAGTAATTTGAAACTTCATAAGAATAATCACTGCAATAGATTGTAACCTATAAGATAGGTATAGGTTTATGAATTAATAATTATATTTCTAAAATGGTCACCCTCAGAAATTGTTATGAAAACATTCATTTTCTTGAGAACTGGTAAATCAAGTTAAGGAATCAAGCATTTTATGCTGTCTTTCCAACAGCAATTGTACTATTGGATAACCAAATAATAAATGAATGGAAGCATTTATTTAAAAGGCTAACCTAATAAATGATAAAGAAAGGAAATGACAGAATCAAAATAATACCATTTTGGAGCGCCAGTGATTAATAGATGTAGGTAATGAACATCAATAGCTTCAAGCATCGCAAAAAGATAAAATCAGGCAATATATCCTTCCTGATAAAAGAATAAACTACATGTATGGTCTTGCCAAAGGGATGGAAGCTGAATCTGATCAAAACTCTTGTTTCCAATTGACAGAAAATATGAAGGACAGAGGATATGCTGATATGCACCATAAGCATTGGCAATCAGTAAAATGCCAATTATGGGAAATTCTACGGATCAAATGTCCTGGATTCTACAACAAATAAACTGTAAGCAAAATAAAGGATGGAAGGACAACATGTAGCTTCAAGAAGACTAAAAGACACATCACATTTTAAAAATGGGCATGAATAAACCGTAGTGCCTAGGGATAGTAACAACAGTATTATTTATTGAATAATAAATATATAAGGAGACACAGGAAATAATCATAAAAGTCAGAAAAGTAATTATGGGAAGAAGGGGTAGATTGTAATTATGATTGGGGCAGAGAGGGTCTTATGAGGTGGTTGGAAAATTTTTAGTTCTCAATCCAAGTGTTGGTTGCAAGAGTATTCATCTTTAAATCGATTACATATATTTATTTTTATAATATAATATATATTATATTTATAATACATAATTATTAGCCATAGATTTGCTCATTGTGGTTTTCCATATCTATATTTACTTCATAATACAAAGACTTTTAAAATGTGTTATGTGTTATAGAGGGCTTAAATAAAGGTGTGTTAAATATTTTGAGATTAAAAAGTAGTGACCCATTAAAAAACTAATGACCCTGATATTTTGGTCTATTTCACTATATAATTAGCAACCATTTCAAAGGAGCTTTGCAAATATTTGCAAAGTATGAATAATAGCACCACTGTTCAACTAAAATTATAATATGCCTTAGTAACTAATTTTAAGGGAAAATATTTAAATAATTTCCAGTGTATTTTAAAAATCATTGTACTTAAAATTGCATTCATTAATTATTGTGGAAATATGGAGCTAGAGGGGATTATGAAATATCACTTACCCATCTCCTTTTCTCAGGGCAGAACTACATGAATATTATCTCAAAATGGTATTTGATTTTTTTCTTTCCTCCTTCCTCTCTTACCTTTCTCTCACTCACCTCTTCTTTCTTCTCTTGCAAAGTACCAGGAAGCTAATGAAATTTAAGCTTTAAGGGATTCGCTTGCACAAGCACTTCCCAAGGCTCTAGTAGGGTCCCTAGACATCTGTCTACAAAAGAATCAAAGTAAGAGATCTTGACCACAAGTAGTCAAGATTTGTCTTTTTCCTGTTGGTCAAATATCTTCTCATATATCTGGTGTTGCTGTGTGACTGCAACATTTTGGGGAAGCTACAGTGAAACTAAGTTGAGAATATAGCAGGTTGGTTTAGGGGGATATTTGTTGGTTTGTACTCTCTTCAATTTCTACATAAGTTATTGCTTCCTGTCCTAGTGGAGGAATGGCTTCCAAGAATACTCTACTGTGCTGAGTTATCATGCTGATATGAAGGGGTAGGATCCAAAGTCAGATCACTATGTGAAGATGTCTGATGGCAACAGGTACTGGAAGTATATACAGGTTCTGAAGAAGGTACACACGCTATGTAGAGACTTTGGTTCCCAGTGGAACCTAGCCAAAACAAAAGGAATAGTCTCAGCAATACAAAGCATGCACACTTTTCCTTTTTTGATGAGAATGATACAAACTGAATTTGTCAAAATCCCAGTATTTATGTTTGCGATATTAATCAGTTTTTTTAAAAAAATATATAATTTGTTGCAATTTCTTTTCCTCATTCTAAATAGATGCTTTTATTCCTAAACTGTATTCCAATTTTATATTCTTTCTCTTAAAACAGACTCCAAAGTTGCTAAAGATTCAGGTCTTACAAAACCTGCATCTGCCTCTCTTCTCACTAGAGAGTAGTAGGTGAATGGAAGGCATATTAATTTCTTTTTCTTACTTCATCCTCCATTGTTAATGGTCAGAGATTAAAAGGATAAAGAAGAGCCTTAATTTTGGAATGAACTATGTGAATGGATTTCTTATCTCTCACCAACATTTTACAGGCAGAGTATGTTCATGCCCAGGCCAATACTGGGCTCATTTTTGCAATGAAAAATCGATTCTTTGATTAGAAAGAATGCCACCCTTGAGTTAAAAGAAGTCTGCCCAGAAGTCAGGCATTTCTTTCTACAAGAAAAAGAGGCAATAATATCACATCATACAAACATGTCAGACTTTGACAGAGGGACTCTATTTAAAAAGTACCTATTGAAGTCACTAATTTTAGAGGTTTTTCATACCCAATGGTATTCAATTCTCACAAAAGCCCTGGAAGGGAAACACTGTCGTGCACATTTTTTTAGGTGAGAAAACAAGCTCAAGGATATTATGCTCCTGCTACAAATCAGTAGCAAAGTAAACTGTCTGGCCTCAGTTTCCTTATCTGGGCAAATACGATGTCTGACTAGAGGATCTTGCAACCTCCAAAGCCTGGGATTCTATGAGGCCAAGTAAGCAAACATGAGAGTCTCCCTTGTTATCTCATTCCCATGTCATATAACTTGGGAAATCCATCTCGATCTCCTTGTGCCTCATCTAAATTTAGTAATAATTAAAATCCATCTCCTCTCAATCTGTCCTTTGCAGAGATGTAAAACAGCTAGTTTGTCACAATCTTGCACAATAGTTTTATGTTATGATGACAGAAGCAAAAGCAAGTAGGGAGGAATGAAGGAAGCTCTTGAAGGAACACCTAGTAAGAAATTCTGCAGCTTCATCTCCTCCGAAATAACCTCAGCAAGTGATAGAAGAAAAATAATAATGTTTTATTTTTCTCACCTCTCAGGTATAGTAAGTGTGAATATCTCATCTCTCAGGTATAATAAGTGTGAATATCTAAAGCTAGAGAGATTTAAGTAATATATAAGTAATAAGCTTCTTGACGAATACTTTTAAAAGGCATGTGGAAAGAGACTGTGGATTTCCTTCCTTGGCTCTCTGTGTAAAATCAGAAGATGTTTTTGCCAACGTGGCAATAAGAATCTGGACCAGGGAGCCGCTGGGGGCTGGGAGTGGAGAGAGGCTTCCACCATAGGGAGCTCTGACTCTGTGATGTCTTGGTGGGTTCTGGTGGGCTTGCGGACTGCAGCTTCACCTCTGCTGTTGTCATCAGTGCATCCATTTCTGATTCTGTCTCTTCTGCCTGGCAGTGGGTTCTGCAACTGCTCTGGCTGCAGTTTCTTTGTCAGAGATTTGCCCTCCTGACACATCCAAATGAAAAAGTTACAGCACTAAAAGAAGATTGGTGACAGACCCCACAATTTCATTCCCTGTAGTAGGTCCCGAAATCTTATCTGCATGTCATCTGGCTAATCAGAGGTCCATGGTGAGATCTGTCAGAGATTTGTTTTAAAAAATAAATTCAGACACAGTAGACAAGAGAATTGGAATGCTTTCGCCTGTCTTGTGGCGGCTACCAGCACTGTCTATTATCATGTGAGTGCAATCTTGAGGCTGTGGAGAAAGAGGAAGCTCCGGGTGGCCTCCTAAGGACATGGTTCAGGTGAGAGGACTCCCCCTCCCCTCCCTCAACAACAGAAAACAAAAAGTTACCCACCACCAATAGCAAAAAGCAGATACCAGGTAAAAACATGACAGGTGAACATCAGTCTAAACTGGTTCTTCAGAGAATATAATGAA
This sequence comes from Tursiops truncatus, assembly GCF_011762595.2. Classification (NCBI taxonomy): domain Eukaryota; kingdom Metazoa; phylum Chordata; class Mammalia; order Artiodactyla; family Delphinidae; genus Tursiops; species Tursiops truncatus. The sequence goes on along the minus strand of NC_047043.1, from coordinate 26,709,609 downwards.
ATTCAGGAATGACACACAATTAGTGATGCAGATGGTACCAAATGGGGTAACTACATCTTTAAAAAAGGTTGGAGAGTCATACATGTAACCAAGCCAATAAAATCTCCAAGCAGAACATCCATTTATTTTTTACTTATGGAATTTATAAAACTATGGAAATTAAAAGATTTACATCTATAATTCTTGGGTCTGAAAAAACAACTCAGTTCCTTGGAAGCTCTTGACTCTTTTCCTCTTAATAAAGTACAATGTGCATTGGCCTTGTAGTCAAACCTTACCAGAGATGGGAACATAGACATTTATCAAACTCTTTACCAAATCAGTCCATGATACTAAGGAAATCATCTTTGGAAGTTGCACAAGAGGAAGTAAACTCAGTGGTTAAGGGCACAGTTGCAGACCTCAAGTGTCTGAATTCCAATCCTGGCTCTGCCACTCATAAGTTTTTTTCACCCTGGACAAGCTACTTAGCTTCTCTCTGTACCTACTGACTCATCTGTAACAATGGAATGATGGTAATAATCTGCAGACATCATGGTATTGTAGAGGATTAGAAGCATCAATACAAAGTGTCTGACATAAGAAACATTCCATAAATATTATTATTGTTGTTATTTTAATCTTATCACTTGGGATAGGCTCTATTAATCTATGTAATAACCATCCCCAATATCTGAAGCCTTAAAACAAGGAAAGTTTATTTCTCACTCATACTATACTTCCATTGGCAGAGAAGAGTTCCTCATCAGTTATTCACGGACCCTAACTAATGGAACAGCTACCATCCTGGATATCGATGGTTGATGTAGCAGAGGGAAGAGAACTTTGAAGGGTCTGGAGTCAACATTCAAATATCCCAACCCAGAAGAAACACACGTCACCTTTCTCAAAACTAACTGGCCACAAACAAGACACTTGGTCCCATTAAATAACAAGGGTAGTAGGAGATGCAAACTTTTTATGTGCCTAGAAGGAGAAACTCTGTAACTGGGGAAAAATATTAATACCTACCATTATTTTATTATAGTAGCAGTAGTAGTGGTGGTGGGGGTAGCATCATGCTAAATTAATTCTTCAAGATACTTATTATGATCTACTTACTAGAATGAGATATTCCTATGTGAAGGAAAGACTTGGACCAAAAAAGGCTACATTTATGTGCTTCATTCTCATCAATGCAACATTTAGTTGCAGACTAAATAACATCACTCGAACATTTGTTAGGTATCAGAAAATACCCTAGTTGGTTTCATATGACTTTACACATAAATCTAACAACCCTAAAAGGCAAGTACTTTTAACCCATTTTCACAGGTGAAGAAGCAACACTGGAGAAATTACATAATTTACTCAGTGACACAGCAAGTAAGTACGGAGCCAGATTTTGGATTCAAATCTACCTGACTCAATGTGATAATATTTATTTATTTACATCTTTATTGGAGTGTAATTGCTTTACAATGGTGTGTTAGTTTCTGCTTTATAACAAAGTGAATCACCTATATGTATACATATATCCCCATATCCCCTCCCTCTTGCGTCTCCCTCCCACTCTCCCTATCCCACCCCTCTAGGTGATCACAAAGCACCGAGCTGATCTCCCTGTGCTATGGAGCTGCTTCCCCCCAGCTATCTATTTTACACTTGGTAGTGTATATATGTCCATGCCAACCTCTCACTTTGTCCCAGCTTAACTTTCCTACTCCCTGTGTCCTCAAGTTCATTCTTTATGTCTGCATCTTTATTCCTGTCCTGCCCCTAGGTTCATCAGAACCATTTTTTTTTGGATTCCATATGTATGTGTTAGCATACGGTATTTGTTTTTCTTTTTCTGACTTACTTCACTCTGTATGACAGACTCTAGGTCCATCCACTTCATTACAAATAACTCAATTTCGTTTCTTTTCGTGGCTGAGTAATATTCCATTGCATATATGTGCCACATCTTCTTTATCCATTCATCTGTCGATGGACACTTAGGTTGCTTCCATGTCTTGGCTATTGTAAATAGTACTACGATGAACATTGTGGTACATGGCTCGTTTTGAATTATGGTTTTCTCAGGGCATATGCCCAGTAGTGGGATTGCTGGGTCATAAGGTAGTTCTATTTTTAGTTTTTTAAGGAACCTCCACACTGTTCTCCACAGTGGCTGTATCAATTTACATTCCCACCAACAGTGCAAGAGGGCTCCCTTTACTCCGTACCCTCTCCAGCATTTATTGTTTGTAGATTTTTTGATGATGGCCACTCTGACTGGTGTGAAGTGATACCTCATTGTAGTTTTTTTGTTTGGTTTTTTTTTTGCGGTACGCGGGCCTCTCACTGTTGTGGCCTCTCCCGTTGCGGAGCACAGGCTCCGGACGCGCAGGCTCAGTGGCCATGGCTCACGGGCCCAGCCTCTCCGGGGCATATGGAATCTTTCCAGACTGGGGCATGAACCCGTGTCCCCTGCATCGGCAGGTGGACTCTCAACCACTGCGCCACCAGGGAAGCCCCCTCATTGTAGTTTTGGTTTGCATTTCTCTAATGATTAGTGATGTTGAGCATCCTTTCATGTGTTTGTTGGCAATCTGTATATCTTCTTTGGAGAAATGTCTATTTAGGTCTTCTGCCTGTTTTTGGATTGGGATTTTTTTTTTTTTTGATATTAAGCTGCATGAGCTCCTTGTATATTTTGGAGATTACTCCTTTGTCAGTTGCCTTGTTTGCAAATATTTTCTCCCATTCTGAGGGTTGTCTTTTCATCTTGTTTATGTTTTCCTTTGCTGTGCAAAAGCTTTTAAGTTTAATTAGGTCCCATTTGTTTATTGTTTTTATTTCCCTTTCTCTAGGAGGTGGGTCATAAAGGATCTTGCTGTGATTGATGTCATAGAGTGTTCTGCCTATGTTTTCCTCTAAGAGTTTTATAGTGTCTGGTCTTCCATTTAGGTCTTTAATCCATTTTGAGTTTATTTTTGTGTATGGTGTTAGGGAGTGTTCTAATTTCATTCTTTTACATGTAGCTGTCCAGTTTTCCCAGCACCACTTATTGAAGAAGGTGCCTTTTCTGCATTGTTTATTCTTTCCTCCTTTATCAAAGATAAGGTGACCATATGTTCATGGGTTTATCTCTGGGCTTTGTATCCTGTTCCATTGATCTATATTTCTGTTTTTGTGCCAGTACCATACTGTCTTGATTACTGTAGCTTTGTGGTATTGTCTGAAGTCAGGGAGCCTGATTCTTCCAGCTCCATTTTCTTTTCTCAAGATTGCTTTGGCTATTCAGGGTCTTTTGTGTTTCCATACAAATTGTGAAATTTTTTGCTCTACTTCTTTGAAAAATGGCATTGGTAGTTTGATACGGACTGCACTGAATCTGTAGATTGCTTTGGCTAGTACAGTCATTTTCACAATGTTGATTCGTCCAATCCAAGAACATGGTATCTCTCTCCAATTGTTTATATTATCTTTAATTTCTTTCATCAGTGTCATAATTTTCTGCATACAGGTCTTTTTTCCCCTTAGGTAGGTTTATTCCTAGGTATTTTATTCTTTTTGTTGCAATGGTAAATGGGAGTGTGTCCTTAATTTCTCTTTCAGATTTTTCATCATTAGTGTATAGGAATGCCAGAGATTTCTGTGCTTTAATTTTGTATCCTGCTACTTTACCAAATTCATTGATTAGCTCTAGTAGTTTTCTGGTGGCACCTTTAGGATTCTCTATGTATAGTATCATGTCATCTGCAAACAGTGACAGTTTTACTTCTTCTTTTCTGATTTGGATTCTTTTATTTCTTTTACTTCTCTGATTGCTGTGGCTAAAACTTCCAAAACTATGTTGAATAATAGTGGTGAGAGTGGGCAACCTTGTCTTGCTCCTGATTTTAGTGGAAATGGTTTCAGTTTTCACTATTGAGAATGATGTTGGCTGTGGGTTTGTCATATATGGCCTTTATTATGTTGAAGTAGCTTCCCTCTATGCCTACATTCTAGAGGGTTTTTATCATAAATGGGTTTTGAATTTTGTCGAAAGGTTTTTCTGTATCTATTGAGATGATCGTATGGTTTTTCTCCTTCAATTTGTTAATATGGTTTATCATATTGATTGATTTGTATATGCTGAAGAATTCTTGCATTCCTGGGATAAACCCCACTTGATCATGGTGTCTGATCCTTTTAATGTGCTGTTGAATTCTGTTTGCTAGTATTCTGTTGAGGATTTTTGCATCTATGTTCACCAGTGATACTGGCCTGTAGTTTTCTTTCTTTGTGACATCTTTGTCTGGTTTTGGTATCAGGGTGATGGTGGCCTTGTAGAATGAGTTTGGGAGTGTTCTGCCCTCGGCCCTATTTTGGAAGAGTTTGAGAAGGATAGGTGTTAGCTCTTCTCTAAATGTTTGACAGAATTCGCCTGTGAAGCCATCTCGTCCTGGGCTTTTGTTTGTTGGAAGATGTTTAATCACAGTTTCAATTTCAGTGCTTGTGATTGGGTCTGTTTATATTTCCTATTTCTTCCTGGTTCAGTCTCGGAAGGTTGGGTTTTTCTAAGAATTTGTCCATATCTACCAGGTTGTCTATGTTATTGGCATATAGTTGCTTGTAGTAATCTCTCATGGTCCTTTGTATTTCTGCAGTGTCATTTGTTAGTTCTTTTTCATTTCTAATTCTGTTGATTTGAGTCTTCTCCCTTTTTCTCTTGATGAATCTGGCTAATGGTTTATCCATTTTGTTTATCTTCTCAAAGAATCAGCTTTCAGTTTTACTGATCTTTCTTATTGTTTCCTTCATTTCTTTTTCATTTATTTCTGATCAGGTCTTTATGATTTCTTTCCTTCTGCTAACTTTCGGGTTTTCTTCTTCTTCTTTCTGGAATTGCTTTAGGTATAAGTTTAGGTTGTTTATTTGAGATTTTTTTTTGTTTCTTTAGGTAGGATTGTATTGTTATAAACTTCCCTCTTAGAACTGCTTTTGCTGCATCCCATAGGTTTTGGGTCATAGTGTTTTCATTGTCATTTATTTCTAGGTATTTTTTGATTTCCTATTTGATTTCTTCAGTGATCTCCTGCTTATTTAGTAGTGTATTGTTTAGCCTCCATGTGTTTGTATTTTTTACAGATTTTTTTCCTGTAACTCATATCTAGTCTTATAGCACTGTGGTTGGAAAAGATACTTGATGTAATTTCAATTGTCTTAAATTTACCAAGGCTTGATTTGTGACTCAAGATATGATCTATCCTAGAGAATGTTCCATGAACATTTGAGAAGAAAATGTATTCTGTTGTTTTTGGATGGAATGTCCTATACATATCAATTAAGTCCATCTTGTTTAATGTGTCATTTAAAGCTTGTGTTTCCTTATTTATTTTTATTTTGGATGATCTGTTGGTGAAAGTGGGGTGTTCAAGTCCCCTACTATTATTGTGTTACTGTCGATTTCCCCTTTTATGGCTGTTAGCATTTGCCTTATGTATTGAGGTGCTCCTCTGTTGGGTGCATAAATATTTACAATCGTTATATCTTCTTCTTGGATTGATTCCTTGATCACTATGTAGTGTCCTTCTTTGTCCCATGTAATAGTCTTTTTTTTAAAGTCTATTTTTTCTGATATGAGAATTGCTACTCCAGCTTTCTTTTGATTTCCATTTGCAGGGAATATCTTTTTCGATCCTGTCACTTTCAGTCTGTATGTCTCCCTAGGTCTGAAGTGGGTCTCTTGTAGACAGCATATGTATGGGTCTTGTTTTTGTTTCCATTCTGCCAGTCTATGTCTTTTAGTGGGAGCGTTTAATCCATTTACATTTTAGATAGTTATCGTTGTGTATCTTCCTATTACCATTTTCTTAATTGTTTTGGGTTTGTCTTTGTCGGTCTTTTGCTTCTCTTGTCTTTCCTGCCTAGAGAAGTTCCTTTAGCATTTGCTGTAAAGCTAGTTTGGTGGTGCTGAATTCTCTTAGCTTTTGTTTGTCTGTAAGGTTTCAATTTCTCTGTCAAATCTGAATGAGATCCTTGCTGGGAAGTGTAATCTTGGTTGTAGGTTTTTCCCTTTCATCACTTTGAAAATGTCCTGCCACTCCCTTCTGCCTTGCACAGTTTCTGCTGAATAATCAGCTGTTAACCTATGGGGAGTCCCTTGTATATTATTTGTTGCTTTTCCCTTGCTGCTTTTAATATTTTTTCTTTGTATTTAGTTTTTGATAGTTTGATTATTATGTGTCTTGATGTGTTTCTTCTTGGATTTATCCTGTATGGGACTCTGTGCTTCCTGGACTTAATTATTTCCTTTCCCATATTAGGTAAGTTTTCAACTATAATCTCTTCAAATATTTTCTCAATCCTTTTTTTTTCTCTTCTTCCAGGACCCCGATAATTCGAATGTTGGTGTGTTTAATGTTGTCCCAGAGGTCTCTGAGATGTCCTTGATCCTTTTCATTCATTTTTCTTTATTCTGCTGTGAGGTAGTTATTTCAAATATTTTATCTTCCAGGTCACTTATCTGTTCTTCTGCCTCAGTTATTCTGCTGCTGATTCCTTCCAGAGGATTTTTAATTTCATTTACTGTGTTGTTCATCATTGTTTGTTTGCTCTTTAGTTCTTCTACGTCCTTGTTAAATATTTATTTTATTTTCTCCATTCTATTTACGAGATTTTGGATCATCTTTACTATCATTACTCTGAATTGTTTTTCAGGTAGACTGCCTATTTCCACTTCATTTGTTTGGTCTGGTATATTTTTACCTTGTTCCTTCATCTGCTGTGTATTCCTCTGTCTTCCCATTTTGCTTAACTACAGTGTTTGGGGTCTCCTTTTTGCAGGCTGCAGGTTCGCAGTTCCCATTGTTTTTGGTATCTGCCCCCAGTGGCTAATGTTGGTAAAGTGGGTTGTGTAGGACTCCTGGTGGAGGGGACTGGTGCCTGTGTTCTGGTGGATGAGGCTGGATCTTGTCTTTCTGATGGGCAGGACCACTTCCGGTGGTGTGTTTTGGGGTGTCTGTGAATTTATTATGATTTTAGGCAGCCTCTCTGGTAATGGGTGGGGTTGTGTTCCTGTCTTGCTAGTTGTTTGGCATAGGGTGTCCAGCACTGTAGCTTGCTGGTCGTTGATTGGAGCTGGGTCTTAGTGGTGAGATGGAGATCTCTGGGAGAGCTTTTGCTGTCTGATATTATATGGGGCTGGGAGGTCTCTGGTGGACCAATATCCTGAACTCAGCTCTCCCACCTCAGCAGCTCAGGCCTGACACCCAGCCAGAGCACCATGTCAGCCACACAGCTCAGAAGAAAAGGGAGGAAAAAAATTAAAAAATAAATAAAATAGAATAAAGTTATTAAAATAAAAAATAAATATTATGAAAAATAAAAAAATGAAAAAGTAATTAAAAAAGAAAGAAAGAAGATAGCAACCAAAGCAAAGAACAAATCTACCAATGATAACAAGCGCTAAAAGCTATACTAAAAAACATACAAAAATAACAGACGACACTCTAAGACAAATGGTAAAAGTAAAGCTATACAGACAAAATCAGACAAAGAAGCATACGCATACACACTCACAAAAAGAGAAAAAATAAAATAATATATATATAGATTAAAAAAAAAGGAAGACAGCAACCAAATCAATAAACAAATCTACCAATGATAATAAGCTCTAAATACTAAACTAATATAAACATAAAACCAGAAACAAATTAGATGCAGAAAGCAAACCCCAAGTCTACAGTTGCTCCCAAAATCCACCTCCTCAATTTTGGGATGTTTTCTTGTCTATTCAGGTATTCCACAGATGCAGGGTACATCCAGTTGATTGTGGAGATTTAATCTGCTGCTCCTGAGGCTGCTGGGAGAAATTTCCCTTTCTCTTCTTTGTTCGCACAGCTCCTGGGGTTCAGCTTTGGCCCTGCCTTTGTGTGTAGGTCACCTGAGGGCAACTATTCTTTGCTCAGACAGGACGGGGTTAAAGTAGCAGCTGATTAGGGGGATCTGGCTCACTCAGGCGTTGGGGAGGGCGGGGTATGGAATGTGGGGCAAGCCTGCAGTGGCAGAGGCCAGCATGACGTTGCAACAGCCTGAGGCACACTGTGTGTTCTCCCGGGGAAGTTGTCCCTGGATCACAGGACCCTGGCGGTGGCGGGCTGCACAGGCTCCCGGAAGGGGAGGTGTGGATAGTGACCTGTGCTCACACACAGGCTTCTTGGTGGCTGCAGCAGCAGCCTTAGCATTTCATGTTCGTCTCTGGTGTCCGTGCTGATAGCCAGGGCTCACGCCCATCTCTGGAGCTCATTTAGGTGGTTCTCTGAATCCCCTCTCCTTGCGTACCCTGAAACAATGGTCTCTTGACTTTTAGGTAGTTCCAGAGTTTTTCCCAGAATCCCTCCCATTTAGCTGTGGCGCACTAGCCCCCTTCACGCTGTGTTCACGCAGCCAACCCCAGTCTTCTCCCTGGGATCTGACCTCTGAAGGCTGAGTCTCAGCAGCACCCACCCGCCCCAGTGGGTAAGTAGATGAGCCTCTCAGGCTGGTGCGTGCTGGTTGGCACTGATCCTCTGTGAGGGAATCTCTCCACTTTGCCCTCCGCACCCCGGTTGCTCTCCTCTCTGGCTCTGAAGCTTCCCCCTGCCCACCCGCCGTCTCCACCAGTGAAGGGGCTTCCTAGAGTGTGGAAACTTTTCCTCCTTCACAGCTCCCTCCCAGAGGTGCAAGTCCCATCCCTATTCTTTTGTCTCTGTTTTTTCTTTTATCTTTTTCCCTACCAAGGTATGTGGGGGAGTTTCTTGCCTTTTGGGAAGTCTGAGGTCTTCTGCCAGTATTCAGTAGGTGTTCTGTAGGGGTTGTTTCACATGTAGATGTATTTCTGGGGAGGAAGGTGATTGCCATGTCTTACTCCTCCATCATCTTAAAGGTCCCTTGCACTGTAATCATCTTTATATTATGCCACAACATGGCTTCAAAAAGATAATCTATATAAACCATATATTAGACTCTTATGTCTCTGTAGGAAGTACACATAGACATGAAGTAGCCTGAGAGAAAAGTAAGCCTTTACCTAGAGATTTAAGAAAATCTTAAATTTCCTTCTTGATTTTATATGGTAAGAAGGTAAATGTTTTTTCTACTTCCATTATAGGAGTTTATGTTGTCTATTTTGGGTTGTGTTCAATTTTAAGTTCAATAAATTGCTTCATACATTATCCTGGTTTTCATTCCCAACGTGAAATTTGAACTTGGGTCCTCAACCATAAAAGGGGAGTGAGGCATATTGAAAATGTTAGCTTATTGTTGCTAGTTCTATTGGGTACCAGAATCCTCATCTGCCCCTCCAGAGGGACGCTCTGCTCTAGAAAAGCACATGGGCTAGAAGGAATCACGGATGGACTGTCAGGGCAGTGAATGCAGCAGTGCCATTTGAGAACAGTTTGATAAAGTTGTTCTAATGTTAGAGGGTTGGAGAGAATGCCTGTCATTTCGGATTGGGTTAAAAAGGAATAGGAAGAAACAGTGATACTTCCTCAAATGCAATGCTTCCCATGAATTACCCAGGATCTCAGCTCACTTTGGGAAGCCACGCTTGAGGCAAGAATTATTATGCCTTATGGAAACAGCAAAAGCATGGCCTGGACTCTGCATTCCTGGGTAGAAACCATTTTTAACTAGAAAGGCATTGCTTTGCACCCCAAATGATGTGTGTGGCCCTAGGAATGTAGAATAACAACAGAGATGTCAGTGAACCACAGCTGGCTCTAAATAGCAGTGTCTTTGTAGGAAATAAAGTCACGCAGCTCGCTAGGGGGGATAATTGCATGCTCTAGTCTGCAATATTATTTCATATGATCAATTTTATGAAGACTTTTTAAAAGAAAAAAAAGACAACACTAAATGAATAAACAAATGCAAACCTCTGGTTTTTCATTTATCTTTCTAGATTAGACTGACTCCTGCTTACCCTTTTCAGCCTCATAGTACTCACTTCTCCACACCATACACAACTTTTTGCAGTAACCTGAATGCACCTAATTGATCACACACATCTACATAATACAAGCATGTGATTATATGGTGCTTAGGACTTTCTAGCATCGCTCTCTGTGCTTGACATAGAGCATTTTATGCTCACAATCATACTTTGCATTAGGTATTATTATTACCCCTATTTGATGCATGAGAAAAATGGGGTCACAGAACGGTATGTAACTTGGGCAAAGTCACACAGTTGGTAAGTAACAGACCAAAATTCAAATACAGGTAATATAGTTTCAGAGACCATCCTTTTAACCTTAAGTTATGCTTTTTAATTTGATATTATCTTTATTTGGAAGGTCCTTTCAACCTTTAAAGCCTGTCTACCTCCTTCATCATTTAAAACTTAGATTGACCTCATCTACTTAGCAAAGTTGTCCTTTGATCCCTCTCTTACCCTCATCACCCTGCCATTCATCACCAGATGAGGTGTCAATCCTCAGGCAGCCTGAGATTGCCCTGTTATTTGTTGGTCTCCTCTACTAGATGTGAAATCCTGTACATTGGGGTAGTATTTATTCCTTTTTACATCTATGTACGTATGTATGCATGCCGTCTATGTATGGCACATAGTAGGTGTTAAGTAAATATTTATTGAATGAAATACTATAATAAATAGGAGGATATGTCTGTGTAGAGATTAGAGTTGTCATTCATTCACTAGTTGGTAATGATCTTCGGAATTTAGTTAAAACTATTTTAGGTAGTTTTGAATGGGTGTAGCTCAGAACTTCAGCTACCACACACAAAAGCTGAAAGAAGAATTCTGTTGACATATAGGTGCTTCTCAGAGAAAAATGAACTCTCTTTCTAAACTATTTTACAGAGTTTCCAACCTTAATCCACAAAGTGTCAAATTTTCTGTCTCTTTCTCTAAAAGGGCAGCTACTCCTGAGATCTAAAGAATGCTTTCTTCAGGGGCTTCCCTGGTGATGCAGTGGTTGAGAGTCCACCTGCCGATGCAGGGGACACGGGTTCGTGCCCCGGTCTGGGAAGATCCCACATGCCGCGGAGCGGCTGGGCCCGTGAGCCATGGCCGCTGAGCCTGCGCGTGCAGAGCCTGTGCTCCGCAACAGGAGAGGCCACAACAGTGAGAGGGCCACGTACTGCAAAAATAGCAACCAAACAAAAACAGATGTTTGCGACTATATTATAATTTGAGGAAAGGCTTGGGAGACCAGTTTCTTTTCCCAGATACTAAGTGATTCAAATCTCAAGAACCTTAAAGGAATCATAATTCAAAGCTTGAACTAAGAAATATCCTTTGTGTGGACTCTGTTGACAGAAGTCAATCTGACGGTTTTAGACAACATGACATTAAGTCAATAGCTTGTTTTGAAAACTGTGCTGATGTTATGACTTTTTTAATAGTAAGCAGGGCATCCAGTGTGAGTTGCTATAAAACAGCCTTCTCTCAACGTGGCTGATACTTCAATGTCCTTTTCAGAAATGTCTTCCCTTTAGACCCCTACTGAAAGCAGGAAAGTCATAGCATCCAGTAATCCTAGGCTGTTGTAATTAGCATTCCCTGTGCATTATCTCAGGTGAGAAAGGGAGGGTAGCCAGTAGATTAAGGTATGCTGGTTCTATTCCATATTGGATGAATGTGGACTGCAATCCTATTCCCATAGAAAACAGCAAAATGGACCTGAGAGAAAACCAACATGTAAATGCACCAAGCAGGCTGTGAGGCTTTACCCCAAAGCTTCACACATCCGTAAGAAAAGATGAGGGAAAACCAAACTTACCCACAGTGACATTAAAAGAACATCTTTTCCTACCCTAGGTTAGTCTCAAGTGTTTTATGTTCATTGCAAGGGAGCACTTTTTCTTCTTTACTGGATTTAAAATATTTATACCCTGCCTAGGCATGGCTTCAACAACTAGAAAAACAGAATTGCCATTTGTTGAGGAGAAAACTGCCAGAGAAATGGTTGGGGATGGAGAGGAGAACCGTCATTCATTTCAAACCTGTTAAGCTGGAGGTGCTACTTAGACCCCGAGGAAGAGCTGTCGAGGAGACAGTTAAACCTATGAGACTCTTCTTCAGGGATGAGGTCTGGGTTGAAGTTATACATTTGCGAGTCACCAATATATAGGCAGTATTTAAAGCCATAAAGCTGGATGAAATAACCAACGGATTAGAACAGACAGAATTAAGAAGAGGGCCGGTGAGTAAGCCAAATGTAATTTGATACTTGAAAGGTGGGATGATGAAGAGGAACCAAGATGAGAAGAATGTTCCATGAAGATGGAGAAAAATCAGGAGGCTGAGGTGCTCTGGAAGCCCACTGAAAAGAGTATTTCAGGGATGAGGGGTGATCCCTTTTGTCAAATAACATTGAGGGGTCCAGTAAGATAAGCCTTAAGACTGGCCATTAGATTTAACTACACAGAGGTCTCTGGTGACTTTGATAAGAGCAATGCTAGTGGAATTTTGGGGAACAAAGTCTAGTGGGAGGGAGTTGAAGAGAAAAATTAGAGATAAATTTTGGCAGATGTTTTGTTGTAAAGGGGAGAAGAAAAATGGGGTGGTAGCCAGGTGAAGATATGAGATCAAAAGAGTCATGTGTTTGTTTAAGAAAGGAGAAATTACTGATGGGACTTATGAAGTAAAGAGAAAATTCACAATTTTCAGGAAAAAGAGAGGAAATGACTTGATCTGTATGATTGAGTAGGCAACAACAAGCTAGGTTGAGCCAGACCCCTAAATACTTGGGGATCAGGCCAGACCAGCCATATTTTTTTGGAGACCTGAGCAAACTTCAGAGATAGCAGAAGAACCTAGATCTCTCTTCCCTCCATTAGGAGTGCATAAACACACTCTCTACCCTGGAGCTTTGAAAGAAGTAGAGAAAGAGAGACCACGGAGAGCTGGAGAAAGAACTCTGAAATACTTACCCTAATGGTGCTGGGGTAAACTAAAATAATCATTCTATGTTTAAGTGTAATAGCTCTTAACTATTCAAAACCAGTTCATGCCCACCTGACTTAAGTCAGTTGCAGCTCCCCTGGGGAGACTTCCTGTGAATCTGTCAGGTCCTGATGTCGCACCTGCCAGTTCTGTCTTAGGTGGGATTAATGCCATGGAAAGGGAACCGAACAGCCCTCCAAGAACCTCAGGGCTTAACTGTTTGTGTGGAGTAGAGGAGGGGATCCATTTCAAGTGAAGAAATTGTGAGTTTATGAAGCAGCATCATAGCTTAAAGGTGAGGCACTCTGGCTGCAGAAGTAGCCCATGGGCCTGAATCCTGGCTCTAACACTTCCTAGCTCTCTGGGTCTCAGTTCCCTCGTCTCTAAGATAAGGATAATATTTATGTGTTGTACATAAAATTGTGTGAGGGTTAAATATATGCAATGTGTTTAAAATGGTACCTGGTACATACGTAGGGCATTATTATTATTGTTATTATTTTCACTCTCTTGGTTGCCAGATTTTGCTGGGCACTACCATCCACTTCCCAGGAATTCTGACAGATCTCAGAACGGTTAACGGTCTTCTTCTTTACTCCTGTTGGGGCCAGAGTGTGTTTTCTGGTCAGGAGCGTCCTCAACTGAATCCAACTCTACATGTTGTGCCATGTCTCGGGAAAGACAACAGCATAACAGCATTTTCATTTAGAAGAAGAAGAAATTGCTTTTCTAATTGTCTCACTTGTCCCACTTTCAATAACAATTGTTCTTCAGCTTTTACAGCAATTACATGCATACAGTGCTGGTGCTTTGTCAGATTTTCACATGCAGGCTTAATTGCTTGACTACTCCGGGATCCTTGTTCATCAGTCTCTTAATCATGGCATCGCATTTCTTCTGACTGCTGCCCAATTTGTCTACATTGTTTTTGAAATGAGATGTCTCTATGCAAACGGGATTCTGAAAGTGTAATTTCTCCATCATTAGAGGGGGAGCCAGCATCTTCCTGCTCCCCAGCCCGATGGCTCTATATCTGCATCTCCAAATAACATTGGCCTTTTCAGACTCAATATCACATGTCTAGCTGATTGCAGTGTCATCTCATAGACTGTCCACCTTCCTGTTACAAAGTTCTTTGACAATATCACTTTCTGCATTTTCTTCTTCTTGACTGTCTACACGCCAAATGTGCAAGTTAGCTCTTTCTCCAGATGGAATCTCATTGTGTCATGTTCAGCTCTTACTTAAAATGACATCTGATGGAGAAAGTAATAAGTTGCTCTCAACACTTTAGTAGGTTACCTGCTTGCATCAGGGTGAGCTTTCCAGAGCTTAGAAGAAATAGTTTTCAAGTATATATACTTTTTTCTTTTTTTTCCTATGTGTGGGAAAAAATGGTGCCATGTTTTATAAAATGACCTGACTTTTTAAAATGCATGTAGCAAATCTGGTCAATTATAGAAGTAGGAGCCATTTACTCACCAGTTTGTTTTACCAGGTACACAGTTTGATAAGTATCCACAGAATGACTGATTTATATTTTGTACGAGAGAAAGAACTTGCCTAGGATAACTCTGGACATCTTGTTATACCCCATTCCCAAATCTGTCAAACACTTAATGACAGCCAGAGCACAAAACAATATTTTGCTTGTTCATAAGCAACAAGGCTCATGAGTAGAAATAGCTATTTTTCTGAATGTTTATATGGTGAGGGACAAACTGTGGTATATAGCTCATGTTCTTGGGAAATCATAAAATGGTATGCTGTGTTAATTTTCAATATACCTAATCAGTAAGATTCCATATGCATGGTTGTTATACTGCTAGAATACGAAAAAAAAGAAAACTCACTGAAAGCCAAATCCTAATGGATTTGCCTCTCTTAAAATAATTAAATGTTTCAAGAGAATCTTTTCAATATGCGTCAAATTTAATTCCCTGTTCTGAAAGCCAATATCCTGTCAATTGAAGATTTTAAGGATTTCAGGACACCACAATTTAAAATTAGTGTTTTTTGGGGAAAAAAAAATCTATAACTGAATCACTTTGCTGTACACCTGAAACTAACACAATATTGTCAATCAACTATTATATTTCAATAAATAAATGAATGAATGAATGACTAAATAAATAAATAAAATTAGTGTTTTGGCCAAGTTGCAATAAATGTTCTATTATTTCTTTCACTTGACTGGACAAAAAAAAAAAAAAAAAAAAATTATCAGACTGGAAACTTACCATGGGACAGAATTTTACTTATTGTCCTAAAATGTGATTCATCAAATGAGCACCATGGTTGTCCCACTCCAGGCAGACTGGTGGTATGGAATGGGCTCAGCCCATTCTGGCAGACATGTATGACTTTTCTTCCTCATCTCCCTGACCTCTTAACTATGGGCTTGGTTCTTGGCCCTTTTCTCTATCCTCACTTACTGCCTTGGTGATTTCTTGCAGCCTAAGGAACTTTAAATACTTCCTTTATATTCCACAATTTATATAAATACCTCTGAACTTTCCCTGCACTGTGACTCCTATTTATATCTGGTACTCACCGTCTTCACTTAGACTGATAACTTAATATGCCCAGACTTAGACTTAAGATGCTCTAAATGAGCTCCAGATTCCTTGCCTTAGCATTCTTTGCAAAGTCTCCCCCAGCTCTGTTAACGGCGTTGCTGACTCCATTCTCCCAGTTGCTCAGAACAAATACTTAGAATCATTTCTTTCACACCTACATCATCCAATCCATCAGTACATCCTCCTGGCTCTGTACTCTCAGCGTATCTAGAACCCTACCACACATCACCACCTCCACTCCTGTGACCCTGCTCCATGACCCCATCATCTCTCACTAGCAATAGTGCGGGAACCTCCTTATTGGTTCCCTGCTTCTTCCCTTGCCTCACTTCAGTCTATTCTCAAATCAGCAGCCAGCGTATCAGTTTTATCAAGTTTCTCCTCTGCCCCATGCTCTCCAATGCCCTACAAGATTCTGACATCAAATTTTGTATCTTCTTGGGTGTCTGTTTCCCCTAAAATCCAGAGGGCTCAAACCCTCATCTTCTCCAGGTATTTACTCAAATTCTCCTTAAAATTGCAATCCCCTACACACTCCCTACCCTCCTCATGATTTCTTTTTCTTCTTAGTGTTTATCACTATACAAAATACCACCTATTTAGTTATTTATTTCATTTATCATCTCTCTTACTCCAAAAAGATTAGGTCCTTTAGGGCAGTGTTTCTGTTTGTTATGTTTGTTTTTATGTGCAGTAGTTCTAACAATGACTGGTTCACAGAAGGCACTCAAAAATATCTATTGAAAGAATCATATGATCCTGCAATCCCACTCCTGGGCATATATCCTAAGAAAACCATTATGCGAAAAGATACATGCACCCCCATGTTCACTGCAGCACTATTTACAATAGCCAAGATATGGAAGCAACCTAAATGTCCATCAACAGATGAATGGATAAATATGTGGTATATTTATACAATGGAATATTACTCAGCCATAAAATGAATGAAATAATGCCATCTGCAGCAGCATGGGTGGACCTAGAGATTATCATGCTAAGTGAAGTAAGTCAGACAGAGAAAGACCAGTATGATATCGCTTATATGTGGAATCTAAAATAAATGACACAAATGAACTTATATACAAAACAGAAATATACCTTTGGACAAAGAAGATGAACTTATGATTACCAAATGGGAAAGGGGGAGAGGGATAAATTAGGAGTTAGGAATTAACATATACACACTACTATATATAAAATAGATAACCAACAAGGACCTACTCTATAGTACAGGGAACTATACTCAATATTTTGTAATACCTATAAGGGAAAAGAATATGAAAAAATAGATATATGTGTATGTATAACTGAATCACTTTGCTTTACATATGAAACTAACACATTGTAAATAAACTATACTTCAAAAACAAAGAATTGGGCTTCCCTGGTGGCGCAGTGGTTGAGAGTCCGCCTGCCGATGCAGGGGACATGGGTTCGTGCCCCGGTCCAGGAGGATCCCACGTGCCGCGGAGCGGCTGGGCCCGTGAGCCATGGCCGCTGAGCCTGCGCGTCCGGAGCCTGTGCTCCGCAACGGGAGAGGCCACAGCAGTGAGAGGCACACGTACCACAAAAAAAAAACAAAAACAAAAAAAAACAAAGAATTAAAAAAACACATGCTGCAACCTCCTCTTGTTTTATAATCATTTAAAAGGCACGCTATAAAATGATGGCTATGGGAATCATCGTTGTATCACATTCATACTGTAAACATACTTATTTAAAAGAGAAGGCAGGAAAAGTAAAGCCAATTAAAAAATGCTCCCTAATCTAATTATTTTCCATACTTCTAACTTTTGACATCACCTCTTCTCTTCAATATATGCTCTTAAAGATTTAAACCATCAAAGATTTATGTAAATGAGGGCATATTTATGGAAAAGGAAGGGAAAAGGATTATAAATGCTCCAACAACTTCAGCCCACTCTTCAGTCCCACCGCATATGATGCACTAACATTTACTTTTATATTCTCACTGTGGATGGTTGGATAGAGCGAGGGGTGTGGAGGCCTCCTATGGGGACTGAGAACTCACCTTGAAATGTCTTCACTATTTATTTCAACCAGAAAAGTATTTCATTAAGAAACTAAATGAGGCTGCTCATTATGGTCCAGTGTTTCTGTGCAGAAATCAAGCACAAAATGAATGAAATGGGAAGATAATTTGGCGTATGTACAACAAGAGGAGTTTCTTTCCTCTACATCTCCACACAAGGACCATTATTCTGCTGTCCAAGAAGAGGAAGTCAAGCTGACACAAATACGGAAAAATTCAGGCTCACTGATACCTGGTTTATGTTTAAGCTACTGTTAAAGAACTTAAGTGCACTTCTAGACCTCTAGAGCCAACTCCACATTCTCTTGTTTCCTCATATGTCTTCCTTGATCTCCTAAATCTAATTTTCTCTTTTCCAAAATCCTTTTCTCTCTCTTTTGTAACTATTGTTTATATCTTATGTATCCGGTATCCTACTCTGTTCCGTCAGTCCTCCTGGACAGAAAATAACCAGGCCTATCCCAGCACACACATGAACATACACATACGTTTTTAGGATGCAAGAAATTATAACATTTTTTTAAACAGACCTAGAGGAAAGTATAATTTAAAATACGAATCAGACTAAGACTGGATAAAAGAAAGATGTTGAAGTACACATGCAATGAAACTGGGAAAAGAAAATGAAAAGATAAGCAAAGGCTATTTGAGGGTTACATAAGTGAAATATTTTAAGATAAAATTGCATGTGGATAAGATACCTAAACTTTTATTTATAATCCAGTCCTTCTGTGTAAGTGGGTGATCAGATGGTAAAGATAAAGAGGAGTATAAACTCCTGGTACCTGCATGGTCTCTACAGTTCCTGGTACAGAATAATCACTTGATAAATATTTGTTGAAAGAATAAGAGAATGAATAAATACAGAAATTCAAATATGTAGCAGTTCAGACAAAAATCTCCAAATATCAAGGTGTATTCCCGATGCTGCCAAGCCTGAATTGTATGTTCATCATTTAAGTGAAAGGCCAATCAAGCACTCACAGATGGACCTGGACACCACTGAGCCCCTCTGTAATCCATCATTTGCCACCACTTGATGCTTTGAGTCACCCATGTCCTAATGACCCGTGTTTGGTCATAGGCAGGAAGTGAGTTACAGCTTATGGAATCAGTCACGTGATTTTCTATATGCTTTCAAACTAGTATTGATTATATTTTCTGAAGGCTTTTTTATTAGCTGTAATTGACATATGACATTATGTTAGTTCCAGTTGTACAACACAATGATCAAATATTTGTGTATATTGCAAAATGATCACCACAGTAAGTCTAGTTAACATCCATCACCATACAGATTTACAATCGTTTCTGTTTGTGATGAGGACTTTTATCAGCAGTCCCCAACCTTTTTGGCACCAGGGATCGGTTT